>NW_027468630.1:20091767-20106767 GCF_046254945.1 Alosa pseudoharengus | reverse complement strand
GCCTAGCCTACTTCGCAAAAATTGTGAAATAATAAGGGACCGTTCGTTATTTATAAACGGGATCACCGGAGGGATTTTCAGTGCTTCGATCAAAAGTTGCATGACCCTCCCCTACCTGCAATATAATTTTCAACGACCCTCCAGCAGCATCTTCAAAAATGTCATGACCCTCCCCGGCCACTTGTCGACGTGTTCCACCCACGATCTTACACGTTATATTATGGTAATTCAACAACATATGCTACCGTTCTAAAATCAACCTCTGCTTTCTGATCTTACACATCACACTTCACCAAGATGGTGGCCATTTCAGTAGATTTACTCCCTAACATTGTTGTGGAAACACAATAAGCATGGAAACTAAATGCACACTTCCTGCAACTGCATTAGCCTACTTGAAAAGTTACTCCTCTAGTAAGTATTCACATGAAATAAAACAATAAAGCATTGAGACCATTCAACAAAGCACACTGGGTAATAACTAATTCAACACATGAACTTGTTGCTATGGACTCGTCTCTAGGCTTCCTCAGTCATTGTAAAGCTGCCGAAGCTGAACATTATCCAAAACTCAATTTCTCAGACAAGCGTCAATTTGGGAGCTTGCTACACTCCTTCCTTCTCAAATGACTTGAAAAGGCCGTTTGCACAATCACAGGGACCGAAAAATACCTAAAATGCCAACTTTTTTTCGGGTTTATCATTTTAACGTTTCCCTGCTGTCTTGCCGTTTTAATATTTTCCCGTAGAATATCCCATATTACTGTAATACTCATAACATTAGTCCTGCATTCTGGCCTGTCTCTGTGTTGTCCTGTTGTTACCCCTTGCCCTTCCAGTGAAACAGATGTATTCAAATCATCGTTTTGCTTGCTTGAATGCGAACTCAGAGTGATGTTAACCTAGGCCTATTTAAGTTAACGACGTGGTTGTCGTAAGAGCAAGATTCATTAGCGCTTGCGGTGTTCGGCCGTAGGCTATGCCTACGTGCGCACCTGCCAGGCTACTCAGCTAGACAAAGAATTCCCCCTGTATATTCACTCCAAGTTGGCCTACCATAACTTACCAACTACACTGTAGACCATAAACTGGCTATTTATATGACCAAATGTATTTGTTCAACTTTATGAAGCAGAATTATGCACTGCTACTTGGAACGTAGGCCTAACACATTTTTGTTGGCAGGAGAGAGGATGACAGCGATTAACAAATTGCACTTGTTGCTGGTTACCAATAAATACTATATATTTTTTGCAAACAACAAAAACAGAAAGGATGGAGAGACAGCAAAGCTAGAGATGGGCAGGAACAAGGTCAATTGGTAGAAATGCTTGTCAAAACGTTAGGAGCTGGATGTGTGGATGAATGAAGCACAAGTATGCTTTGTGTTAAGCATGCACACTGTTTAAAGTTAGGCTACACGGTAAACTACAAGTAAACCAAAGTTAAATTTAGCTTTTTTAGGGCTGGATAAAGTTGACCAAATGGATATAGGCTGTTAGGCGTGAATAAAGTAGGCTACTTTGTTGCTCCAACCCTTCCAACGTTAATGGGGACGAATGTTGACATTTTCCGTATTTTGCGTGAGAAACCCGGGAAATCTCCCTTATTTTCATTGTTCAATGTTGACAGAGCTATGGAACAAAAGAGGACGTTATATGGCGACAGAAATCAACAATCAAACAAGCCACTTTGATTTTTTGCTGTTTTCATTAATACAAAAGATGGGTGACCCTCCCTCCTAGACAAAAAAAGTTAGGTGACCCTCCCCTCAACAAAGAATAAAAAGACATGACCCTCCCCTATTTTCCTCCGGTGACCCCGTTTATAAATAACGAACGGTCCCTAACCGCATATTTTTTGAATGTCGGCAACATGGCTACATAAAAAAACGTGCATTCATAATACGTGCGTGTTTGAGATGAAACCAGCAGTTTTCAGCAGGATCATGCCAGGAGGACCTCTTAATTTAAAACAAGTCAATGGTTTTACAATGTTTCAGTCAAGCTTTGATTGGTTTAGATACAACTGGTATGCAAAATGTAAAGTAGTGGATTAACTTTAATTTGCGGTGCTGCATATGGGACAAGATGCACATAGTAAATTATATAAAGTAGGCCTATTAAAATATTTAAATAGCTTAGTCTAACTTTGAAAAAAATATTGAAGGGAATCCAGTCCAGTGCACATGTCTTTGGCAAGTAGCCTACTACAGACACAGGTGAAGAACAGTCAGCCTCAGCCAGTAAGCACAACCAGATATGTACAGCCAGCTTCAAAAGCAAGCAGCCCAGACCCTAAAATTGGGCATTTATAGCTGTGAAGGTAATTCACACACAATTATTTTTCTTTCGCCAAAATATATTTGGTAACTTCTGTAGACATCCAAAATGGGGTGGGGGTTAAAATTAGTAGAAAAAAAAACTATTGCTTAAAACAGTTTTAAGTTGTCGTATGTATCTTTTTGCCGTGGTATAGTCTTAATTTTTTCATTTAGATGTCTTGAAAAGGTCTTAAAAGTCTTTAAATTTGCACTTGGAAAATGTGCAGATACCCTGTGTATTATTACCGTTTTCACACCTTTAACCACACCCGTGAAAAACATCTTCACTCTGCAACCACTACACTATCTCCCGTAGCCTCATAGTCACTTATACATTGCTTTTTAAATACACGAAACCTGATGGAGACATTTCACTCGCTCTCTTGCACTCGCTCATTTGCTGGCGGTCCCATAAATTTAATACCTCCCTTTCGAAAATTCAAGACATCCCAGACAATTTAAGACATTTTTAGGCCTTAAAAACCGAAAGTTGTATTTAAGACTTTTTAAGACTGTTTAAGGATCCGCGGGAACCCTGATAAAGAGATTCAGCCCAAAGGTAACACTGCAAGACTATCAGGGCGTCTCTGATTTGATGGCAGATAGCACTGACTGAATCTGCGTGGGGCTCAATGTGAGTGTAGAAAGGGGATTCATACAGAAGAAGGTCTTCTTCAGCTTGAGGCTTAAGGAGAAAGTTTCTTTAAGCTACCAAGATGAAATTCTATCTAAACAACTACAAAAATACCATTTCTCCTTGAATCATTGATCCTTCTCCCTCCCCTTTCAATTATCCAGAGGAAACAAGAATCCTTCCCAACGCACAGGATGTCCTCAGCCCCATTCTAGGTTGAGTTACCCATCTAGCCTTCCTGGCTGACATTAAAGCTCAACTGAGATGACTTTAATATTGTATGTAACACCTCTAACATCTCGCACAGAACCAAAAGCACTACTGTCTCCTTCAAGTCATCAGCGTCGTATCGCCCAGTGACAAGTCCTTCCACTCCAGCTACAGTACTCTCAGGTCACCACCTCTGTAGCGTCACAAAGATGGACTTGGCTCCTCGTTCATTCTCCTTGAGAACTGAAATCAACCTGTAGCAGCAGCCCAAGACCACATTCTTCAAGCAGCATTTTGTTTCAATGTCAACAGACAGCCTCCATCAGAGGGAGTGAGAGAGAGAGATTAAGAGAAGCTTTCGTAAAAAAAAAAAGATTTACAGTAACCTGACAGTTTCCTTGTTTCATTCTGTGCACTCCCCATCACTAAACCAGTTTATCATCTTCACATTTCTGGCTGTTGCAACACTGTATTGAACTGCCTTCTTTCTTTTGAGCAGCAACGTGAATTCCTGGCACATCATATCACGTCACGTGGACGCACAGGCCTACTCCTGTTCCTCTTTTCAACCGTGATGTGACCTTCTTATAATCCATCCTCCTCCCCACTGCATCGCTCCTTAATATAACGACCCCAGTCCTTTCCAATGTGTTGACCCAATGGGCCGCAGTACTCTCCGCTCTCATTTTTTATCTTGCTGTTCTGTCTGCTGCACTTCATCTCTCTTTCTCTCTCTCTCTCTGTCTCTGTGTCACTCGCTCTAATCAGTCACTGCTACTCTGCACAATCCAATCACACCTCCATCAGACAGCAGCGTCTTCCACACCATCAGCCTCCTCACTAAACCTCATCGCCACTCTTTTGCACATGACTTTTAAATGACCTTGACGTTTAAGGAAACCCATGAAATTAATCAGCGCACACTGTCTTCCAGTGACTGCTGATATATCCAAACTATGTTACAGATTAAGCTGTGCATCCATCACAGGTGGGTAGGATGGTCCTACCATAGACAAACTAATACATCTATTACTTTTGTTATCTGACAGGACATAGAAATGAATGTTGAGCTATTGAAGCCATGTTGAACCAACATGTCTTTTGTTATCTAGTTATTAATATACAGCCGCCAATTCTGCATTATATACAACAAGATAGATAGATAGATAGATACTTTATTGATCCCCAGGGGAAATTCAAGGACAAGGACAAGATGTCATTCTGACAGATAGCATGACAGCTGACTCTAGGGCTGGGCGATATGGCTGAAAACTGTATCACGATATAAGTATTTCATATCAGCCGATATCGATAATTATTGATTTTTAAAAAAAATCTATTTCTGGTTAGTCTGGTTAGACCAGTTTCCCCACATGTGTTTAAGTTTCAAATGAATACTTGGAATTTTTGGATTACATGAGCATGCTGAGGAGGGATGCGCCTGAGAGGGAGAGGGAGAGAGAGAGAGAGAGAGAGAGAGAGAGAGAGAGAGAGAGAGAGAGAGAGAGAGAGAGAGAGAGAGAGAGAGAGAGAGAGAGTGCATGGGGCAAGGACTCATTGAGAGTCTGTGTTGAGGTAGGCCTACTTCTATCGCCTACTCTGGTAGAGTTGCACATGCTAGCTACAATGCAAGATATATTTAGCCTATTTATTTATGGTCAACGTAAGGCGGGAGGTGTGTGTTGCTTTTAATTATCGAATGTTCTATCGAACGTATTTTTTAATTGATATCGATTACCGGTACATGTCTATTGCGAGACATATCGCTTTTGTTTTATCGCCCAGCCCTAGCTGACTCATCCTCTTAAAGCTGCAGTAGGCAAGTCTGACAGATTGAGGGGACTTAGCCAACATTTTGAATGTTTACAACTCTCATGCCCCTCCCCCACTACCACTGAGCACCCTCTCATCGAGTTTGTGCTTGTCAAGTGTGCACCAGACTGCACCAGACTGTGATTAACAGTCAGATCTCACACAGCCCTGCTCTGATTGGACCAGAATAACCGGGAGCTGTGGATTTTTGCAAAACAAATAACAGGCTCTAGGTGGAGGTAAAAGTGCAGGTTTTTTTCTAAAACCGGCTGATTTATGTTGTTCTGTCGGAGCATAGTGTCGGTTTCTGTGAATATGATCAAAAAATCTTGCCAAATGCAGCTTTAAGACCAAACGGATGTGCTAAGGACATTGGTGGTGTGTTCCCCTTTCTTGAGGTCAAAGTGGATGTTTGAAGCAGGCATAAGCAGGTTTTCCCTTGATTGGGTTTGAGTAGGGATTGGGGCCTCACCAGGAAACCACTGTTCTATGAGAGCGTTGACGTGATCGGTGATGAAGGCCATGGCTGAGAAGTCCCTCATCTCCGACTGACAGAGGATTTTGATGCCCCCACTCTTCTTCTTCTTCCAGTTCAGGTCGGATGATTCCACGCTGCATGGGGACAGGGTGAGAGAGAGAGAGAGAGAAAGAGAGTGGGTGCCTGTGGGTGTGTGTGTGTGCCTATGTGTGTGTGAACAGCGTTAATCTCCCAACGCCTCATTTGCCGCCACACACCAGAGATGTGTTCACACCTCAGTAGGCCTCCCTTCCCACGCA
The DNA here is from genome assembly GCF_046254945.1 of Alosa pseudoharengus. Lineage (NCBI taxonomy): Eukaryota > Metazoa > Chordata > Actinopteri > Clupeiformes > Clupeidae > Alosa > Alosa pseudoharengus. The sequence goes on along the minus strand of NW_027468630.1, from coordinate 20,101,011 downwards.
TACCATCAACACTCACACGGCCCAGGGCACACCCACACACCACACACAAGCACATACCCACACACATACCCACACTGTCCTGATGTTACCCAGAAAACTCTTCTGAACTATTGCCAGCACAGTAAACACTACAGGGTACCAATTTCCCAAATTAAACTGTATTGTTCTTCAAAACTAAATTAATGAAATGCTAAATAGAATGGTTAAGTATACAGCCGGCGCAGATTCATAACTTAAGCAAAGATAATTCACTACTGCTGTGATTTGGCACACAGCCACTTTCCTTCGTCAGCCTTCCGCTAAGGGTCTAATTCATGCTAATTTATATTCCCTGTGCTACAACAGATTCTGTCTGCAGAGATAAAAAAAAGTCATTGACTTTGCACACTTAAAAGCTATGCTTACCTTAGGTACCCTCCATCAAAGGTCACCTGGAGTCCTTCCTTCCAGTAGATCGTCTGGTTCCGTCGGACGCGGAACGTGCTACAGCGGTTCCGCTGCTGGTTCCCAGCAAAGCTGTAAATTATGGTCCCTCGGTTCCTGTGGCTCTTCGTGTTCTTCTTGGTCTCAAATGCCTGTGTTTGACAACAACAAAAAACAGCAAAACAACCGTAAGTACACTCTGACTATTCTATTTTTAAATAGTTTTAAATAACCACTGCGAGCTGATAAGGATAAGGCTGTGGCTACCAGAGCTACATAGGATTTGACATTCTCTGGCTGTTGGGCCTGCATGCTAAGTTGTGGGTGTTAGTATAGCACATGACATGAAGCATGTAAATGGCCTTGGGCTTGTTACAATGACCGGCTGGACCTGGGGGCCTCCAAGTAAACAGTGAGCCGTGTTTTGGTGTGTTTGTGCGGCGGCTGGCACCTGCAGGTCCATCTCTGTCAGGCTGATCAGCATCCTGGCAATGAAGCGCTCCCAGAATCCGGCGGGCACAAAGCTCATCTTGAAGTGGCGCTGGATGGTGTTGTAAGTGTGCTGGCGGAAGCCGTGGATATCCATGGCAGGCTTGGCGGGGAGGAGGTGGGGGAGCAGATAGCTGCAGCATGCAAGACAGGTGGAGGGCATTAGACAAGGGAGAGCAATGGACAAGGGTACCAAGGGCTGTGCAATTAATCAAATAAATTGATTAATCGTCAGTTATGGCTTCTAACAATTATGAAAACAACATAGTCAAAATATACAGATTATTTTGCTGCATTTGGTTTTGCAACAGTGTTCTCTTTTTGTCTTGAGTTATAAATACAGTGCATTATTTATGCTAATGAGTTTTGCCATAATTGAGCAACTCTAATTATACTTAAAACAAAGTATTATTGCTTGAGAATGACTATTATATAATATATAAATATATATACAATTTATTTCCAGGCCATTCTCTGGGCTTTAACTTAATTTATTGTAAAAGCACCAACTACCGCCGCTTTCATTTGAAAATTCTAAACCAACAATGTTTTTTAATACTTCAAAATAACATTTGATAAATGGACCTTACATTTTTCAGTAGCCATAGGTGTATAGATTTGAACCAAATCTGGTTTGGTTCTTACCGGGGCTTTTACTACCTGAAATATCCGTTTAGTGCTGGGCTGGTGGATGCATACAGTATTTCCGTCCTTTCACACGGCACATGAATGGTTAGACCGAGAATTCTCATTGCAAATCAAAATTCCACTGCCACCCTTACAAAACTCTTTGAGTCATCGTAAAATGTAATTTTTGGTACATAGCTAATTTACATACACTTATGTGTGGGTGCTTGCGTTTCTTTAGGAATCCGCTGTCTTGGTTTGTATAGAAATGAATATTAAGTGACACATACACGTAAGAGAGCGGAAATAGGTGGCGTTCCTATATGGACTTGGATTTCTTGAATGTTTGGATTTCTTGAGTTAATTCCAAAGTCTGCTGAAAATTTCAGCCTCATTGGAAATGTATTTACTGAAAAAAAAACAATACTTATGTATGTTTTAGACTGCTTCTGGGCTGAGGGGGACACATACCACCCTTCATGTTGAATGCTTATATCAGCCACATTATGCTGCAACTAACATCTGTGGACAAATGGAGCTCGTAACTCAAGACTTTAAGAGCCCAGTGGAGTGCTGTATCTGAGGAACAGGGCTGTCCAGCGTGCGGGCTCCTCACCTGCTGTTGCCCACGGGCAGCGCGATCTCAAACTTGGCCAGGAACTGGAAGTACTGCTCCTCCGTCTGCTGGGTGAAGCCCGTCCCCACCAGCAGCATGCGCAGGTCCTCGGCACGGATCACGCCGTTGCGCGCCACCGAGCGCGAGCTCTTCAGGTGGACGATGCGCTCCAGGCACTCGGACAGCCAGACGGCGTCCAGGAAGTAGAGCTTGCACAGGCCGTGCGACGTGTCAGGGAAGTGCAACAGGGTCCCAGTTTCAATCAGGAAACTGATGGCTGATGGGGGAGAGAAGGGACCTGAGAGTGACGTCTGTGTGTCATACTCATTAATCCTCCCTCTCTATGCACATCAGTATAACAAAAGCACAAACGCACCCAGCACCATATTGGATGGGTTCGTATTCAAGCCTAGTTTTGCAACATTCCCTCCAAGCTGTTAAGCCTAATTATTGTCTGTCTGTCAAACACTATAACTATACACTCTGCAGCACTTAGAGCTATTCGTTCAGTTGACAAGTGACTAATTGATGTACTGTAGGTACAACCTGATTTAATGAAGTGCACTAAACAAACTTTAGATACTTTAGGAGTCATACCAAAAGACTCACTGAGCTGGGTGGAACTGACTGTTGATGAGATATTGTAAGGTATTGCTGAGGTCAACTTAGGCAATTATGCTCATGGCCACTTCTGGCTGGTTTAAACCATCTCTGACCCCAATGACAGTTCAACTGAACAGGTGGTTTGAAGCAGGCTACCTGTCTGTAGATCCTCGTAGTCTTTGATGTCACTGGTGGGGTTCTGTTCGATGACCTGCTCCAGCTGCTGGTCGGTCAGATACTGGACCTCGTCCTCTGCGTCCCGCCTCAGACGTTCTGCCTGGACCGCCTCCTGGAGGGTCAGGTAGCTTTTCGGGATCTGAGGGGAGAGGCCAGCGGGGGCAGGAGGAGGAACAGAGGGGCAACAAGGTCCCTAATCATTACACTGACGTAGCTGACCGTCAACTGCTGTTGCCTGTCATGTAGACCAGCAGCCACGTGCTGGGGGCCTGCTTTCTCTGGTGAGTACTCCCTAAGGGTATGTGTGTATGTTCATGCTTATTTGGTTCAGGGTTTCCATGCCAAGAGCTTCATGCTCCATGTAAAGCAGATTACACAGAGCTATGCGTGCCTTTCACTCACATGACATGACTCGTAATAAGGGTGACGGTCTGTCGGTTCTTACAATTGCAATGCTATGAATATGAATTATCCTGTAGCCTGATCATGTCGATTTCACACAATAACCACTGTCAAAAAAAAGCAAACATCAAGATAGAAATCATAGAATGATTCACTCACCAGCCGTCCAACCAGTTTGTGGCAGCTGGCTGCGTTGCTGATGTCCTTCATAGAGCAGGCCACTTGATACAAGAGCTTCTTCAGACCCTCCACACCCTCCATACTCTTACAGGACACCTCACTGTTTCATAGACACACACACACACACACACACACACACACACACACACACACACACAGAAACAAATACAGAAACACGCACACGCACACACACAAAATTGCTAACCATTAGAGTGGGTGAAAGCACCGGGATCGTTTCCAATGCATTAAAAGATTCCAGACCCATTCACACATTTTTAATGAATAGGAGGAACTGAATGGAACAAAAGCCGGTACTGACTAGAGATGCTTTGCGGTGATATCGGGGTAGCCGCTGGCCCTGGCTCCTGAGGGAGTACGGCAGAGCGCCAGCACGTAGGCCCGCAGCGTGGCGACACGCTCGGTGCGAAACTTGCTATCGATGAGGTCCAGATGTGTGCCAACCACCATCACAGCCGAGTTTGGGGCTCGAGCCTAACAAAAAAAAAAAAAACAGCACAGACAAACCCCTATGAACTCATTAATAAAACTCTCATCTATCATTAATAAAACTCTCATCTATCATTCAAATGTAATCTCCAAAAAACATGCCTCATAAATCATGGGGCAGTAGAACACATAAACAAGGTCGCATCTACCCTGAATGAGAATGGTAGTAATCTGAATTTCATTATCTGGTCTCAAACACCAGTTCAGTCATGCTGATATATCATCTACAACATAGAACATAGAACATGAGTATCATAGCTATTCAACACATGTAGTCTCAGTATTCATTTGAAAAGGCTCAAACTTTTACACAGCGACACGGTTCAACACCCTTTATAATTAATAACAGTGGACAGCTTGACCCGAGAGAAGACAGGCTGACATCCTGCTGATGTGGCCCCTGAGCCCTGAGACCCCCCCCCCACCACACCACCACCACCACCACCACCACTACCCTCATGGGGCCCCCAGCCCTTATGCCAGTGAGGTGAGGAGATGAGAGGAAAGGAGAGAGAGAGAAGAGAGGAGAAGAGAGGAGAGCAGCTGTCAGAGATGTAATGAGGAGGTGTCATGGAAACGGGCAGCCTCCGCTGGCCTTTGCGACCCCCCCCCCCCCCCTCACCTCGATGTTTAATAACCACGACTGCAGGTTGGCCACTGCCTCCTCCCCCACCGCCAGGTTCCAGATGACCACGTACAGGGCCTTGTCTGTGAAGAAGCACTGGTTGACCGTCGACATGTTGGCTGGGCCACCGATGTCCCAGACGTTGAAAGACACGGCATCCACCTGGCAATAATGCATTCAAAGGATCAGATAGAGATATATAAAAAAAAAAACTCCCTGCAGCTGTGCCATTGAAACAAAGACTATTTAGTATTTCAAACAAAACTGTGTGTCAAAGTAAACTTCACATTGCCTCTGGGAACAATGTTGGCCTGGCTTGGCATGACAGTAGGGGAGGGAGGGGGGGTAGAACCTTCAAATAGGGAGCTGAAGGTTTTCTACGCACACACATTTATGTTTAGTTTAGGGCTTTGGTGGTGGTAAATCAGTAGTGGACTGAGCAGGACCAGCCGCCTCAGGCCAGACAGACGCGTCCCCCAGGCTTTATAAGTCTCTCCCTCTGACTTACGCATCGGGGGGAACAGGAAGTTGAGTCAGCCTCTGCCTGGAAATGAGACCACCGCTCCAGGAGGGGTCAAAGGTCACCTCAAAAGCTTGCTCACTTTGTTGTGTTAAGGGGAGGAAAGGTCAAAATGGGACTGTGGAGATGTTTGCTTTCCAAAATGAAAATAAATCACCTTCTCGATGTAAGATTTCTATTCAAGCTTTCAAGAAGAAAAAAACAAAGACACAGCCCTCCTTTTTTTTTTATTCAATATCAGTCTGCTTCCTCTCTACTAAGCCATAAGTGTGTGTGTGTGTGTGTGTGTGTGTGTGTGTGTGGGGGGGGGGGGGGTTTACACAGAGATAAGCACGGGATGAGAGACGCCTTAGATTGGAAGTCCTCAGCCAGCACAACTCTGTGGTCAGCTTGCTCGGTCATGACGCACTGCAGCCTCGGGAGTTAAAACACAGCATTCCTGACCCCTCTAAGCAGAAAAGCTGACCTTCAGTCTGTCCCCTCGGTCACAGCGTCCAGCCTCTAGCTCGGCCAAGCCTGGATGAGTGCTATGAGTGTTTTTTATGTTTTATAAGTCACATTAATAAGTTGATGTTGTTGGGGGAGTGAACAAACACAGTGTAACTAGAGTAGATGTGGAGGTGGTGGTGTAAGCGTGTTGAGCATATCAATGAGCGAGAGCTTAAAGGGATATTCCACCATTTGGGGAATTACGCCGGAATGAGAGTATAGTTCCATGTCAAATCAGCCTAGAAAATCGTCACTTTTCATTTTCCGTTCTCTTGTTACACTTTCTAACTTGAGAAAGTACAAGTTTTAAATAGGAGTAGTAGTCACTTTTAAGTGTGATGCTAACAGGCGAGATGCTAATGGTCTAATCCGATTTAATGATCTATGCTAGGCTGGAGCTAAAAGTGGTATCGCCAGACTCACAGAACGGCTGGATGAACTGGAGAAAGGTAAAAATAAATTGTTTAACTCGAGGGGAGGTGGAAAATGAGCGTAATTCCTCAAATGGTGGAATATCCCTTTAAAGGAGAATTCTGGATCTGGTTTTTCACATACATCTTGAGGAGGATCTGTTTCAACGAGTACTGTTCCCAATGATTATGCTCCCAGAGTGTAGCACTGTAGCTGCCTGGCTGCTCTAGCTGTTCGTTTTTTTTCATACAGACAGTACTTGGTGACCTCGAGAAAAAGAGATCTATGAAAAATGGCGGGAGTTTTCCTTTAAATGTGCTTGTGTGACAGCCTGAGCCTAAGGACGTGACGTGACATGATGTGACGTGCGCTGGCTGTCTCACCCCGGTCTTGATGCCACTGGGGCGCTCCAGCTCCCAGCCGGTGGTGCGGATGCTGCACTCCGCAGGCAGGAACTGGCCGGTGCGTCCGGTCTGCAGAGCCTCCAGGAGAGCGCTCTTGCCCTGCCGCGGCGGCCCCACCACCAGCATCTTCAGCAGACGGCACGGCTCCGCTTTGCGCAGGTGAGCGCGCAGGTACGCTAGGACACCCGCTGGACCTGCGGAGAGAGGCGAGGAGAGGGGACGGCAGTCAGAGCCTACCTCAGGAAGGTGTCCATGCATCAGGCAATGCTCAAAGATATGGATACGTATTCATATCTATGGGTCAGCTCATACTGGCATCACTTGGATTAACTAAATTATACTTCATTAGGGATTTATATAGTAGCTCCAAAATTCAAATTACAATACAAATTTTCATTTAAATGCATCTGTGCATCTCAGCACACAAATCATGACTAGTACAGATTTGTATTTAGGCTAGCCTAATGCTAATTATTATCCATAATACATTAATTTCTGTTTTAATTTGGGGTTTTTTAATATAGCATAATGATAATTATTATTAATAATACATTCATTTCTGTTTTAATTTGTTTTTTAATAATGTAGAGTCTGACAAGAAAAACAAATTCAATTAACAAGGCAAATTTAATTTAGTAATTTTACATCTTCTTGTTCCAACTCTAAAATGCTCAGCAACACCCTCAACTAAAATAAATGTCCCTCTCCTCTTCCTATTTCAAGGGTGTCATGAAGTATCTCCTGGAGATGGGTTGTCACACCTCCTCTAGGCTAACATCTAATCCATGTGAAACCACAGCAGCAGCAGAATGCCCACCGCACACACGCACTCATACACACACACACACTCGCACACACTCAAACACTTCGAGTGACCGGCACATTCCGGCACACTGACTAACGTGTCGTGACACAGACCGGCCCCTGCAGGCTGACGTGAGCTTAAGTGGATCAAGCAGATATGGGCCAGTGGATCTGCAGGAGAGGTCTGTGTGTGTGTGTGTGTGTGTTTGTGTATATGTGTGTGTGTGTGTATGCGTGTGTGTGTGTGTGTGTGTGTGTGTGTGTGGATATGGATGTGTATGTGTATGTGTATGTGTATGTGTATGTGTATGTGTATGTGTGTGTGTGTGTGTGTGTGTGTGTGAGTGAGTGTGTATGTGTGTGTGTGTGTGTGTGTGAGTGAGTGTGTATGTGTGTGTGTGTGTGTGTGTGTGTGTGTTAGGTGTGTGTGTGTGTTGGGGGGTAGCGGGGGGCGACACAACACGATCAAGCATACAAACCTTCCCTCCTGACCTCGGCCGGGACGTTGCTGATGTTGAGGTCCTCGATGTCCAGCTGCCACAGGTTGGGCAGCTGTCCGAGCTCCGCGGGCAGCTCCTGAATGCCAGCGTTGCTACAGAGAAGAGAGAACGAGGAGGAGGTCATGGCATTAGCAGCTGCAGCCGTGGCAAACGCAGAAATGGCATCACCGTCAGCACTAATAACTACCAAGCACCAAACTTTAAACCATAAGCCAGAGAGAAGGAGAGGAGAGGAAAGGAGAGGAGAGGAGAGGAGAGGAGAGGAGAGGAGAGGAGAGGAGAGGAGAGGAGAGGAGGGAGAATGATGGAGTATCAGATGTACTGGACTGGCTGCACCCCAGCAAGCTCTGCCCCATTTCCCCTTTGGGCTTTGGCTCACTTGGACAGATAGAGCTCCGAGAGGGTTTTCAGGCTGCACACGGAAGGAGGCACGCAGTCCAGCTGGTTGTCGTTCAAGAACAGTACTTCCAACGAATCCCGCAGTATTACTGGAAACTGGATGGACGACACTGCCAATGGAAGCCACAGACACAAGAGACCCAGTCGCTGGTCAATGACCTCATACTATACACACAATTAAGAGACTATCCTAGACCAGCGCGAGGTACACTGCACCGAGGTGTGGCAGGACTCGGACACTGGAACTTATGACTGCGCTCTATGACTGTGCGTGACAACACGCGCGCGCGCACACACACACACACACACACACACACACACACACACACACACACACACACACACACACACACACACTGTACATGACAACGTATAACATCTTATTTGACATGACCCATTTTACAATCTGCATGTACCCCTATACATTGTGTCCTTATTGCTTTGTGCTTAGCTGTATGTCCTGACTCTAATCCTAATTATTGATTGATGTAGTCTTGCTGCTTTGAAACATGGACTCTTTCATTTTTTTTTATGACAAAATCCTCTACCTGGTTCAGGATCTCTTCTTTGCCATGTGGTGAAGAAGGCCAACCGCCTCGTTTTAGTAGATTCTTCACTCCTGAAAGAGGCAGTGACCATTGTAGTCACAAAAATGGAGCATGAGTTTGTATATTTTGGAAGGGCGCTGATTTCAACAGGAAGTTATACAACAGGGATATGGGTCCCTGTAAGTCATGAAATGAAAAGGAGAGAGAGAAAGAGAGAGATTAAGAGAGGGAGGAGAGAAACAGAGTGAGAGAGAAAAAGAGGGGGGGGGGGTATGGGGGGACAGTCAACAATATGACCTACTTGCCCAGTAGGTTCCTGGACAGATCAAGTGTTCTCAGCTGTGAGCACTTCCATTTGTTGGGCGCGGGCAGAGAGGAGATTTGATTTCCACACAGCCGGAGGGACACGATGGCCTGCAACACAAACAAAATCAACTGTGCGCCTAACGTGACCTTGCCCCCTTTCACCGGGACATGTCACCTGAGGGTTCCACCTGGGTACAGCTCGTCTCATCCAACG
>NW_027468630.1:19721767-20086767 GCF_046254945.1 Alosa pseudoharengus | reverse complement strand
TATTTGTGTGTTCTGAGTATAAAAACAATATTCTCAAATATTTTACAACACACTTATGTATGTAGTGTCTGTAGTAAGAGTAACATTGAACAAAAAAGGTCTAAGTCATTATGATGAATGGAGAAGAAATGTTTTCCATTCATTATAGTGTTTTACATAGCACGTCAGTGTTCAACTGGTTCTTATAAATGTCTATTCATATGATGGTTTGTGTGTGTCATTTGAAAACAAATAACATTTTGACAAGAAATAACATTGTTTTGAATGTAGTTTCATTTTGCAAGAGAATTGAGGGGTTTTGCCCATTGTGTGTGTGTTTTCTGATTTGTGTGTAGAGTTCTGAGAGTATGAGGCATGCTTTCAGAAAATGTGTGTAAACAATCGAGAAAAACTGTAACATCAGAGTGCTGCCATTCAAATGAATTAAAAGGAACTGTTACAGGAGAGAGCTCATTGAGAGCTTCCTTTATTATTTATCTTTTAATGCACCGAGCATTTATCTCTTCCCCTTTTAGTGTTATTTGTGTGCGTGTGTGTGTGTGTGTGTGTGTGTGTGTGTGTGTGTGTGTGTGTGTGTGTGCGTGCGTATGTGTGTGTGTGTGTGTGTGTGTGTATGCGCGCGCCTGTGTATGTGCGTGCGTGCGTGTGCATGTGTGTGTGTGTGTGTGTGTGTGTGTACACATGTGTGTGTGTGTGTGTGTGCGTGCGTGTGTGTGTGCGGGCGTGTGGCTATCTGTGTGTGTGTGTTTGTGTGTGTGTGTGTGTGTGCGCGCGCCTGTGTATGTGCGTGCGTGCGTGTGCATGTGTGTGTGTGTGTGTGTGTACACATGTGTGTGTGTGTGGGTGGGTGCGTGTGTGTGTGCGGGCGTGTGGCTATCTGTGTGTGTGTGTGTGTGTGTGTGTGTGTGTGAGTTTGCATGTGTGTGTATATGTATGTGTGTGTGTGTGTGTGTGTGTGTGTCATACCTGCCCTGGCGGCGGCGTACAATGGCAGCCCTGTGATAACTGCAAAGTCATTGTTGTGTATGGCACAGTCCTCGGCATCGGCCTGGTAGCTGAGAACCAGCAGCTGCACCACCTCCAGATGCCCCTGCTGGCACGCCGTGGCCAACATCAGGTTCAGCAGGTCCCTACGCAGACAGTGCCCTGACAGGCAGGCAGACCAGGAGAGAGAGAGAGTGTGAGAGTGTGTGTGTGTGTGTATGGGGAGGATGGTGGTGGGAGGGAGAGTACAAAGGAACTGAGAGAAAGAAAATCACTCACTAAAGTGCTCATAAATTTGTCCTGGCTGATGTCAGATGTGTGTGAAATCAGTTGTACTGTATGTATGTACATTTTCTCTGCATTTCTTCAGTATAACAAATATTTCTCACAGTCAGTAATCCATTGCCAAGAGGTTTCTGTTCTAAATGCTTTCCTTTTTAGATTTGAGAGTATTGGAATCAGAACTTATGATGTTTATATTCATAACTAGTTTATGTCCTGATGTTTCTATTATGTGTTCATGATATGTTTTTATTTCATACGGTTCCTCTACTGTCATAGCCCGGGTGAACCCAGACTAACCTGTTAGCAATTTGAATTTACACTGCATTGACACCTGTTACCGTTACAGGGGAGTAAACAGCAGTGAAACTTAAATTGGTGCATTAGACTCTCACCAGAATTGTTTCAGAAGTGCAGCAAACACATCTTTCTTGTAAACAAAGGCTTTAAATGCAGTTTTTCCAATTCCAAAGAAAATACATGTTTCTGTTGGAATCTTTTTCAGACGGACCTGCAGAGCAAATTCAAATTTGCTAACAGGTTTGTCTGGGATCACCCAGGCTAGTACTTTCCCTGCCAAGTACATCAAAATTACCATCAAATATTAAGTCCAATGGATTTTGTAACTGACTCACTTGGTATGTGGTCGAGCAGCTCCTTGACCACGCGGTGTTGGCCCCAGTGAGCGGCCTGGATGGCTGGGTTCTTCTCTCCGGTGTCCTGAGAGATGGCCACCCTGACGTCTCGCAGCAGGTACCGCACGCTTTCCACATCCCCGTTCTGAGCCGCCATACACAACAGCTCCTGCTGCTCAGACAACCACACACATTAGGAGGACATGTTTAAAACAACTACTTTTACTTCAAATACCAAAAAAGGTTGGTTGTCGGAAGTGCCTCGTCACTGATATGTCTCTCGAAAGCAGGTGCTCTTTGGTTTCAAGGGAATATTTCTTGTCATGAAAGAGTTGGTTTGACCAAAAAGTTCCAAAGGCACACTGCTTTTTACAGTTAAAAAGCCTTTAATTCAAGTGGGCTTAGGCGTTGCGACAAAACATGTCTTCATCAGAGCATGCTTCTTTTAAGACAAGAACCTCGTATCACTGACAGAATGGCGCATATTGAATCATCAAAACTGATGACGTTTGTGAACCTGCCATGACTGTTATCCTCTGCATCTGATAGTGATACAGCGAAAGGATACTCTACCCAGAGCTCCGACACATCCTTTGTATCCTCACTGTTTATCTAAGGTGCTTTTATCCTTAATTATTATACGGCTCAGAAAGTTCCATTAACATGACCGAACCGTCCTATTGTTCGGAGGTCCGATTAGTATCAGGGTTCTGTTCGCCCTGTCTGGACTTATTTCCCGATAATGACTGGCGGACAATACAGTATCCCTTTCATATGTAATGCAAATATACAGTATGCAAAGAAGGCCAGGAACAGACAAGGATGGATGGCACTAGGAATGTACCGGATCATTACGGGCAACTGTATTGTATTGTTCAAGATTATACAGTCTTATTTAGGAAGGCTCAGACACATTTTACCAAGGAGAAAACTACATGCTGTGACTTTAAAGTCTGTGAAAAAAGAACCAACAAGCTAATTTCGCTCAAAACAAAAAAAGCGCAAGCTGACATCAATTTGTGGATCAGGCACTAGATGGCAGCAACACAATGTTTTTATGCTGTATTGTAAAAACAATGTTCCTTGTGGTTTCATGGAACCACCTTTCAAAAAAAAAAGAAAAAAGAAAAAAAGAAAGGGGAACGCCTCCCTGGGCCAATAATGTTTGCTGCATTAAAACTACAGGGTGCTCATCAAAATGGGCCTCTAGGTCATCAATGGAAAAAACTAAAGAATTCAGACACTCCTGTATGAGTACTAAAAAGCCTTTATTAAATCACTGGCTACATGCCTACGCATTTCAACTTTTAGGTTTCATAGGTATTAGTCTACAAAACCATTTGTAAACATTAGAACTTGAGTGGGAAACCACTGATACACACATTTTGCTCACCTAAAACAATCTCAGATGTAGCAAGTCAGACAACACTTTAACTGAAGCTTCTGGTATGGTATCAATATACCCAGTGCACCCATATCGTCCATGGGTTAAACGCCACTTCCTGTTTTTTATTCTTGTTTTTTTCTTTCCAGGCAGAAACACACTTCATAAGAGTCCACTTGAATAACCGGTTCTCTCTACTTCTGTTCCGCAATATCTCTTGAGGGACTGGATATTTCCTGATCTGTTAAAAGTGCCCTGCCAACATTTTCAAACACTGCAAACTCAAAAGAGGGATGTGTTCAAGTTTAAGTTTACACTACAGGTCACTTTTGCTCCTGAAAAGTGGATGCTGAAAGCTGATTTTCTAAGTTTCTTTCACTGGAGCATAAAGTGCAGTAAGTGTGCTGGGCTATGGCTTTCAGGGCCATAACTACCAATACCCGCATCATTAGTTACTTCCTACCAGACATTAGAGTGGATACTGCTGACTGGACACATCCCATTCACTTTTTTCATATTAACCCTAACCATAATGACCATACTGAAAAGTCTGTTGGTAATTGTTGGTAGTGTACCCATCATGAGTGTGGAGGGGGGGGGGGGGGTTGTGGGACAGCAGCTACCACTATGTTGAGCCTTCTGGAGGTGTCGTGGGCCTAGTCTAGAGGAATACGCCTGGATTCAGGGGAAAATAGGGCGGGGGAAATGTCTCTGATTTCGAACAAAGCTTTTTTCAATAACCAATCGCGGAGAGGTGGCAGACGTTGTGAGTATGCACATGTACTGGGTGTTAAATGAAAATACCGCCGACAGCAGACTAACAACCAAAACGATGGCGTTTAGTTTGCCTTTGTAGCCATCTCTGGCTAGCCTTTGCTTAGGCAAACGAGACATAACTTGTGCAGAGGTTTAAAGCAAATGTTGTTACGAACTTCAATTTCTTCAAAAATCGACTCTAAACATGCTACGTTTGTATCGGTAGCCATTTCGCACTGGTTTCACTAGGAACTTTTCCCTATGAACACAATTGAAATGAGATTAGTGGGCGTCTCTGGAAGTAGCTGTTTTCCGGTTGTGAAGGTTTTGGCCCAGAAGTTTGTTCAGCATGATGCGAACTTCTGGGTACCCAGATTATCGTGGGCCTAATTCAAAGAAACACAGATGAAGGAAGTTGACTGTTTGATAACCTCAGTGAAATGCTCACTTAGGCTGCTTTGTTGGTGATGTTTTTTGACCACAAACGTTGCTTTGTTGGTGCTTTTGTTTTTGATGTTAAATGTTGTTAATGGGCTGCTGAGGGAAATCCCCTATCTATAGGACAAGGAATTGAACACCTCTTCTGTGTTTATCTGAAATGGCCTCTCATGGGTGCCAATGTAACCATGCTATACACAAAAAAGGAAATGCCAGGACATTATGTAATTGTTTATATATGAGTCTGAATCAGTCTACACTTCCATTCATGTCTTTCTAGTGGGAATTGTCAGTATCTCCTTAGAAGGACTCAACTAGGTCATTTCATTCATTTTTACCTCAAAGCAAAAACAACCTTATCAATCCATATCAAAGTCGATATCAACCTTGTGTTATCAACCTTGTGTTGCTTACAAAAGCTACGACTCCTCTCCAGACCTTGCCAGAGGACAAAGTGCTGGAAGTTCCCCTGTAAAGCTTCACTTCATCTACGCCTTACAAAACCAAACCTTTGACCTGACCTGTTCCATTACCAAATGGAGAAATACCTGAGTGAACTGAACCGTCTCTCTCTCTCTCTCTCAGGAAGCAAGGAGGGGGAGCGGCCTAATCTGGCCTTGTCCATGATCTCACCGCAACGGCAAATACAGCGAGGGTTGCTTCCTCTTCCCAGCCACGTTTAGATACGTACACTCAAGACTCTTCTGCCTTTTCAGCGTGCCTTATTTCAGCCCGGTGGATGGAGGAATACAGCCTCATCATGCTAACTAGGCCACCTCTTCCCCTGATAATGTCCAACGTGGAGCTGCAGTCGATATGTAAACAAACAAGAGCAAGGCAGCTCCTGTGATTTCTGGGGCTATACGGTCTATTGGCTGCTGACTGTTTGCCCGATCCCAATATTAGATGTGAACATGACAGCACTCTCTGCTCATGCTCCTTTCTCTCCCGTGCTCAGGGCAGAGGAAAACAAGCTCTCCCCCCCCCCCCCCTTGATCAATAAGACGGCTGCAGGCTGTCTCCTCCCTCCCTCCAGATCTGCCTTGGGCTTCCCTTTCACCTCCAGTTAAGACAGACAGAGAGAGAGAGAGAGAGAGAGAGAGAGAGAGAGAGAGAGAGAGAGAGAGAGAGAGAGAGAGAGAGAGAGAGAGAGAGAGAGAGAGAGAGACTGAGCGAAAGGAAGCCGTGTCTTACCCGCTCCGGCCGGACCCCTCCGCCCTCCTGGCAGGATATCCTGATCAGGTCGTGCGCCCGGTCACTCTCGCCGTCCCGGTAGGCCGTCTGGATGTTCGCGAGCGTCGGTGACGGGCCCAGAGAGAAGCTCCCCAGGACAGACTGCTTGGCTCCCATGTCTGAGGCGCCTGAGACAGGGGCATCGTCAGAGGATGTCACCGATCAGTTCACACACACACACACACACACACACACACACACACACGCACACACAAGCAAGCAAGAAGCACTTCGATCAGAGAGGAAACCTTTGCCATACTGCGCAAACACAGTCCCATCGCAGCACAGTGCGAGTACGAGCTCAGGGAAGCAGCCTTGCACCAAGAAAACAGCATCAAAAAATAGGTCACGCTCATAAAGAATGCACACCAGTTTCCCCCTGGACTAGCTTGTGGTGTGGGATAAAAGGGGAAGCTGTGGGTAGCCTTGGCTCTCTCTCAGGTCCACTGGGGCTCAAAGGTAGGCTGCACAAAGCCTGATAAGCAGCATGGGTGCCTGAACCCTCAGGAGAGGCAGTCCTGCTCGTCCTGGATGTTAGTGTGGGAGACTCCCTTCCACATCTGAAGAGGAGGTGACTCGATCTGCTAGGTGTAAATACAGGGAGATGTATGCACGCACGCACGCGTACACACACGCGCGCACACGCACGCACGCACGCACGCACGCACGCACGCACGCACGCACGCACGCACGCACGCACGCACACACACACATAGCCCTGCAACTGCATTAACTGAAGCACTGTGTGGGCGTTTGCTGAGCTTAACGGGGGAAAGGGAGATATTCTCATCTTTCTCTATTCAAAATCTGGCTCCTTCCACCACCTTCACAGTATGTGGAAACAGTATAGATATAAATATCACAGTTCAGTCAGAATCAGTTAGAATGGTGCACTCCTATTTGGCGATCTAATGTGGAAGGTTGCTTCATATGGATTCTTTTGGGGATATAACTCTTAAAAGGGCCGGCAAAGAGTGTCTTTTACCTAAACAGCTCCCTAATATGAGGAATGGTATAAATAATTTAGCAGCATCGTCTGATGGGCTATTTGAGAGCCTCGGGGACGGTAACCATTAGAACAGTGCCAAAGCTGCATCAATACAGCCTCTCTACTGCTGGAGCCAACGGTGCGCCATCAGAGATCAGACTGGGGTCCACAGCTATTCATCTGGGCTAAAAGCAGCGCTTGGAATGAACACAATATCGACAACAACCCGGGTGCATCGATGATATAAAGTGTAGCGTGCTTTCTGAATTTTAGGCTGCTTTTAATTGACAGAGATACAGCCCATAGTATCACCCCCTCACACGCGAGCGCGCACACACACACACACACACACACACACACACACACACACACACACACACACACACACACACACACACACACACACACACACACACACAAAGAGATCAGTTTCACACTCATCTAATCTCAGCCATAGTTAATCACTGTTCCCTGACATCAGTGACAGCGCAGTCCCCACTTAGGCTGAAGATTAAAGGAACCAAATCCCATTAAAAAATCTTCCCGATCATCTCTGGAACATTAGTGCTTCATAGAAAATAGATTATGGGTGGCGCTGTAATGAGATTTGTTAAACCTTAAGTAGTCTCCCAGAGTGAATGTTGACATGAGAAAGGAAGGAGCATCTGCTAGCGTAGCATCCATATTGTATGGATGTCCAAATGATCTCATGGAATTTATTTGCTTGCCTCTGTGACTCACTTATCTGCTTGTTTTTTTTATTTGTGAAAGAACAGGAGAAACAGGAGAAATAAGAATTTAAATGTGGATGTATGGTGCTTTTTAGAGACTTAAAAACGTCAGGGGTTAGTTAATGCTGTTGATTTTTCAGAATGTACTCAGTGCCTCATTAGCAAATAAAAGACGAAAATCTGCTTATTTGTTGCATTCGCTGATTGCATCAAGTGATCAAAAGCATGTTCACAAGACTGACTGAATGTTTCAGCATAGAGGTGAGATCCTTCCTTTACTGGATTGTGTGGTCTTAATTGTGGCTTTGATGAGCCATTAAGGCATACCTGCTATTGACATAACGTCTTTATTAAGGCACTAAGATTTAGGCAGGGATCACACTGACCAGCTGCTGCCTTCTCAAACTGAATGTGTTGTATGTTTAACTAACTGTTTTGCATCATTGCCCAATAAAGGAACAAATTGAAGTTATGCATTTCATGACATAACTTCTTGCTGATAAAGATTTAAAAAATGTTCAATGGTGTAATGAACACCAATAAGCTAATACCAGTAAATGACACAGATCACAGTTCACTGATAATAGTGCTATATCAGTGCACTGATGATATTTTCAACAACCCACTAGAGTTGAGTTACTATCATGTGATCAAGATAAGGGACTGTGACAGTCTTCTACTTCCTAACAAGTTCTGAAACAATGATAAGAATTTGAAGCCTATTTTTTTCTTTTTAAATTTTGCATTCTTAATTTGCCAAACCACTAAAAAATCGCCAAAAAGTATTCATATTTCTCAATACACTCAAGGCTATGCCACAAATACCACAAGCATTCAAAGAAAACAAATCTCCTGGATACTTTTACAAGCATCTCAAAATAGTACAGTTCTACTCAATAGATCCTATTCTGGCAGCTATGAACATAACTAAACCAACAGATTCCAGACCCACAACAAAGAGACCAGACCGCAAATCCTCTACAGACAGACCATGAACTGAACGGCAAGCTTTACGACTGACAATGAGTGCCTTCCCCTCTCATCAAAACACACCATACCTTGTCATATTGTGACGGCAGATCCAACCCTCTCTGCTTTATCCATGGCAGAACGACATCCTCCTGTCAACATCTCATGCCCCATAGCTTGTGGTTTTTAACTCCAGAATGAAACAAATGAAAATGAAACAAAAAAAAGAATCTCTATCGCCAAATCACTGCCATCCCTCTCCCTGTATCCCTCCACTGAAGAGGGGGAGAATGCCTCTGTGTCTCTCTCAGTGTTAGTGAGTATGCTCTCCCTGCCTGTCCTTAATGGCAAGGTTAGCCTGTGCTGGCTGCCTTCAGCCCCCTCTTCCCTACCCTTCCCTTCCCCACCTCCAGCCCCCTTTGCACGCTGAAACCCAACCCTCCCACAGCCTCCATGCACGGCCCCAGACGACTGGTACAAGGCGGGAGAAGAGGGCTACAGTACAGTAAGCGTCTGAATGACCTCAGAGCCTTATTTCATTGGCACGTCTGTACCCAGATGGCTTAAGCCGGCCCAGCGAGCCGATTAGCACAGTAGCCTCTTTATGCGACGTCAGGCGTGGGGCTGCCGCTGCCGCAACCCCCAGCTCTGTGCTGTGCTGACTGGATGGATGGCTGCACGCTCTGCAGAGAGAGTAGCCCTCTAAGCTGCTTTCACTTGTGGCCAATGGCTGCCTGTTTCTCCCACCGGCTGGAGTGGGGCTACACCATCTACTGGACATTGGGTGGTATAGATTGTGTGCTTGTGCCTATGCGAATACAGGTGCCTCTGTGAATTTAAAAATGACCACTGACTGTAGGGTATGCGTCACATAAATTCTGAATGATATATATATATATATATATATGACATGTGGAATGTCTCAGAACACTTGTGACAAGGACATACTTCTATCATCACTTCCCTTGTTCCATTATTATTAACACCCTACAATCGTGTGAGGGCGGGAGCAACCCTAGAGAATCAAATGAAGCCACAAGAGACAGCAGAAACAGTGCAGTGAAAGAGTGAGAAAAAAGTGAGAAAAAAGTGAGAAAAAAGTGAGAAGGCTGTTTTACACTGTAGCAAACCAAACCCTAACTGTACTGGTGACTTATCATTCAGTGCCTATTTACGGACAGAGGAGATGTGTTTCAGTTCTCACTTTTACATGTGGCAGCCCCGCAGGTTTCCTGAGCCCCTTCTAAGACACGTGCTGCGACCAAGACGTGGTTTACGAACATCTCAAGGACCCCGCAATCCCCGCCCCACACACACACACACACACCATCCTCCCCTTTGCTTTACCATTCCGTAATGTGAAAAGTGTCAAAAGATCTCACCATCTTGTTCCTGCTCGCCCATGCTACTTGCCACGGCTCCCTGGTCCTCTGAGACTCCTACAGACCAGTACGACATCTTTCATCTGATTTGCATGCCCTTCACACAACTCAGAGCATCCTCTTTATGAGCAAGTCATCTCATGATATGATGATGTGATCAGCCATGATATGGTACTGATATCCAGAAACCTAGCCTTCTGACAAAGCAAAACATCCAAAATCAGCCAGAGAAATATGAAAGAAAAACAACAGATGCTATTTGCCAAAAAGGAGAGATATTTTGTGTGTATAACATGTAGCCAGGTAGTAGGCCAACTGAATGCTTCCACTGAAAATGGTGTCATGCAAAGTTTCCTTCGGTCATTTACATGTCTGGCTCGCTTTCTGAGTAGGCCTTTGTGTGTATTAGGGTGCCATGGCTCAATGCCATAATGCAAACAATTTAAACCAAAACAACTGCACCCCAGACTAACTGACACTTTTTTTAATCTTAACTAGATAAGTCAGTTTTTGCTCCTTCCTCACCCCTTTCCACCTTCTATCTCATCATGCAGGCTACCCTTACATGTACCGGTATTTATGTATGGAGGGGCATGTCCTCTTCAAAGTACATTATGATTATGACCTTGACTGAAAGTGAACAGTAGAATGGGCTGAAATGATTCATTATCATTTAATAAGGATTTGCCCATATTAGGAATTGTGACACGCGTATTGAGGCAGGTACTGCTAATCCTAGGTTGTAAGAAACAGGTGAGTACAAATGCCTAGCATTGATGGCTGTGAATACCGCAAGAGCACAGCACACTTACAGTTCTGCCACAGTGCAATGAGATTACCAAGGCAGACGTGACTCATTTTTTCTTGGACTGGAACGCCGAAGTCACTGCACAGAAAAAAATATGGAATAAACACTGAATAAAATTGCCATTTCTACATCTTAGACATTTGAGGCAACAAGACAGGAAGATTGCTGTCTGCAACTATATGGGATAGACTAGACCCAAGATTATTCTAACATTATGAAGTTCACGTTGTTTTTATCAAGGCAACGTGAGACATGAGAAAACTTGCTCTTCGCGAAATGGAAAACACGACCCGAACTAACCAATTTTGTTTTCTTCACAGACGTATTCACAACGATCTCTAAAGAGCACAAAAAAGCAACAACTAGTAACCTGTTTGTATGCAGGTAATAAAAAACGGAAACTTTATTTTATAGCCTGCTGCTAACACTTCAACGTTACATTCACTCTGCGTGTTGTGTTAGGAGTCTTGAGTAAATCTTCAGGCTAGCCTATAGGCTTACCACATTCTTGTGTTAGTGTTTGTGAAATACTCACAGTAAACGTTGACGGGCATCATTGCCCTTTTTCTTTTGACATTAACCGTCGACTTTGACAGACCAGACCTAAGACCGTCGCGCAGAAAGAAGAGCCAGACTTCCTGATTTCTCTTCCAGTACTTCCACCTGGTTCTCTGGTTGCACTACACAGTTGTAGCCAACAGCATTGTGTTGAACCAGCAGGCTACCCGGATATGGGAATTGTAGCATTCTACAGTTATGAATGATTTGTGCTTGACCTCATCATGGTGTCAAAGTGGCAAATAGTGATAGCATAGGGTATACATAGCCATGAGTAGGCTATAGCACTTAATTCTACGCTAATGTTAGACTGACACGTATGTTTGACATTAGGCTATTAAGCAATGAATGTCCTTTTTTATGATTTGCACAATAAATTACCTCACCATTGAGTTCATACCAAGAATGTTTTTATTATTATTTTAGCAGTTAGATTTTAAAAGTTTTACAAAAAACGTTAATGACTAATCAATGAATTGTGAAAAAGTTTGCCATTTGGGTTGTAATAGTTACATTACATTCTCTGCAGGTAAAAAAAACAATTTAACAAACATTCTGCAAAGAGCAAAAGTACTTTCACTTGGTTCCAACAAGGTTTGCTGAGTGTACAGCAAATTGTCAAGCTATTAAAATACACTGATGACATCATGACATTTCATGAAGTTTCACATTATATTTGAAGTATCAGTACTAATTAATTATTTTCCATAAACCTGATCAATTTCCTGCCTGAATTAAAGCTTTAACAGATATCACCACACTATTTATAACTGTGGTACGAAGACAATTCAAAGAGAATTATTGAAACTGGTTTCCAACTCAAAGTAAAAACTGTACATTGGATGTAAATGTCCAAAATGCATCTTAGGCTACTTGGCAGTATAGAATAAAACAATCGCCTGGGAGACCTCTAATTATGTTATACATTTGATACAACATAGTATCATGCAATGTGGCTCAATCAAACAATATTAGACATAAACATATTTTCTTTTCCTTTGAGACATACTGTCCACAGTCCATTCACTGCAGGGGAGATAGTTTAACACTCTATAAAAAAAGACTGCCATTTAAGATCCAATGTTTTTTAAAAGATAAAGCAAAAAATACATTTACATTTGTACATAACATCTACAAAGATAAAAGAGGACAGACATGTAGCTTGCAGAGGTAAAGAAAGCGTTGCTTATGAGGAAAGGCTCCATAGTCGTGGTGCAGAACCATGGGCTCCAGACACGGTGTGCCTTAAACGTTCGGACCAAGCCACACTCTCGGAGCTAGTTGATGGTGGTTGTCAGAGGAAGTGCTGGTTTTCTTGCTGGGGCTGAGGGAAATGCAGTCTGGACCTTCACTTTCTCACAGCTTCTCCATGAGTTTGATGGTGACTGCTTTCACTTCAGAGTACTCAGCGAGAGCATACTCACCACTGCAAGGCCAAACACACACTTTAACTGTTGGGACGGTTTTATAGTTCCCACATTCATCCCAAAACACAATCTGGGTCAAATTAAATTGTTACTTCTTCGGGGATAAACAGAAAATATCAAAGTGCAAAGCAAGCATGTGATACATTTTTGATTAGATCTAACTGTAATTCTACTCACAGCTCTCGTCCATTTCCAGACATTTTGTAGCCTCCGAACGGAGCCTGGGCATGGAGAGCATTGTAGCAGTTCACCCTTGGGAGGAGGATGGGACACCATTACAAACACATTAACACAGTCACAGACAGATGTTATGCATTAACTTATTTTTGTGTTGAAACATATTATTTATCCAGCTAGACTTTTAGACTAGGAAAAAGTGCAATGGGCAAAAATAAAAATAAACGATTACACTTTACTTGACAGTGTCAACATGTGCAACCCAGTGACCTCACAGTGGTGTGGTCTAGAAGTGTGCTTCACATGCCTCATATGTAGATGAGTAGATGAGGAATGAGTAGGCCTATCTTAACTTCGGTAACACTTTACTTAACAGTATTTATCACCCGGAGAGAAGAAATACTCTTTTCTGATTGGCTGGCGGGGTGGCCTTTAATTCTGAATAACAGGACACCGTTCCATATCAATGCTTATGAATGGTAACTATAACAACCATAGTAGGACTACGGTTGCAGGCTTCGCAACAATGGAATCAACTGTAAACAAGCTAACTGTCCATGCTATCGGAAGTTGTACAACAAGCTGAACTTGAGCTTCTTTTTAAACGAAACCGCATGTTTCCTTTGCTTTACAGTGGCAACCGGGTGATAAGCGGGATAACTGCCTTCGAGGTGTGTCTTCGAGAGTTAGGTTTAGGGTTAGGTTTAGGGTTAGAGTTAGGGTTATGATTAGGGTAAGAGGTTAGGATTAGGGTTAGGTTTCATGTGTCATGACAGTGACAGCACACTTCTAGACCACACCACTCTGAGGTCACTGGGTTGATGTTTTATTTTTGCATAAGGAAAATCTGTGCTCACAGATTTATAATCCATTGTATCAGTTAACAAACCACACCCATAGAACTGTAAATCTACTCTATCATTTTAACAACCCATACCAAGTCAAATGCATGGATTGTTTACTTGTGGAAATGGATTACTCATAGAACCCACAGAGTGGATTTACAAAGCCATAAGTATGTTAAACATACTATGTAAAACTGTTAAACCGCAGGGGTGGATTACAAAACTATGAGCAAAATGAACACAAATCTATGGGGGAGTAAACCTTTATTGTTTAAACAAACCCATGGGGAAGTAAACAAGTATTAATATAGTGCCCACTTGAGGGCTCTCTAATGTATTTCGTTACAGAGTGGATGGTCAATGAGATGTTTCCATGTGTATCAAAAATGCAATTGTAGTTTTTCCATAGTCTGACCCTGACAGTTTCTTTATGAGCCTTACTATTATGTGGTGAAATGAGGAACCATATTATTTGCTTTCCTATCAATTTTATGTTTTGGTGATTCAAAGCGAAAGCTAAATCCAACATACAGCCAAGCCGTCTATCAGATCATGCACCTCGAAGGATCTGTTTGGAGCTGCTGTTCCAACACTCTGCTCCTACACCTGGCGGAGCACTCCCTGGTTAATTGTATAGTCTGTAAGAGGATTAGTAAGGGGAACTGTAGCACACGCAGCAGGTTTAAGTGCCCACGGGGACCCAGGTTCGATTCCCGCCTGGGGTCAAGTCCTGATCCCACCCCATCTCTCTCTTTCCCACTCGCTTCTTATCTCTCTCCACTTCCCTACCAATATAAAGGCAAAAAGCCCAAATAAATTAAATTAAACAATAATTAGTAAGGTCACTAACCAGACAGTTCCAGCCTGCAGGGCAGATGAGACGCTGAGTGCCCGGTCCACACTACGTGTGAACACGGCCGCTGCCAGACCATAATGTGTGTTGTTGGCCCTCGTGATCACTTCCTCCTGGCTCTTAAACCTCATGATACACAGGACAGGGCCAAAAATCTGCAAAGAGTTGAGCCCAACCAAACACAGTTAGGATACCACAGCATGCACAAATAGAAACACACATGTAGTAATGCTCTTGTTTTGGTCTTCCCATCATCTCTCAAAAATGGCCGGGACCAATTATGCACTATTTTGTTTAAGTTGTCTCATCTCATAAATTGTGACAATGTGCTAGTGACACCAATGTTAGAAAGCAGATGGTTGATGAAATCTTAGATTGGTGAAGTGTGACACTGTGGCTTTTTGGCCGCTAAATTCAGAGAGCTCTGACAGCCTAGTGAAAGACCTTCTCTTGGGTTTCACAAAATAATAAAAGCTGGGCTATTTTAGGTTTGACATCAGCTCCAAAAAACACTGAAAAACACTGTTTCTACTCATAAAACTCAAATCTCCATTGTTTCATTTCAACAACATAATGGCAATTGAAAACAAATGTAATTCTGCTGCCCTCCAGAAGGTGGCAGTATTGTACACACAATGACAACAGCAATTAGTTTCATCCAGCAAACAGTACGTAACTGCATGACCAAAATAATATGGAAAGTAACAGAGCTGCCCACTGCAGTACCTCTTCTTTGGCGATGCGCATGTGATCTTTGACCCCGGAAAAGATGGTGGGCTGGATGTAGAGGCCTTTGCCCTCGGCCGCCTGGCCTCCACATTCCACGGCAGCGCCCTCCCGCTTCCCACTCTCAATCAGCTCCATGATCTTATCAAACTGCTTCTGGTCAATCTAGAACAACAAGATTAAGAGCAAGAAAGGGAGAGATAGAGGGAGAGAGAGAGAGGAAGAGACGGAGAGAGGGAGGGAGAGAGAGAGATTCAGCGGGAATTGTTGGAATTGACAACCAATTTACGCAGTCAGTTAGCCATCACTATCAGGAAAGGAAGCAACCAATGCATTTGGAGCTATGGTAAATATTGGCATTATGAACAGCCTATTATAACATTCAAAGCTCACTTAGCCATCTATGCAGCTGTAGTTCTTCTTCTGACTCTACTGTCTGCTCCTTATAAAACAGGGTCTTCAGGTTTTTTGAGGGCTGTGTTAAAACACTATGAATTAACCACGCCGTAATCTGCCAAAGGCCTGAATGAACGGCCCCTTTGTGATGAGGTGGCGAGTGATAGTCCCCCTCACCTGTGGCCCGTGCGTTGTGAGCGGGTCCATGGGGTCTCCGGACACTATCCTCTTTGCCGCCTCCACGCTGAGACGCACAAACTCGTCGTACACCTTGTCCTCCACGAAGACGCGCGAGGCAGCCGTGCAGGCCTGACCCTGATTAAAGAAGGCTCCCTTCTGGGCCTCCTCCACTGCCAACTGCACTGCAAACACATTTTACATTTACATTTAGTCGTTTAGCACACGCTTTTATCCAAATGAGCAATAACATTCAAGCTACAATGCAGAGGAGATCATAGGTAGTAATTAATACTACATCAGTCAATATCAGAGGATGAGAGGATGCAGAGGTTTTAATCATAGACTGTAAAAAATAACCCTTAAAGGTGTACTGCCACACCGGTGTGAAAGGAATGTTGGAAAATGAACGTTCTAAAGAATATCTGGGTTCATTGAATTCAACCAGGGGCCATATTACAGAAACTTACCAACTCGAAAATCCTATCTTATCTGTTTGGTAACTACGGTAACAAGGGTTAGGATCGGATTTAGGAAAAAAGTCATTACAGAACGGCCGATCCTAAAGTCAGTGTTCTTATCTTAACTTAAGATAGGAAATGTGTATTACAGAAATATCCTAAGTTGCCAAAATCCTAAATAAACTGTTCTAACTTTAGGATGACCCATCAGCTCTCCTCTGTCAAATTAGTGTTACAAAAAAGTGAGATGGCAGCTCTTTTGTTAGTTGTTTGTAGCGCAGCAAAATGAAAATAGACGTAGGCCTAGGCCAAATGGTGATCGACGAAATATGTTTGTACAAAGGCTTTTGAGTGATCCCACGATGTTTTACGTTTCGACGATATAACACTTGTAAGCCGGTACAGGCTTCCCCGGGCCATGATCCTGGGTTTGACAGAGGAGCTACGACCTTTTTTGGAGAGGCCGACGCGCCGTCATGGGGCTCTGTCAGTTGTGAAGTGACATGATCCAACAACAAGTTTCATCTGTTGCTAGGTAACAGACATAAAAGCTGAACGTCGATGCTAGATCGCCTACTTAGGATATCTTAACCTGAGATAAGGTACCTTTATATGGCTATGGGTCTATAAGGCTCTGAATTCAACAAAGAATTTTAGAACCTTGAATTGTTGCGGAACGGAATCTTATGTTAGAATGTTCAAAAACCCACACAGTGTAGTAGACATTGAAAGTGGTAGAAGAAGAAGCAGGTAGAGCAGGGAAGGAAGAGAAGTGCAGGCTAGGTGTGTGATACGCAGGACTCAATGGACTGGCTGGACTACAGGCAAAAGTCTACTTCTGTGAGGAAGGCTGTGCTGACTTTCTACCTTTCAAATAAACACGGAGCATTTAAATGCATAACACAAGCATTTATTCATACATCCCTTTGATGTAGAAAGAAAAGGCTATATGGAGTCACTGTGCTCTGGGCTTGTCTAAGCAGATAGATATTTTTCTTTTCTTTTTGCTTGGTTAGTGTCCACATGGCTTTTTTTGTGGGATCTTAGGCTTTTACTATTGTACTGTCATAACTTTATACAGGCATCCTGCTAATCATAAATCATCAATAGCCTGTCAGCCTACTGAAAAAAACAATCCACCAACGACACACACAGCCCTTGTTAGACACCGATTATATTCATCATGAGTAACAGCATTAATATGAATGTTGTCACCAAACTGCTTGCTGTGGGTGTGACAATGCGATAGCATTTCAACCTTTTCAAACGTCAACACACAGATGTAGTATGACTAACCACATCACTCACAGTCTGAATCAGCAAAGACAATGCAGGGATTTTTCCCTCCCAGTTCCAGAGTCACTCTTTTCAGATTGCTCTTTGCAGCAGCTTCTTTGATCAACTGGCCCACCTGGAGGGAAAAAGCAGCAAGGACAATCCAGTCAGTAAAGACATCTATTAGTATGTCAACGATGACAATGACAAAAAACACACAACTAACCTCCCCCTGTATAAATGTGCACTTTAAGTAAATAAAAGTCTCTCTGGAAAACATTTCAGTGCGTATGCAACCTCAGACACTGGGCTCTAACAGTAACTGCCATACAGTACACAGCCAGATGAAAGAGCTTACTTCTGTGGAGCCGGTGAATGCCACTTTGTCGATGCTCATGTGGCTGGCGATGGCAGCGCCAACCGTGGGGCCAAACCCGGGTAGGATGTTCACGACTCCGGGGGGAAAGCCGGCCTGCGTGGCAAAGCCACAAAAATGTGAGTCATTAGGAGGGGAGCGGGGGCCGCGCTAACAATCATTACCAATGATAAAAGAGAAACGGCCTAATCACTTAAGACCGGGACTTTTTCCATGCACCCAAAAGAGTCCAGAACTAAATTGACTAATGGGCTACAAGTGAACCTAAATAGGTCAAAGAAAATGTCCCACGGGCGCTGGGTTGCTTTCCTGGCTGCTTTAGCTCAATGCCAATTTTTTTTTTGCTCGTGCTTTTATATTGGACAATATGTTTATCCTCTTCTCACTGCAAAAGAATGGCTGGCTATGGGAGGACCCTCAGTATCTGGGAATTATCTCTGCTCTGACTGCATGTGTGTGTGCCCCTACCCTCCCCCCTCCCCCAATCCACCCCACTGTCCCCCTTGCTGGCGAGTCCTGGGGCTTCACCTCACCTCCTTGACCAGTGCCCCCATGTGGAGAGCTGTGAGAGGGGTCTGCTCGGCTGGCTTGATGACCACCGTGTTGCCACAACACAGTGCAGGTGCAATCTTCCACGTGAACATCAACAGGGGCAAATTCCACTGAGAGCACAGACAGAAAAAGAAAAAAAAGAGATGAGAATTCTTATATATATATAGTTTTAGTTGTGTGTGTGTGTATATATATATATATATACATACATAGTTTCTGTGTATATATAGTTTTCCAAACCTCTGTGCACCTAGGGAATATAAGTGTGGCTAACATGCAGGCCCCGTCAGCAGAAATGAGCACGACGGCAACATGTTTACTTTTAATGCATTGTTAACTTTTACAGCATTTTGGATACAGTGATGGCAATTATGGAATTTTTTTAAGAGACTTGTACTCCAGAGAACAGCTTCCTGTTTTTCTCTCATACTGAGTCATAGGCTTTGAGTGCCAGTAGTGCTTTTAGTAATTACATTCAGTGCCTGAGTATGAGTTACACTTTATGATATAATCTCCCATGTCTAACAACAGTTTTGTTCTTTTTGTTGCCAAAGCAACATAAGAAGATACATGGCATTCTTTCACAGATAGACTTGAAAGATCACTTTTGCTCTAAATGTACAAAATATGCTCTTTCAAGAAACGGGTAATGCGATATGAATTGAGCGGAGCCAAACCAAGCCCCGATCTAATTACCCTGATTGCATTCGCTGTGATTATCAAAATCACAGATTACTTGGGGCTGCTAACATATAGCCTTCACAGAAACCACTTGTAATTGTACCCGTTGCTGTTGCGATTAGCAAGAGCTGAGATTAAGACTGAGTTTCAGGGGAAACAATTAGTGTGATGCGTGTTCTATTAATGAGCAAAGATTCCTGTGAAGTTAATACTGTGATGTAGGATCTGATGCACGGTTCTAAAGAGCTATATAAACTGACTCAAGGGGGCCACTCAGCCTGCCTGTGGCCTGCAGTGGAGGTGCGCTACAGGTAAGGATGTGTCAGAGTCGGAGCGGTATTGTGTCCCCCGTTCAGCTGACGCCTGTCGGGATTCGGTTTCAGCGCCAGCCCCGGCCTGGGCTCTGGCGCTGTAAGGAAACACCTGGACCGGAGTTCCCCCAAGTGCACGCAGCGTGTCTCCCTGCGGCGGTTCATGCCCTGATAGCATCGCGGCCTACACAGAGGGTCGGACAATAAGGGTGAAGTGCGGCGATCAGGGAGCAGAGAGAGCCCTCCTGCCCAGGAGTGGAGCGGGGGGAAAAGAAGGGCCTCAGTTACAACATAACTGAGTGTGCCAGCACAACAGGCTGTCTCTTATGAGAGGGAGGGAAGGAGGGAGGGAGAGAGGGAGGGAGGGAGGGAGAGAGAGAGAGAGGGAGGGGGAGGACAAGAGAGGCGAGGGTCCACAGGGTGCGTAGACGTGATGGGGGTGGTAGGAATAGGGTGTGTGTGTGGGGGGGGGGGGGTTGCTGGTGTTGCTGAGATTTGGTGGCACTCCTCCTCTCTCGATTTGGACTCAATGCCATGTGTTGTTCTCTGAGTCAGTCAGCTTGCCCTTTGCACTGCATTCGCTAGGTCCAGTTGAAAACGGGACTGCCTGCAGCGCAGACTGGAACGTTAAAAAACATTTGCATAGGAGCGATCACGACAGTGAGTCTGATTAGGAACCGTTTCAGACGGGATGTGCCATGACCTATCTGATTTGCTTAATTGAGATGCCATGCTTGCGTCACCCTTCCGTCTTCCCTATTACTACGCTACAATCCCCAGACTCGGCCACTCAGCTGGAAGGAGTGAAAAGAAAAAAAAAACAGCTGACAGTGGGTGGAAGAAAACAGGTCCTCTTTCATACTTACAGGAATAATTGCTCCGCAAACGCCGACAGGTTCATGTTTGGTGAAACACACAAAATTTTCATCTGTTTGAAGCACAAGAGACAACACGAAAAAGCAAAATGTTAACCACTGTTTTTAAATGCATTCTCAAACATGTGCCTTTGATATACCCCAGAGTTTTTTGTTTCAGGAGAGAGAGGTTCTTGGATGTGGGCACCGAAACCAAACACGAAAAAAAAAGAAAAGAAAACGCCAAAGCGCATCTCACAGCAGCCCACACAAAGATTTGGCCAGGAAGAGTGTATATATTTTACCAGAGATATAATGTCATGGGAGAGGGATAAAGTGTGAAAGGTGTAGGCAGCGGTTCAAACTCTTTGCGGATCTACCTTTGGCTCTGGTGCACACCTTTGTTCCCTGTCAGTAGTCTCCTTCTCCAGTTCTCCTCCACGTTGGAATCAGATATCCAGCCAGAGGTAATTTAAGGTAGCTCTGCCGCATTATTATTTTGTACTGCACTGTACTTTCTCTTTTGTAAACAGCGAGTTGGAATGATTAACCACATCCCGAGTCCACAAATGCCCAAGTCAAAAAAAAAAAAAAAAGAGTGAGAGAGAGAGAGAGACGCAGACAAATTGCAACCTGAGATCTGGACCTGTTGTGGATTGCGGCTAAATGAGATGTCAGAATTGCCGACATCTTTTCTGTGTTCTGTCTCCGAGTTCAGTGTTTTATGGCGCTAGAGGGGAAGTATTTGGGAGGCCTGGTACTTCAGGCAACAGGGCAGCAACAGCAGGTGTTTGGAAACACCAAGGGCTATAAAAACGTTTTTGGAAAATTGTTTTCTTTTTTAAGTACGTCTGTTGAGGAGAGATGGTAAGTGGAATTAAAGAGCCATATAATAAAAGTTTACAAACTCAATTGCGTCTCTAAATGCCAATTCAAATAAAGCAATATTTTCGCACAGTATGATGCCACATCAACAAAATCAATACACAACAGCCACGTTTTAAATCCTCTTTTCAGCAACAAATACTCTGCACACAAACATGGCAAATGCCAATATGTCAACCATTACAAAAAAAAACCTGACAAACAAAACCAAAAAAAAACAAAAAACATTTCGCCTGTCAGTGCTGATCTGATATATTATCAATACTTTAAATCTATGTTTGAATAACACCTCAGCCCTATTATGTGTTCTTATAGTCTACAGCAACTTCCTGCCTTATAACCTGACATTTGTAGTATCGTCTGCAGCAGGATATGTCAAACCCGTACTGATAATCTGCTAAATCCCGGTCCTCTCCTCTCTGACCTTCTCGAGTTTCTCCGTGCGGCTGTTCACCTGTGATTACAGACGGAGAGTCTCCCTCGCACAATGGCCAGCTCTGACACTCATTATCTCCTGTTTCTGGGTGATCCCTCAATACTGGTTATCAAAGGTTAAATTTACATGTTACCAGGGCAAAATGGCTCCGGGAACATTTAAGGGAAATTATTTTCATAAAATGGATGTGAGTGGGTGGGATTTTTTTTTGTCTGGACTGGGTCTTGGGGCGAGGAGGAGGCCACCGACCAAGAAGGGAAGCCATTTGAGGGGGGAGGGTGGGGTGGGGTGTGGGGGTTAAGTGAGCTGCACTCAAATCACGTCCTGGGTGCCCAATCCTATCAGAGCAACATCCCAGCACTGGCTGATGCACCTCAGTGATTATGATCAGAGCCTCTTCCTTTTCCTTTGTGCACTGGGCCCTTTCGTCTTTTAACACTTTATTTGAATCTAATCGGGAGGAAAGGGCCTAGCCTGTTTTGTCTATTTGATCCCCTGCGGTGTGGTAGAGACACAGTGGAAGGAGGGCGGTATTAGAGGGGACGAGATACCACCCAGGGCTCAAAAGAATTCACCAACCCTCCTGACTTGAGCCAGCGGCCATTAACTCATCTCCTTCAGGCTGCATTGTGGACGGCGAGACGCAGTGGTGCAAGCTGTGCAAGTGGCCACGAACAGAATAAAGCAATACACGACTGAATAGAATAGAATAGAATAGACTCACGAGAGAATGGACACTTACCCACTGGTAGTGATTTGCCATGGATCTTATCTGACCAGCCCGCGTAGTATCTCAGAGTTTTGATGCTCCCATCGAGGTCAATGAAAAAGGCATGTAGGAAGGGTTTACCAGTATCCATTGCTTCCAGGGTCTGAAAAGAAAATGACATTAAATGAGAATCAATCACCCGAAAAGACACTCGACAAATGTATAGCAAGTTACAAAGTATTTAAAATCACAGATGCTAAGTTGATTTGACCGACACAAATATTAAATCCAGGATTACCCCTCAAGTCACATTGAAGGGAATATTTGATAAATGCTTCGTAATGTAATGCACGAAGCGGTTGCTACAAAACAATGTTTTATGTGCAGCGTACATGCCAACAGTTTAATATGCTGCGGGAATTTGTGGATCCAGAAATGAAATAATAATAATAAGAAATAAATTCTTCTTTCCCCCTCAAACAGAGCACAATGGAGAGACGTGGACCAGGACCCAGGCATTAGTGGGTGCGTTTCTATAACCGCTGGCAGGACTGTGGCTTTTGTGGGCCAGGGTTGGCATGCACTGAAAGATTGGCCAACGCAACTGTAATAGATCATGCACTATGAACATCCTATTATTATATGCCCCGAAAACAAGCACCACAATTGCAGACTTCAAATATAACAATAAGGGCCTATCGCCACATTTACATACATTTCATTTCCCCAAAAAACGTATTCACCTGCTAATCTGTTAACCCTGATAACATCTACAACCAGAGACAACAAATGATTTGGCTCTGTAGCCTGCTATACATTTGGAGGAAGTTGACTCTGAATGAATGACTGAACTAGTCTTCTCATGTGCAATTGGCATACAAGTTAGAGTACTTTGCCTGATAATGTTTCTCCTCTTCTCTACATTTTCAGACCTTCCATATTAACCCATTTAAACCACTACAAATTAAGAGATAATCAGTGAACAGCTCACATAACCAAAGAGATCACATTTACCTTTTTGAACAGTCAATCTGTTTTGTATTTCCCCAAAACAGTGCTGGGACTTATTCTAATTAATGACGCGCCAGCAAAGAACTATAGAACATGTTTGCAATTAGCAGTCACATGCGATCCCAAAATATTACTTCACTCACATCTGTAAAATTTCATTCACAAATGTGTTCCCTAATGCAATCTGGCAGTTCAATGAAGTGAAAACTAAAACAAGCAGGGGTTTAATTACAAAAAT
Source organism: Alosa pseudoharengus (assembly GCF_046254945.1). Lineage (NCBI taxonomy): Eukaryota > Metazoa > Chordata > Actinopteri > Clupeiformes > Clupeidae > Alosa > Alosa pseudoharengus. The sequence goes on along the minus strand of NW_027468630.1, from coordinate 20,063,229 downwards.
TGTAATACTGCATTTAGAACCCAAAAAGTCACCAGTGTACAAGGAGAGGCAGAGGGGGTGTTTATGATGTCATGCGAAGAAATGCTGTTTTAGATTTTTGCTGTGCCCTTGGCTGTACCACGGGCTTCATCGTTCAGTTTTTTATTGGACTGGACAGTCTTACTGCTTCTCGTCAAAAAATGGTATTAACATTTGTATATGTGTGTGTGTGTGTGTGTGTGTGTGTGTGTGTGTGTGAAAGAAGGGGTTAGGGGTGTGTAAGGCAGGGGTGTGTCTATCATTTCTAAAAACATTTTATGAAGTTGATAGCAGTTTAGGACTATGAAATTATGACATGCTATGATATGTCAGTGATAACAGAAAGGGCATTTTCAAGAGCTCAATACTAGGATATACTGTGAAACTGCAGGGAAATGCGCTCGTCATGATAGGATGTTCTTTAAAGGTGGATGTTGTAGTACAGTCATTTTATGGGTAACCATGGTCACTAACTCTCTGTGTCGCAGAACACAGGGGAAAGAAACTCACTGCGAGCAGGACCCGGTCTCTCTCCATCAAGTCGGCCAATTTGTGCAGAAGTCTCCCCCGGCTGGAAACATCCAAGGTACGCCATGGTGATCCCCTCTGGCAAGCAGCTTTCGCAGCCTCCACGGCCTTATCCACATCCGCCTGACATTACGTTATATACATACATTAGCAACATGAAATCTTACATGAGCTTATTTTAGGAGAAACAAGCGAGTCACAAAACGAAGTAAGCCTGCACGGCACTTGCTGGCGGCCTAACAAGAATCTTCGGCCACATACACCTGTTGATTCAGAAGTGTGTGTCACATAGCCTACCTCATCTGCCTCCTCAACGTCGCAGATTTTCACACCTGTTGCCGGGTTAACTGTCTGAATTTTCTTTCCATTAACTGAGTTGTGCCATTCATTGTTGATAAAAATCTGTTGGATCAAAAACAGTTCTAACTGTCAATTGTAAAGTTGCCATTTAGAAAGAAAAGAAAAAAGCTTTTAAAAAGTGCTGGCCCAAATAGGCTCACAGAAGCATGAACAACATATTAACCTCTACTTGGCAAGATGAGAATTATTTAGCCTACTTTTAATGGTATGTATTAAGGTACAAAGTCTGGTCTTGATAAATAAATAATATAGGCCATATAAACAAACGGCAGATCACGAGCATGGCTCATGCCATGCAGAAATAAAGTTTACATATCGTCATCAGCGTCTGGGAAATCGAGTTCGACTATTCGTCTGGTAGCCTATTTCATCGAAGTTAAAATAGTAGGCTAAATATGAAACAGCTTACCTGTGTATGTTTCACCTCTAGCACTTTCATTGGCTGAGGAAAAGGGAAAACGTCCCCTTGAGAAAGTCCATTTTCTATAGTTCCGTTCTGTGCCATATTGCAATTGATGAAGACAGATAGTTGTGTACAGGGAGCTGTTGTTGACTGGACACTGTTTCATCCAGCAGGCTTTATAAGAAGTTTTGAGTTCCTCCCTCTCTGGACAAGCGAGTCCCAACCCCGCCCCTGTAAACATATTCATGGGCATTCACCGTTGGAGTCTCTAATAAGCTCAATTTAACACGTGAGTTCAATAAATACTACACAGTGGGCGAACGGAGAATAATGGAACAACATGCAACGAATAATACAAGTTAATTCAATAGTCTGTGGTGATTTTGCCTGAGACTCCCATCAGGTCTGAGAACTTTACTATTTTATTCAGAGCCATAGATGTAGGCTCCATGACTTTAACATGTGGAACATGTGGACTAGACTGTGTCAATTGTTGTTGGGTTTTTTTTTTGTTGGTTTTTTAAAATGCATGTCCAAAACCTTGTTTTGGATCAGGGTGTTTTTTGATGCTCCACACGAAAATATCTTTAATTCTTTACTCTCTCATGAAAACACTCTACAAATGTAGACACAACTATCACAATCTACAAAAACCCTACTGTTGTTCTTCTGTGATGGATGATTAATAACTAAAACAAAGATGAAAAAGACATGGAAAAACAAGCTGATACTGCTATAACTATGCTGGGAGTACCAAAATAGCTTGTCTCCCTTCACTCAGCCCAAAAAGATTACTGTATCCCCAAATTATTGGCAGTGTCCTACAGCCAGGCAATGGAAGTAATGAGTGTGAATTAATTCTTCAGCACAATATTTACATTGTAACAAAGTAGCTTTGATCTAGTTCTGGAGGGGGGATTGGGGGCGACTGCTGGCCAGTCATCAGCCGTGCAAAGGTGTGATGAGTTGTGATGTTCATCGTGAAGTTGGTTTTTGCACCTGGGCCTGGTGAAGTTGAATGGAGTTGAACACATGCAAACAAATGCTTTTGTTCGGGAGGACAAAGCCTTTCCCAGCTTTGGGCTCATACTCAAACACTGTTGCCATTGTTTCCTCTCCATTGCTTCTTGTCACTCTTCTTGTCAAAGTTTAATTAGGACAACGAGCTTTCGCAGGCCTATTTCTCACTTCAGCAACTTTCTAACACTTCCTAATGAGGCTGAGACCCAGAGTGATTGAGCGAAAGGAATGACAAGAAGGAATGGAGAGGGAAAGGGAGAAGTGGAAAGGTGGAGCTGGAAAAACTAATGGGGAAATCAGTTTCCGGCATGGGACAGACACAAGGAAAAGGAAAGGAAAGACGGTGGTATTTCCATTCTATGGAAATTGTAATTCATCTGCTCAATAAGGGCATAGTACAAAATACCCTTCATATTTATATATATATTTATATAACATATATATATATAATATATATAACATTATTATGTTTTATTATTATATATATATATATATATAAAAAACAACCGAGAAAAAACTATAACATAATATCATTATAATCTTTCACTTAATCTGACATTTTTTAAGCAAAGATAGTGGTGTTCAAAGTTATAGCCTAACCTCCATATTGTGGGAAAGTGGAGGCAGGTGCCCTCATCCTCCAAGCTTGGATGCCCTGGGTAATTGGACTTTCACACCTTTTAATGAAGGTCAAGTCTTCCCCCTCCCCAAGCACATCATGACTGAAAGGTTCCTTTGGTCATTAGCAAGCTAATTGTAACGTCTACAGTTGCATTTCTAACGCTACAGTGTTGTTGTGTTTTTTTCTATTTCACCAAAATAACAAATAACAACAAACTCCACACACTCCAAAGATCTTCAAGATGTTTTAAGACAAACAGTGAGTGAGTGAGCAGCTGGTGTGAGTGACTATAACGTCATGGATACTTTTCATAATAACAACAAGGTCCAGTGAAGTCAATAGAGAGAGAGAGAGAGAGTCAGTGAGAAACCTGCATTTGTCTGGTTTTAGTTTTGAGTCACACAGCGTAAACAGGACGGCCACCGTGGTACCCAACCAGCTGGCGCAGCGTGTCATCCTGCCTCTGCAGGAATTGTCTCAATGGGAGATCACTTGCAGGCTCTTAAGGACAATGTGATCACTAATGGGAAAGGCCGTTTCCCATTGCTGGGACTGTCTCTTTGTGTCTGTCTGTGGGACTGGCCCCGACTGAGGGGGTGTACAGCGGTCCGGCTGCCCATTGCTGGTGTGGAAGGGGAGGGCGAGCGATTGAGCGAGGGCGTCTCTCTGAGATAACTCCCTCCAGGTGTTCAGAGTTGGAAACAAAGACCCTTTTCAGACCCCTATGAGAATGAAGAGGTCTCCTGCTTGTTGCAAAATATACAGGATGAGAGGGAAGAGCAAAACTCGGGTAGATGCTAATATTCGGCTACAGTACCAAAACATGCGGTCAAGGAAAGAAAGCCACTCAATGAAAGTCGGCGGTGTCCGGCAACCTCATTAATTAGAGGACGGACAAAAACAAAAAGCATCGCAGATGTTCGTCGGTAGCTCCACTCCTGGGACGCACTGCACATGACTGTAGCCAACATGCTGGACTGACTGTGGACAACTGAGGCTCTTCATTGGGATTTTAATGTAAGCTGGAAGGCCAATAATTTCCACCATGTAAATGTGTTGTCTTCTAAATTTGTTCGTCTGTTTGAAGTTTTCATTTGAAGGATATTTTTTCCCCAAAGCAATCAGAAAATGCTTGAAGTAATAGTAAAATAGTTATTACTATTAGGAGATAGACAATCAGAGATAACACAACAAGACAGTTAACACAGGTCATCATTTTAAGAGCACATTTCTTTACAATGGAGCATTTTGATAGTCTCCAACCCATGTGGTTATTTGGGGATACACAACCACACAGACATAGGCCTTGAGGTCTCCTGGAGGTGTGTCCCTCCCTTTTTATCAGTGTGTATGATCTGTCTCTCTGTCAGGACTCCCTCTCATCCCAGCGCTGCCCTGTCAGGTCTCGGCCTTTGATGTAGGAAGCGATTCTTATCCCCACCATTTCTCACCAATTCAGATACCATCGAGCCGCTTATTCAGACCGCTTCAAGAGTGAGAGCGCACTTTGTGTCTCAGATCAGAGCAATTTGCAAGCTTTATTGAGAGAAAACGGACGAACAATGGGACCTTAGATATAGAATCTGTCATCGCCAGTTCTCCCCAGCTCAAGATTAGGTTTCATACTTGATGAAATTGCTCAGTTGTGAGCTGTAGTGTAAAACATTCCCTCACCATCCAGATTTTATTTATTTTTAAACAAACTGGAAAGAACATTTGTGCACACAAAGTTCTACATTATACATGATATTACTTTAAATTAATCTGACTGTACATGTGTTCCATATGTGTGCACATTTAAGCAATCAAGATGAAAACTATTTTATTCATCTTTGGCTTAAAATAATATTTACCATTGTAGGATTACACATGAAGCCATAAAAGATCTCTTAATCTTGATTGAGAGAGGCCCTTCAAAGAACAAGGAAAGTAGTTGCTCTACAAAGAGTTATGGTGATTATTAAAATGATAGTCAGAATCAACATGTTGTTCTATCTCTTCTATCTAAACAACATTACATTTGCTTTCAATCAGCTCTTTGAAATACGTTTTGCCTTGAGGTTACAGCAGTGTAATCTCGTAACAATGTAAGTGATCTCTAAATCACTTTGAAGAATGCTTTGACTTGGACACATGATTTTTATTTAACATTGTACCATTGAAATGAAGACATGTAATTAATGATTGATCATAGCGTATATCATGTTTCACCAAAAGTATGCTGAAATGTACAACAAGAAAAATAATCATTCACATAAATCACACAGAATTAATTTTAAAAGCTCAAACAAAAATGGATGCTAGGGGTCTACATGATGCCATCTTGATAAACTGATTTTTGTTTGTTCTTTCTTTGCAATTGGCAAAAATTCTCATGCAGAGCAGTATAAATTCAATGCTTTTGTAATACATACAATACAATTTATTATTGTAAAAACATATTTGGATGTTGTGTTTGTGTGTGTTTGATATGTGACTTTTGCAAATGAGTACTCTATCTGGGAACCCGAGTAACTAAGTGTCTGGATTTGTCTAAGACCCTAAAGGTCTGTCTGGCTATAATTGTTATCACATCTCTCAAGTGTGCGGTTCCATATTTGCCTTACAATTAAAACTCATTATCACGACACCAAGAGACCAAACATCTGTGTACAGACTGTTCATTCTGTGTCAATGGTGTATAGTATCTGACATTCACTTCCAAAACAAACATACTGTATTGAACTGTATACCGCAGACTAATTAGTCAGTCTCTATTTTATATACTGGGACTTTGAGAACCACATGACCTTTCAGACCCTGGTGGAAGTGAAGGAAGTTGTCAGAGGACCTGTCAACTGGAACAATTTTACTTAAGGCCTGGTCATTTGTGGAACCCAGCAGTCGGATGGGCACTCTAGACAGCTCGGGGTGAAGACCTCATCACAGAACATGACTCAAGCGATTTCCTGTCTGGTTGTAGACAGTGAGGTTTTTATGAAAACAAATATTGCACAGAAAAAAAAATGATAGACTTCCAAAAGCAATTTACATGCGAAGTGAAAAAAAACCCCACGAAAAACTAAAACATTGGAGGGAGGAGAAAAATCATGATGGTCATGATTGCAGCTGATCACTGAGCTTCACTGAGTGACGTTTTGAATTACACAAACCGTTGTTTTTCTTTCAGTTACCTATATTTGTATGATGGGCAGGGTAGTGATAGCCTCAAAAATGATCACTTCCTCTGCTTTCCGCTACAGTGGTCAACTGTTGGGTTGAAATGCAGTCTGCGAGATAGTGTGTCACGGGTGAGACTGTGCCGTGTCCCAGCGAGAGGCTGGTTATGTGGCCACATTGTCCGCGGATTCAGGGGCTCCTTGTCAAAAGCAGCCATCTAATGTGGAGGATTGAATGACTGAACGGTGTTTACATCTCCCTTTTGGCCTGGCTAGATTGTAAGCTGGAGCACAGGGAGAGTGTGAGTGCTTTTAGTAGCGGCATCAATGTTATCTTTTGTTTAGCGAAGTGCTTACCATGCACAACAGCGTTCGACTTATTACTCCAGCATGACAAGGATGTGGTTGTAATCTGTCTGAGATATTATCCCCCTGAGGATAATGAATAGGTGGGTGACTGATAAATCTTGTCATTAAAAAAAAGAAGAAAAATAAACAGTCAGGGATCGTCTTGATGTCTAATGAAACCCGAGCCCCTTTTCTCCAGATTTCACTCTAATAACACAAGGCTGAAGCCCTGAGATTTGTACGCAGTCAGCCTGTGCTAGTGGCTCTGTGGACCCACTCTACGACCATATTTCTTTCTCGTCGCTCGCAGTGCGCCTGTGGTTTTAGTCAGTGCACTTTAATCCATTTCAACAACTTCTCAGACTTGGCTATGAAATATGATGTTCCTTTTACCATTTTCTGGGAAAGAAATGTGGGAAAATGATGGCAAAAAAGCTCAAATAGTTATGTTTTAATTTCTACAGTTTTATTTAGACATCTATAATCATTTTCAAAGAATGGTTCACATATTTTTTTAGCGAGACGTGTGGCCTGTTAAGTGTTTTGAAAATGTCCATGCATTGTTATGCATCCATCTTATTATTAGTACTTAGTACAATGATGTAGTCTGTACATAAAAATGATAATGTTGACAAATCAGTATGTGTAAATACAGAACATATATTACAGCACATTTATAGCCGTGAAGCACTACTTTTACCACAGACTCCTTGTCTCATCAGGACAGTCAAAAAGTGAAATGCTTTCGCCCGTTTACCTTTTTATTTACCAAACCTAATGTACTGGTTTGCCCTCGATTCATTTGCTGACTGGCCATGTTATAGTCAAGGCTGTGTGGGAATCTGTGCTCCGCAGCACAGGCCTGTTCTTTTTTCATACTTCAGGTTTGTTTGGCAAAGTCAGCACCATGCTTATCTTAAACATGCTGCTCTACATTCAACATCCCTCTGGTTATTGTCCAGACAGGCCATTTCAGTCCTTTAGTTTTCAGCTTTTTAGAGATACATGCATGCCCTTAGATAAAGTTTTTTTTCTCCCCAAACTTGCCAGGAAACACAATACTTTCCCTGCATCACCATAGAAACAGTAACAGTAAATGAGATCAGCCTTTTTTAGTGCTGTAATGTTGGACCTTTTGGAAGGTCTCAAAAACATTCATTTGGACCTGTTTTTCGATGCCTCCTGCAAATCAATACTCTCTTTTTCTTCGTAAACCTAAACCACCCATCTCAGGCGGCGAGCGGACCATCTGGTATGGCATGCCGGTTCTCCTCCACTGTTCAGCTAGAACTATTTTGCTTGCATGAGTGAGTGTCCTGGATAATTGCTCCTAGTGTGGTCTGTCTGGCAGCGGAGATCTCGGGCCTTCGCTGAAACCCATCCAGCGTAGCTCTCACCCAAGCCAGGCCCAGTGCTCTTTGGCACACACTGACTGGGCTGTGCTCCCGTCCCAGGAGAGCGTGGTTCTCAACTGGCCTCGTCAGCCTTCGAGAGCCATGTCCAGCTTTTATTAACACTGATCAAATTATAATGTCACTCAATAGTTTGTCAGCTTCTATGGGAAAGACAAACGCAAAACCTTATCTGTGTGTCATTTTTGTTGTTGTTTCTTTTGTAAAGTAAATAAATAATTAAGAATCAGATTGGGCACTGCTCAGGATAGGAATGAAAAAAACAAAAAAAACTAGACAGACATCAGCCGAAAGACTGAAGGGGGGGCGGGAGGCAGTGGGAAATCCAAGTGAAAAGCAAACAATACTCTGGCTTTCTTGTCAAAAGGAAATCATGTGATCAGGTTTTCGAGGAGAGTGCTCTCGATGTAAAGAAGGTAAGCAAGAAGGATGAGAGAGTGTGTGCGTGGAGGGCCTTGATTTAAAACATATGCATGAGGCATTGTTGTGCAGCAGTGTACAGTATCCTTGATGAACAGGCTTGTTTTAGTGAAAGGGCGTTCTGGGCAAGTACCAACATATACCATTACACTCGCCAGCCTTGTATTTCTGGGCACTTCCTCCAACAAACATTGTTTTGTGCCACAAGGTAGACCGACTGGTTTTTATATTAAACCACAAGACCATGCCCATCAAGGGTGTTTAGTCAGGGTATTTGTGCTACCATATGTTAAAAGAAAAGGCCATTACTTCTCTATTGTCCTCCTATTCACATTTACAGCAAAGCATGAGTAGAAACATGTGTTTGAATAGTCTGCAGTGTCACTTGGTTTCTGCAGTGCAAAGCCATATGCTACCAAAATATGGCAAGCATCAAAAAACTATAATTCTACTATATAGAACATTCTCAAAACTGCAGTTTGAAGGAATATACAAAAAAATTGCTTAATTCCATTTCAAATACAACTTAATAGCTAAGTCAGTCATAAAATTAATTATGTAGCCAGGAACAGAACGATGTGCCACAAGTTTACATGATGAAACTGTGGCAGATCAAATGTAGTTATCTCCATGGCATCCTTATGGAAAACTACCAAAATGGCATGTGCCAGACATGTGGAATATTGAAAGGCAGCATATTTGATCTTCCCAAGCTGTCCTCCATACTTTAGGCACCACTAAACCACTATAACTCATCTATAACGACGTCCACTAATGAAGGGAATAAAGACTTTTCCCAAAGATCAAACACGCCTCCTCTGTGGGGCAACAGTGCCATTCATTTCACTATCTTTTTAACTACTCTGGGATTTTCCCCTCACGGCTGGACAATCAACCATTGAATGGTTGGAAAAGTCTGTCCTGGATTAAAAAAAAAAAAAGTTTTTTTTCTCATCTAAAGGCACAGGAAGTTGACTGACTTGTCCCTTTCAGGTATAGTCTAGTACGTACTACTGCTCTCCGCCAGATCCTTCTGCTCTTGCTTATCATTAACGTCTGCTTATAACTTCTGTTGAAGGACGAGCACATGTACATGTCTGTCGCATAGTCTATCCCTCCAGCCAGTAAAGGGGTGCTTGGGTTTGGCCCCCCCCCCCCCCGGGTCCCTGTGCACCTGTAGCGGGCGGCCATTAGGGCTTTGCGTTACATCGCGGCGGAGGCAGCGGCGGCACACAAAGCCATACAGTGTGCGGGAGGAGAGGAGCGGAGCGGAGAGGAGAGGCCGAGCTGCCGGTCGCGGGGCTTTTATTCCCCGAGCCCACAGCAGGAGGGCATTCCTTGGCCCTGGCCTTTCGCTCTGTTCTGCATGAACACACCGTGCATCTGCGCAGAGGTGCGCGGCTTTCAGCACAAAAATTAGGAGCTGATAAAACGGTAACAGAACAGCTGGGCCACGGTACCGGAGGCCCCCTTAAAGTCCAGAAAGAGGCCCCATTGTGTGCAAGGAGCGGCAGGGGCAGTGCGTCACACCGCGGCCTGGGATACACACTTGTCTCATAAATTTTGGGAGGAGGAGGGGGAGAAATAAAGAGTCTCTTGAGATATGGATGTGGAAGTGGTCCAGAGTGGCCCCTGGAATGTTGCTGCTTTTCTTGGAACCATAGTATGTCTGTTCATTAGGTTATAAAGCATCACCAGTGAGGACATATTAAATCACATCAATATGAAGACAGACACATCACAATCAAGGACCATAATAAAAACAGGCTCTACACTGCAGTAATGGCTCTGAATGCTCTGACAAAATAAAATATGGAACGTAATCGTAATGGCAGGGTTGCATCTCAGACCACACCTGTGCTCTATTCACCCAACAATTTTAACAGCAAAAATACAAATTTCTTATGTCAAACCAGCAATGAGCATTCTTGATCTAAACCTGGTGAACTAACTACCCAAAAGGCATACAAAAAGATTGCACACATCAACAACAGCACAGCTGTCTCTGACATAAGCTGCCAGCACTTTAAGTAGAGTCTTATGGTGATATAGTTGGCAACATCATGCATCATTGCTAAAAACAATTTGGGTCTTGTCCATAGATTGGGAGGCTAGTGGAAAGAGACACAGGTGTGCTTTTAGCCCTCCTTCATATGACCATAGACCATCAAAAGGAATTTGAAGATGACAAAAAAACATACCTTATTAGATGATCAATTCCAGCATACCGGTGCTTTAAGATACAAGTCTGCAATGTTCAAGACATACGAGTATAATTCTGATAAATTCCTGTAAAGGAAAATTAGTATTACTGAATAATTAGTTAAATGGCAGTAAATGCAAATACATTTGACATTTGTCCATATGTATTTTTCTTTTCTTTTTTACAATATCTACATGCAACACAAATATTGTTGCAATGTTTCGGAAAAGATTTGAGTAAGCATTATGTAAAAGAACAAAGCAGACCTCACAACTGATTACAATGTACACAACACTGAAAAACAGCTCTTAAGATAAGTGGTCAGATCTCCCAAATGTCACAAAGATAAAGAACCAAGCCATGATGTCATAAAATCCATGGAATGCCCTTTGCATGCCCCCACGCGCCCCTCCAGTGACTAGTCTTTCCACAAGACTATCACCAAGGCTTTTCCAACTTTCTTTCCAAGACAATCCACCATAATAAGTGTGGGGCTTCCTCAACTTAAAGCCAATGCTGCTGTGCTTAGCATTGAGAAAGGAGAGCAGCTCAAGGGTTCCTCCAGCCCATGTCAGGCCGCTCCCAACAGTGGGCACATTGTTCGCGCTGTCTGCCAGGTTACATGTCTACTGAGGAAAGCCATTGTCTTTATCATGTAATGTTACCTGCGATTCGATCAGCGATAGCTCCCTGTGTTTTTGTAAAGTAATACACAAATACTGTATATCACTGGTGCTCTTGGGTCACACAGGCACACACAGTTTGGTAGTTTCTTGGTATACAGACCAGGGAGACAAAAGCAAAAAGACAAAAAAAAAGTATTTCAATGTAAGTCAACATTCCTGAAAGAGAGGGAGGGAAGGTCTAAAAAGATGGAGAGAAAGGAAGAACTCCCCCCCACACACACACACTGCTCAAAGAGATCCATGTATCATGAAACATATTGACAAACTGCCAAGCTTGTGTAATTTCAGGCATCCTATCCCCTACATGTGAAGAATAGGGTTGTGTTTTTTTCCCCTCCCTCATGTAGTGCCAGCTGTAAAGCTAGAGCCGTTACAATGGGCCTCTCCTGCTCATGGTGTAGTGTGGCTCTTCACCCGAGGAGCCTGGCAGACGTTCAGCAGCGGCAGTGTAGGGGGGAAACTGCACCTGAAACAGGCTTCGCCACGATCACTATCGCGGCCGGAGATTTATTGCATGATGATACGGACGAGGGGAGGAAGCGAGAGTGCAAAGCAGAGGAAACAAACACTGAAGCCCATTCATAAAACGGTCTTATCAGCGCACCACACTGCCACACATGCGCCCCACACTGCTGGAGGATGTCTGATGGGTTTCACAATAGGAAGCACTTGGGAACGGGATCTCCACTCTGCCCAATTTGGATCAAGGTTAAGGAGTATTAACAAAATTGTAGGTTTTCTAAAAATAAAACTTATCTACATCCCCCCAGGTTTTCACTTTGAAATAACTGTTGAGACAGACTTGTGGACTTCAGTGTGTGTGTAGTTTGTTTACAAATGACTAGAAGACAAAAGATTATGCCAGGCTTTTTTTTATTCACACATTTTTTTACATGAACAATTCCGCAAACAGCATATTATGTACATTCAGTAGTTGATGGCATGGAAGACGCGGGATTATTTCATTGACTTTTCCGACTTAGCTCTTAGGTTCCCTGACAACAAATGAGCCATCTTAGGTCCTCCAAACTCTGCAGTGCCAAACGTTACAACAGCAACACACATGCCCCGTGACCGCTTTTGCACACAAAATAAATGCAAAACACATCCATATCTACACAATACACACACACACACACACACACACACGTCTCATACAAAAGCTTACAAAATGCTGCAGTATTCAAATAGACCCACAGGACTGCCTAAACTTTAATTTAAAAAAAAACGCAGTAAGACAAATGAACACTCCCTCCTTGTGACATTCTGTAAGTCTGTATTTCACTGTAATCCTACGCTTCATGCGACAACAATGGCAAAGGCAGCTGGTGGTTAAAGTACTTGTGGAGACGAACGTGTCTCTGAGAGAGATGCGGAGAGCCCACTCAAGTCACCAGTGTCTCGCACGGTTTTTTCTTTCTCTTCGTCTTAAAAATCAAAAGGCAGACAGACGAGCCGAATACTGAGGTTGAGACGCACACGCGGCACTTCGCCCAACAACGCAGCCTGTAACTCAGCAACGAGCAGCCATTCCGAGCAGAGGACAGACTGTGAATGTGGGGCGAGAAAAGGCCGACAGGGGTTTGACCTGTGAAGTCATGACTGCATTTAGTTTGGGTTACCAACAGCATGTGGGAGTAAATCAAAATGAGACTTTGTTCTCGACGCAGTCTATGAACACCATCGAAATATGAGCGACTGCTTCTCTTGTCCCATGAGAGGGTTTTGCCTGAGGGGGCAAAGAGTAAACTACCCATAACACCACAAAAGATGCCAAAGACTCAGCTAAAATACTCAACAAAATCAATATCTTATGGAGAGGAAAATGCAATTAAAGAATCTATTAATAAATCGTTCCAATAGAAAGTATCAATTCACTGTTCAATTTTGACAATGCAAACAAGAATTTCTGAAAACATATATTAAGGATATCCTATATACTTTTTTAGTGTGTGGAAAACAACCCCAAGTCAATATAATATTACATTGCAGTTTTGAAAATGGTCTTAATTCCAATGTCTAACTTTAAAGACTTCAAACAATCACATAAAAAGAAAGAGCAATTATACATGAGCCACACAAGACAAAAAAGCATGAGACTTTCAAAACACACTTTTGAAATTGAGTTTGTTTAAATAATTCTAGAAAAATATTTGCTGTACATATGCGACAATTATTTACATTTTCTTTGTTAATGATTCTAGACATGGATAAACAACTGAGAGATCTGTTAAACATGTGTTTGTTTGAGATTGCATTTGGCCACTTTCAACAACAAGCACTCGCTATGCCAAGATGCTGCTTTTTTAAAATTAAAAGTTAAACAATGATGTTGATGTCTGCTTTCTACAAAACGCTGATTTGGCGCTCGCTGTTTAAGGACAAATGAGCGCTCAAGCCAAACTTAAAACAATGCGATAGCCCCATCTCAGAAATTATATCAAGACAAAGCACCAGAACTGTGTGTAAAGAGATGCACATACTTGGGAAGTGTGGGAGTTCGCGCTCTCTCCCACAAACGAGTGTCCTGAATCACTGATCCATGGCTGAGGCGTATGAGCGGTGATGATTTTTGACAGAAACAGAGGCTTTTCTATACCAAGCTTCAATGTTTCTTTTTTTCTTCTTCCTTTTTTAAAACTCCAAACTCACTCACAGACGCCACCCCCCCCCCCCCCCCCACACCCCCTTCCAAAGATTATCTTTCATGTTTTTATTTAACGCCAAAGCAGCAAGGAGCTCTATAGAATGATCTAAGTCCAGGTTTCTAAAGTAATTCCATTCTGCATCAATAATAAAGCTCTTGGTACCTTATTAATAATGTCTAGTGTTGAGTAAGAGCGAAAGCCCCTGCTGATAGGGCACTAACCTCCTGAGACTGGGAGCAGGAGAACCTCTGGTCTATGGTCACTTGATTCAGATGACTGAAATTCAGACAAACTACACTTATGCTTTGGTGATTATGGAATGACACAAAATTAACCACCTGCCTATCTACTTGAGGAACAGAATTTTGTTGATTGCACTCCTGTACAAACTTCATTTAGGATACTGATTAGTTTCAGTGGTCAATAACGATACTTATCCAGATAAATATCCACACCATCGCAGCAACTGGGCTTAGCCACTTCTTCACTGACTTTTCATTGATTTTATAATCATATAGCTAAATAGAAATGTGCATTCATCTCATTTTGTATAAAAACTGTGCACCTGTTTTCAGAGTTCACGAGTAGAAAGGATAACAGTTTGCATAGTCTTAAGCAGAAGAAATGCTCCAACGCTATGTCATTAAGTGTTTTGGCTGCCATCAGACGTTGTCGAACTTGTGTTTTAAGTAGTCTTTCATGACCTTAGCGATAGGTAAATCCTCCAGGAACTTCAGGCTCTGCAGGCCTATACACTGTCGGATTTTGATTCTGCACATGTCCTGCAAAGTCCTGGGTTGTCCTAAAAAGGCAAGAAAGAAGGAAAATATTACAATCAAGCATCCCTACAAAAACCTTCTGCAACCTTCTGCACAATTACAGTAGAGACCACACATATTTGAAGTGCATTTCAGGTTACATCAACAACTAAAGCCTCCTTTCAGAGGCATGTTCTTGGATTGACTTCAGCACAAAGTATCCAATGAACATAATGCATCCTAGGTCATATATCCAATTAAGGAAAACAGACAGCGAGACAAACAGCCAGGAAAACTCCTCTGTCCCAGAGAGCTCTCAAGCCTCACAGACTTCAAGGCCACTGAACTCCCTTTATCTGTTATCTGCTACAGTTCAGAAGTTACCATGGGAAGGACTCTTTTCCGTAATACAGTATAAAAAAAAAGAAGAAAAATAAATAAATAAAAAAACATTTTATCAGGTTAATAAGGCAGCACACTCTGCTTGCTGTGCCACAGGCCGTACACACAAATGAAGCCAGCTGGAAAACCCACAACAAAGGCATAGCTGAGCAGGCCATCTGTGGGCCCTGTGTAGTGTCACTTCAAATGCTTAATTACATCCAATACCGCCGCTCTGCCAAACAACGGCCACGGACGGCCTGCTCGGAGGCTGGCGTGTCAATCACGTGGACGTCCGGACGGGGGGCTGACAGGACAGGAGACGCCCCCGTGAGGTAGTTAGGATGATCAATAAGCAGGGGGGAAAGATGATCGTGCCGGCCTGTCCAGAGCTGAGTGGGGGGGCTGACTTCACAGAGTGCGTCTGTCTCAGGACTGCGGCTTTGATATCTCGATATCAAAGTTCAGGGAGAACAATTGGAATAGAGGCATTGTGCTTACTGAATCATTAGCGCTTCAGGTAACACGCCGGCTCTCTTTTCACATGGCCGATTGTTCAGCGAGAGAGTGCTGCTGAGCTTTATGACGTTTCCCTTTACTTTCTGCTCGACCTACAATCCTACAGCTCAACGCATGTCTGACCAAAGCTGCAATCATACCAGCCTTTCATGCCGCATCATTACGGAGAGATCTGATCAAACTGCTGCTAAACAAAAAGCCAAAAACCTGCACTGCTGTTTGATGGCTGTTATTTTGCCATTATGCCATATAGACTGCAATGATACACTGTTCTGAGCCATAAAAACTCCAATGTGTCGCAATGTAATGAAAACTGGCTTTCTGTATGCCCTTAGGAAATACATACTTCAAGTGAAAAACTGGAAAGCAGCCAAGAACCCTTCCATCCCAACAGGACAGCATCAGATTCCAAGCCTCACCTGAACCACATACACACAGTAGAGCAGGCCACACTAGCCCGTGAAGGTAAACGCACATGGGGAGAGGGGAGGGGAGGACAGAGCAGGGGGTTGGGGACACCTACTGGTAACTTCCTGCAGAAAGTCCAGGCAGGGCCGGCTGATGCCCGACATGCTGACCGACACGGCCACTGGCGTCTGTCCCTCGTAGTTGCGCGTGTTGGTGTCGGCGCCGTAGGCGTAGAGCATCTGGGCGCAGAGCACGTCGTCGCGCAGCGCCGACAGGTGCAGTGGCGTCTGGCCATCCTCCAGGCGTCCCAGGTTGGTGTCGGCGCCGCGCTGCAGGAACATGCGGCAGTACGAGTGGTTGCCCTTGATGACGGCGTAGCGAAGCAGGAAGCCGTTCTGGATGTCGATGTTGGCGCTGTGGTCCAGCAGGATGCGCACGCAGCTGGAGCGCTCGCGGATGATGGCCAGCTGCAGCGGCGTGGTGCCCTTGTCGCTCAGCGGGTCCACCTCGGCGTGGAACTCCAGCAGCAGCCGCACGAACGAGTCGCGGCCGTAGTGCGCCGCCACGTGCAGCGGCGTCCAGCCGTCGTTGCTCTTGGCGTTGATGATGTCGCCGCGGTGCTCCGACTCCAGCATGAGGCGGGCGATGCGCGCTCGTCCGTGCATGGCCGCGTAGTGCAGCGCCGTGAAGCCCCCGATGAAGTCCTTCACCGTGGGGTCAGCTGCAGACACACACACACACAGACACACACACACACACACACAGAGGCAGGATGAGCTGACAGCCAGATGGGAGATTAAGGGGCCATCATGGGCCATGCTGGTAATGCACTTCAACAATCAGGAAGACCAAAGTGTGAAAGAGAGGCCATAGGTTAAGTCCTGCTATTTCAATTACCCAAGAAACACTCATTATTGCTTTGTTTAGCACAGAGAGAAAGAGAAAGAAAGTGAGTGAGAGGGAGGGAGAGCAGGAGGAAGAATGAGAGTGTGGAGATGAAACCTAGAAAAAAAAGGAGACCTAGAAACATTTTGGGGTAAAATAATTTTCACAAAAAAATAGCAAATATGCATGTTAGCATAGCCTTACATACTTACTCATTTGGCTGATGCTTTCAACCAAAGCCACTTACATACACTCTTACAAGGGCCAGTTTACACAGAGCGGGGTTAGGTGCCTTGCTCAAGAGCACAACGATGGAAGCCGAGAATTGAACCCTCAACATTTCTGGCTACTGCTTGATAGCCCAGCTCCTTAACCACTACCCTACACAGCTTTACACATCCTATACTTCCTAAGTGATAAATCCTGGTGGTATGAACTGACATACCCAGATAAGCACATACACTAATTGTATTGTAATCACTATGGTTTTCTGTTGAAGAGTTATGAGTAGAATTCTAGCCTAGTAAATCAAATTCACCATTTAAATTAGCCAAGAAAGCAGACCTTCAAGTTGCAATGAAGTGCAATGAAAACATCTGAAGCCTCAGTCCAGAACAAGCCTTGGCTGATGTGGAGACAGCAGAATGAGTGGCAGAGCAGGTTCACAGTACCATCTAGTGGCAACAAGCAATCACTACAATTCATCAATTTCACATCAAACCACACCAAGACCGGCTTCCATCCCAACTAGCTATTAGTGACCGTACTTATAAAAAAAACTACCCTGGGGGGGTTGGGGCAGCTTAGTTCATCCAATCATCCAGGGTGAATAGATCAACAATAGGCTAGGAAAATACATGAATTGTTTTGAGCTCATTAATCATTGTTAAGTGAGGGACAACCACTGTTTCATGCGATGAAAGTGAAGTGGTACAACATCATACAGAGATGTATGAATATCTGACGATTGGTTTGTTAGCAGTTGTTCAGAAATGTGCAAATGTGTCTTGTCAACTGACTCAAAAGTGAACATGCCATGACAGGGAGGAAGCTGGCAAGGTAATATTTTCAGTTAATAGATTACTAATGCATAGTTAATACCTTAATAAAGTATTATTTGAGTAATTGAAATAATACACAAGTTGACTACATGCAATTTGAACCAATGTAACTGACCTATAGAGCAATGGTCTGCTAGTAAACTTGGCTACTGACAAATCGACTCTGGACCATTCCAGAGGTGTGGGATTGACCTGGTTCTGATGTTCTTAAAGATTAACAATGCAGCCTACCTTCCTAACTATAGCAGTCACTGTAGCCTCATTGATATGCAATCAAAAACAATGAGGGGAGGGGAGCTATTTCATAACCCATTTTTAATGTACACAGGTTATGTCTGTACATAAACTATGTGTGTGCGTGGAAATGAGTCATTGAGTACCATTTTTTACATACATCCCTGACATGGCTTTTATGTCTTGTACTGACATACGTATTTATTGCTTTTATGTTAAATTAAATCACATGTCCCTATGTGTTCACACAGCCTACAGTCAAGTTCCAAAAGGTTACATCAAGGGTTACTGAAGTTCGCTTATTTATCATTATCATAGCATCATTCAACTTCTCATTGGATTCTGTACAATCATCTGCTGTAAAATGGAAAAAGCCTGCCTCAGATTAGTTTTTGGTAGTACTATATTCTTAAAATTCTCAACGGCGAAGAGCTAGTCAGAGCAAATATTCTTTGGACTGCCAATTAATGACCTGTGTGGTATGGTCTTAATGACAAATACGAAGAATTCCTTTTAAACTGAAATCAGAAAACAACATTATGGTCTCTTACCACAAGTACCACACAAAAAAAGCCTATACGTACCATCGACACAACACCAAAACAGAAAATAAATGTGTGTAAAGTATATAATTCTCAGAGTAAGTCACAAGTAAATCAAAAAGTGAAACCTCCCGAGTGATCCCTTGGGCATTGCTATCTGCTATCTATCATCTTACCACTCACTCTTAATTTTGAATTCTTACATATTCTTATGTCCTGCTGAACCAACATCAGGCAGCCTGTTTGCAACTGACAGTGACGCACGTTGTGTGAATCTACAATAATGAGCGATCTTAACAAAATTATGGCCACCTCCTCCTCCTCCTCACCTCCGTGCTCCAGGAAGACCCGAACACATCTCTCCTTCCCTTTCGCTGCAGAGAAGTGGAGCAGGGTCCAGCCATTGGCATCCCGAATTTTGGGTGAATAACCCTGTTCCAGCATCTTGCGGACGGTGTAGACATCCCCTGCTGCCACTGCAGCTTGGATCTGCAGCTCCTCTTGAAGTTCAGGGTTCCTTCTGCAGTGATGGTTCAGCATCCTGTTACATCTCGCACCAGGAGATCATGTACACCTTTCCTCTGGACATTATTTCAGACATAAAAAGGAGAGAAGGCAAAGGGTCACGTAGGCCAGCATAAATATGCACCAATGGTGAAGGCAGTCTGATGACTGATCAGAGGAATCACAGAGGATTTCAAAATATGAATGCGATCAATTTTCACCTTCTGTCAGTGTCTCTGATGTGTGACAGATCCCCTTGTTCTTGTGTCCATATCTGGTATGGCATCAGCTACTTGGACAGGCCACCCATTGTATGAGAACCGATGACTAGACGCTGTGAAAGCAATATGTATGAGAGATTTGAAAACATATGGCAATACAGGGCCGATCCATGCTTCAACTCAGTAGGCGTAGACATTTTGAACTCTCTCGTTACAAACTGATTCAACTGGGCACTGGACCTTTGTAGAACCTTAGCAAGGGTATCAAGCCTAGTAGGCCAGCCCACCGAATGACAGCTCACAGGATAGGTAGGTAACTAGACAAATAACGTTAACGACATAATGTTGCCGAGGAATAGCACTATCTAGCTTCTAGTTACATCCTAGAATTCTAAGTCATTGGCGTTGTGTTTTAAAATACTGACACTGACGGCTAATTTGCAACTACAGGTTATATTAAGACTCCACCAAATGATACATGCTTGTGCTAACTGTTTAACAAACAAACAAAAAACACACAACGAACTCATTTAGCCTTTCAGCTATCTGGGTAGCTAACAGGCTAGCTTATCTTTGTTGACGCGAGCTAGAGTGGACCAAATTCAACTAACTATGCCATTTGCAGTTGAAAGGCACATATTGCCATGTGCTTTATTTTGAAAATCATCACGCGTTGTCGTGTGGACGATTCCTAAGCTTAACCGGTTGCCTTAAACCAAATCGAGACTAACGTTAATCTGGGGCGAACTACACAGCAGTCGCGATAGATATAGTAGCAGCAACGAACAATGAACTGCTAGCTGGATAGCCAGCTCGCATCAGTCAAATGCTAGCTTCTAGCTAAGTTAGCTGGATAACTAGCTTCTCTCCCACTACCAGCTCTGTGACAATTTACTACTACAGTACATCATGCTATTGGATAACATTTCATTTAACATTTAAGTCATTATAAATAAACTCTACTCTAGCCGAACTGAGCAAAAACGATGAAGTTTTAGCTGTCGTTAGGTGAAGAGAAGCTAACTTGTCAGTAAAACAGATAACTCACCTAATGTTAGCTTGCTATGTAGAAAGGTCCCAATATCGAAGTGGTGCTAACTTACTAGCGAGCTAGATGTAGCAGATAAAGCTAACTATCATGCAGCTAATTTCTGGGCTTTTGTTTAAATTCGAAACAAACGCTACACATGCAAGTATCCTATATTGCTCTCATATGAAACACAATAACATCCCACTAACTGCTATGTATGGATAAAAACATTAATACCTAATCAATGTATGTTTGGTCAGCTAGCCATCCTCCCCGCAGGTCGGCTCCTCCGACACCAAACACTCTTCGCCCAATAAGAATGCATTCATGAGGAATTTGAGTTGTCAAATAGATCCCCACACCAGAGTGGCTGTGCACGTTGTGTTCCTACCCATGGCAGATGAGACCTTTGAATGCAGATATAATGCCCAAGACGCCAAAATAATAGTTGCAAAAGATGACTTATTTCTCCAGACAGAGAAATGTCAAAATAATACAATGTGGTAATTATTAGGACAGTGACCCCTTTGTTGCACACTCCACGTCCAGTTGGGGGCAGTGCCGTGTTGTAAAACGTCACTGACACGCGACAATCAATAATTAAAAAAAAAATTGCATTGTTATTTTCTAGTTATTTTGCAGACGATTTTGTCCAAAGCGATTTACAGGTTATGAACATTAGGCCTACATTAGTTAAAAATAATGAAGTGGAAAAAATGTAGAGTATTGTAGACCTATATTAAGCATAATAGTAATAATACCAACATCAATAACACAATGAAAAAAAAAAAAAAAAAAAAAAAAAAAAAATATATATATATATATATATATATATATATATATATATATATATAGGCCTTTATATATAAAAAACATACAAACCACAACTCTGTAAGGAAATTAATTAATTAAATGTAAGGTAAACAAATAAGTATGGAGCCCTAGAGAGGTCATCGCAAAATGTTTTGCATGTTGAGAGAATGTGCGCTCGTTTTACTACATTGTGCGCTCGTTTTACTAAATTGTGCTCTTGTTTAACTAAATTGTGCTCTCCTTTAACTATATTGTGCACTCGTTTTACTAAATCGTACGCTCGTTTTACTACATTGTGCGCTCGTTTTACTAAATTGTGCTCTTGTTTAACTAAATTGTGCTCTCGTTTAACTATATTGTGCACTCGTTTTACTAAATCGTACGCTCGTTTTACTAAATTGTGCGCTTGGTTTACTAAATCGTGTGCACAATTTACTATATTGTGCTCTCGTTTTACTATAGTGTGAGCTCATTTTACTAAATTGAGCTCTCATTTTAAGCATAGTAAAACGAGGGCACAATTTATTAAATGAGTGCACTATTTACTAAAACGAGCGCAGGATTTACTAAAACGAGGGCACGATTTATTAAAATGAGAGCACAATTTGTGAACATGGTTATAGAACATTGTGTGCACGATCTACTTAAACGTGGCCACAATTTGTAAAACGTGCACTCAATATTGTCTTGACACATGTAAACATGAGCACGCGCGTTATAGTATATTCGAGATCTCGATCTACTAAAACGCACCCACGAATAATTAAAACGTGGGCTTGAAGAAATTAAATTGTGTGCACAAAAACATAGTGTGGTGTCAAGGGGTATCCCCGGGAATGACGTCGGGAGGTGTGTCGCTTGTAGTGACGTAGTGGGAATCTCATTGATTGCAGTGCACCCCGTTAGGTAGGCTGTAGGTGGGAGAGCAGATGATTGTGTGTGTTTGTACAGGTCCCTTGCCATCATCGTCCAGCTGAATGTTTGCCGAAGTTTTGAGTGTTTGTTGAGGTCCAAGTGTATGCAGAGCTGTGGTGTTTATCGCGAACGGTGTGAGCTGGGCTACATAGCCTGAGAAGCTGAGCATCGTGAACGCCACTGTTTATGTCTCCCGTTTCATAGTCCGTATCAAAGCTTACCTCGTTGTGTGCGCGTGGGTTATAGGCCCATCGGGCGCTAGAGGGAACCTTATTGTATTGGGTGGGTATTAGGCTATACTACTAATACGCAGTAGCCTATTGTACCAACAGTAGGTCTACGTGTTGTAATTGTTTGGGAGCTTGTCGCTGTGATGTGCTTCGATTGACTTCTAGACCTCACAGTTAAGTCAACAAGAACAATCCAGGAGACAGAATTTTTTTTATTTGTTTGATATGATTTCCTGTATTCTGGTGCATTTTGGGGATGGCCAATACTAAATTCAATCAGATTCATAGCCTACATCCTGATTTGTTGATATTGAGGCAATGATTCCATGCAAAGGCTTGGGCTTCAGGGCCCCCTGACCCCTTGGGCCTCTGGGCCTGGGCCCGATAGACCCGTGCAGTAATCCATCCCTGACAGAGCCCGAGTAGCCTTTGTAGCCTAGTAGAATTTCCCCATTATGGGTCTCCATAGCTGGCGGTTGACACCACAGTGCCCCTGCTACAAAGAGTAGAAGTCCGTTATAAACCATGACCACCTAAAGTCTTTAATTAGCTGCCTACGGTTATCATCACATTACCAATATGAACTGTTACAGACAGCTGTAGGCCTAGTCCATGTCAAGGTAACACGAAGTTGCCACCACAGCACAGCGAGCGGTGAGAAAATGTCGGGAATTACTAAATGTGAGCACGAAATACATATTTCGAAAGCTCAATTTAGGCCTACAACGGGGTCACGTTGTATTAATTCGAGGGCTCAATTAAAGGAAAACGTGCTCACGTTTTATTTATTCGAGGGCTCATTTAAAGGAAAACGTGCTCACAAATTATCACGACCAGAAACAATATCACTTAAAGTGAGCTCTCCCGGGCTCCGTAGATAAGTCTTGAAAGTCCCAAAACTACTAGAATGCAGAGCACTAATCAGAATCAGACTAATCAGAATCAGTTTTATTGGCCAGATTTGCGTAAACAAACAAGGAATTTGACTCCAGTCTTTGCTCTCAAAGTACAACACACTCAACATATAAGAATAAAAATAAAAACCATAAAAAGAGTAAACAAATAAAAAAAGAACAGTAAGAATAGAATGAAGGGCAGTAGAATATGGCTATGTATGCCTATAAGAATAAATACAGTCTATACATTTGCAGTAGAAAGGCTCATATTGCCTTGTGCTTTATTTTGAAAATCATCATCATGCGTTGTCGTGTGGACAATTCCTAAGCTTAACCGGTTGCCTTAAACCAAATCGAGACTAACGTTAATCTTGGGCGAACTACACAGCAGTCGCGATAGATAGTAGCAACGAACAATGAACTGCTAGCTGGATAGCCAGCTCGCATCAGTCAATCAATCATTCTAGTTATAAATAAATAGACACTATGGGTGGTATAGAGTAATGCAATGTCCCTGCAAGGTTGCCAAGTCGTGGACACCTCAACAGACACAGGCAAGATGTAATATACAGTTGAAAAGAGGGTGGGAATAGTGGAATATCAGTATAGACTGAGATTTAAGATCAAATATAAATATAATGCAAGGCAGTTCAGTGCAACGATAATAACAATACTGTAACTGTAAGATTGAAGTACATATGAGGTAGATGAGCAGAACAGTGTTGATTGACTTTGTTCAGTGTAAGGGTGGGGGCTGTTTCTGCCACCACATTAATTCCACCAAAGAGGAACGACTCTTGATTGTGAACTTTTAACATTAGGCTTTGAATGAGCCTCAGTCGGACTCTGCTTAATGAACTGAGGCCTAATGGAGTGGGGGGAATGCGCAAATTAACAACTTGATGGTCTTTTGGGCTCCCTCCGTCGACTTCAAGGCAGTGCTGCCACCGTCAACTTCAAGGCACCTAATCCTAACCTTAACCTTAACCCTTACCTAACCCTAGCGCCTTCCAGGCAGCGTTGCCTTGAAGATGACGGTGGGGGCCCAAAAGACCATATAACAAAATATAGCTGCAAGCAGCAATGTGGGGGCCAAGCAGTGCGCTATAGCAGGAATGGAGTTGCCATGGCATGAGCAAGCACTCACAGCAAGTTTGATTGCAATTGGATAAAGAATGGCTGAGAAATAAGCTCATTTACTTTGTTATAGTGCCCCTGGAGGCGCAAATTACACCAATGTCCTTGTGCATTCTCAGAATCAGCTACCATGTCCCTGGACTTCATACACCAAAGATGTGAGCTGAGATGTGAGCTCAATTTGTCTATTACAGCACCCCTAGAGGCCAAATGAGACCACTTTCCTTGCATGTCCTCACAATCAGCTACTTTGTCTCTGTATTAAGTTTGGACTTCATACATCAAAGCGTTGCTGAGATACAAGCTCATTTCCTGTATTGCAGCGCCCCCTATAGAGGCCAAATTATGCCAATTTCCTAGTGCGTCCTCAGAATCAAATACCATGTCCCTGTACCAAGTTTAGACTTCATACATTAAAGCGTAGCCGAGATATTAGACCAATTCCTGTTAGGCGGCATCGTCGCCATGTGTGATTGGCTGTCACGGGCAAATAAACTTGAAATTCAAAAATCTGACAAGTATTGTTTGTGCGGCTCGGTCTGAAGATCATCTCTGCCAAGTTCTGTGAAAATCAGATGAAATTTGTAACCGCTGAAACTTTTCGTAGAGTTTGGACTAAATCCAATATGGCGGAGGTCCAATATGGCGGAAAGTGACGGGATAGGGGTTGATGAACTCGGGATGGTCCAAGGATTCAGACGCTACCTCAATTGTGAAAATCATACAAAAGAGTCAAGAATCACGCACCTGAACACATGTCCAGCGTTGAACTGGTGGTGGCACTAGAGTGTTCGATGTATATGCATAAAAATTGCTGTGAGTGATTGGGACAGTGTCCTGACTAATGGTATCGAGTTTTGTTATGTTAACTCAAAGCGTCACCTAGATGTTTGTCCACTTCCTGTTTGGCGGCTTCATCGCCATATTTGATTGGCTGTCACGGGCAAACAAAAATGAAATTGAAAAATCTGACAAGTATCTTTTGTGCGGCTCGGGCAGAAGATCATCTCCGCCATGTTCCGTGAAAATCGGATGAAATTTGTGACCGCTGAAACTTTTCGTAGAGTTTGGACTAAATCCAATATGGCGGAGGTCCAATATGGCGAAAAGTGACTTAATAGGGGTCATTGAACTTAGGTCGGTCCAGGGATTCCAACGGTGCCTGATATGTGAAAATCGGACGCACCGTTCAATGGTCACATGCGTGAATGCAATCCAGGTCGACCCATTGGTGGCGCTAGAGTGTTGGGCATAGAGTTCTGTAAATTGGTGAGAGTGATCATGGGACAGTACTGAATCAGTGTGCCAAATTTCATAACTTTAGACCCAGCAATTTTCGGCCAGATTTTGACCTGTTGGTGGCGCTAGACGGCTGGGTTTAGAGGTCCGTAAATGAGTGTGAGTGGTCAGTGGAGTGTCCCGAAACTTTCTGCCAAAAATCTGCACTTTTTAGCCAGGCGTTCTATGG
The DNA here is from genome assembly GCF_046254945.1 of Alosa pseudoharengus. NCBI lineage: Eukaryota > Metazoa > Chordata > Actinopteri > Clupeiformes > Clupeidae > Alosa > Alosa pseudoharengus. Next base: position 20,037,401 of record NW_027468630.1, on the reverse strand, counting down.
GCTGCCATATACTCCAATGGCGGAAGTGTAATAATAGGAAAAGCTAGTAACTCAATGGGTGCCTTTGCAGCTTCGCTCCTTGGCCCCCAATTAACACAATATGTGAATGTAGGCCTACAAATTAATGTGAACAAAAAGCCTATAGCTTTTTCGGACTACTAGTCTCTTTTGCCACTGATGGTTAAAGAAATGATGTAATTTCCATCCCTGACTACAATAATTAGCCTACTGCATTATAATATTAATCATGAGATGTTGATGATGTCATTAATTAATGGGGTTCACAGTGACCTTAGGCCTTGACCACCTGTGGAATCGCACATTAACTGTTGGGAGAATCAGTGTATGGGTCGATGCTAATTGTTCCATATCGAGAGAGCTTATTTGTTTTGATGGTTAGTAATTTGACAGGAAATGCTTTAGGTTGCAGTGACATTGACTGTTTTCTTGTGTGTTATATTTTCAATTTGTTAGTATTTTGAAAGAATCTTGTAGAGCTGTTGCTTCCACATTTAGGTTTTTATAGGTTTTTATAGCTCGTCACAAAAACTCTGTCATATGATACCAGGATTTTGTTTTAACACAGAGAGTAATGGCAAATACATTGCCATGGACATCAAGAAGCCAAGGCACAATGCAGGGAAAACTACTCTGACCTAGCTTCAATTCCAAACTCAACTGTTTAAAAGTAAATCGATAAAGTAGCCTACATGAAAACTGGTATACTGGACTGGTTTCTTCGAAGATACCTGAGAGTGGTCAGGCAAAAGCCAAATGTCTTCCTTCTGGTACTGGATGTCTGGGAAACCAGATTCTTTTCCGTCATCGATTTCATCAATGATTCCCGGGTCACCGAAACACAGAGGAACATGAAACTCGGTGGGCATGTAGCCCCACTAAACTTAAAATAAGGAAAATAAGCGGTTAGTTCCCAGGGGCTACCGCTGGGCCCCCCGAAGCCCAAAAAATGCAGTTCTTCCTAAATAACTACCCAAACCGTGGCCCCCACGATGACAACATTTTTATGGTATGTTGGTCTCAAGGGCCCGCATCAACAAATAACCACTCATTTGTAATTTGTAATCCCCAGTAAAAAATGAAAATGCAACAATATACCACTTTAATCGCCCTTATCTTCGGTTGAGATGTTCTGAACTGCACCAAATTTCATGTTTATGATTAACCTGACAGCCTCTGGGGGTATTCCAAGTTTTGTGGAATTTCATTTCATCCATGGGGGGCCATACAATAAATTAATTTAGGTGTACATTTAGTGACCGTACACCCACCCATGTTGAAATGTTTACATTTTTACAAGGCAGGACTGTCTCACACACTCTCTCTCACACACACATAACACATAACACACACACATATAAACACACACTCACAGGCACGCACACGCATGCACACACAAACACACACACGCTCATGCACACACACATAAACACACCCACATGCACACACAGACACTCCATTATCCCCCCAACATACACACACACACACTCACAAGCGAACACGCACACACACACACAAAGAAGCACGCAAACACACACATGCACACTCATTTACATACACAAAAGTTGATGGAGACAAATTGACAAGTGTGATTTATTTTTGCGGAGAGAATGTGCAGGACTAAGCGGTGGTCATATTTTGTACCGCTATGCGGTGCATCTAGTTATTCCAATTATTCAAAGTTTTATCCCTTTACAATTCAAATCACACCAATACACATAAGAGTATAAAGTATCTGAACAGGATTGTCATCTGAAGATTACTGATGATGGAAAAGCTGCTGGTTTTCAGATCAAGTCAAGTGAAGCTGATTGAGAGTGGACTGCCTCCAGACATCAGACTGCAGTGGAGGAAGCAGGATGATGGGAGGGTTTTTGAGCCCAAACAATGGTCAGTTGTAGTCAGTGGACAAGACTTTCAAAAAGAAACAATTCCAGAAGTTATTTTTTAGTCAGACTTTGAGCATTTTCCCGGGACACTGTAAGACCGGGGTACACGAAACTTGGTGGACATGTAACCCCACATGGATAGCATGGAACCATCATTTTTCGTTTTGATCTGTAGCCCCCCCGCTGGACTGGACCCCCCGAAAGGAGGGTAGGGCAGACACAGTTTTCTGTGAATATCTCGAGAACCGTAGGGTTTAGGAGGACCAATTTTTTCTGTATGTTTGCCTCCAGGGGTCATCTTAACCCATTCCATGTTCACACATGTGCATAAACAGATACACACGCACACACATACATTCACAGTAATCATACGTATGACACATACTCACACAGTAGACATATGTACGCATGCATGCACATGCACAAACAGGCACATACGCAGGCACACACACAAGCACGCACACACACACACACACACCCACACACATAAACATCAACATGTACACACACACACACAAGAATTTCTCAGAATTATGAACAGGCAAGATGGGGGTGGGGTTGTATAACATTTTTACATGTGAAATCTATGAACTAATCATGTTTTGGTACTTGTTGTCTAACAGATACCAGTGAGAATTGAGTGTGGATAATGCAATTTAGTGAGACAGTTAGAATCATATAGGCCTTTCAGCGTGATTTATTTTTGTGGAAAAAATGTGCTGGACTGGGCGGCGGTCATATTTTGTACCACTCTGCGGTACATCTAGTTTAAAACACTGCAGTCTTTAATTTTCACTGCTTTTAATCAGTTTATCTGTTAGCATTCTGTGAAGCTCAATTTTTTAAATATTTTTTGGGGCTTTTTATGCCTTTAATTTGATAGGACAGTGGAGAATGACAGGAAGTGAGTGGGAGAGAGAGTCGGGGTGGGATCCGGAAAGGACCACGGGGCGGGAGTCGAACCCGGGTCGCCGGTGTACGGTGCAGGTGCCCCAGCCAGTTGTGCCACAGCTGGGGCCATCACTTACAGTTTTTGTTGTTTTTTTTTCAACTAAGGTTTTGACAAAAAACAAAAATGAAAGTACTGAAAGGTTACAAATGACATCAAGTCAATACTGTACATCACAGTACTATACTTTACAGTACAGTACAGTAAATGCAGTAATGCAAAAATAAAACAAACCTAAAAACAGAAGCACACTATACTGTAAAACAGGCTTAGATGTGGTGGACTCTCTGCCCAGCTTCCCTCATTGTCAGGCCATGATTTATCACATGATCTACCAAAGTTTCTCTAATATCATCTGAAATATTGTTTTGTGCATAGCCTCTTCAACCACCTCCTACTCTTCTCTCTCTTTGTCTTCCTCTACCTCTTGTTCTCCCTGCCTCCATGCTTGCAAAGTTCTCAAAATGGCTCAACTGAGGCCTATTTGTGGCTGGCTGATTGGTGTTCAGTTTTGTAAGTAAGTATTTTCAGATGTGTGTCTACAGTAAGTGTTTTCAATCACCCAATATGTTTTGTATCTTGAATAGATGTGTTGTCCCAATGGTACCCATGAGATTTCATTTATGAACGAAGTGTCTTATGTATGAAACAGTGTGTTGTGTGCAGGAGCAAATGTGTTGCAGAAAGGTGCAGCGCTTTTGTTTAAGGTATGGTTACACTGTGTTTAAGGTATAGTAACAAAAGCTTCAAGTTTTGTTACTTTGGTCTAAGCATGTGTCTATAGTGTTCAAGCAATGGGCAAAAACTGTTATCTAACAATCTGAAATAATATAGTAGTTTTCTATCTAAAATAAGAAAATAACATCTATATAATCCTCTTATGTGGGTGTGCACCAGTGAGGATTTGTGATGTGAAACTGTGAATCTACAGAGGAAAGAAGGGAGATTGTTCAGGGGACATTTTCCTCCATTGGAGATCTGTTGGTTTTTCGTAGTTGTTATGACTGTTGACATATTGTTGTGAGCTCTGTGAACATTTCCTATGAATGTTCCACGATCCTGTTATCCATATGTGATGACAGCTCAGAATGTGTGTCACTGGACGTCTCACTTGGGTCCTCCCCTTAAAGGAAATGTTTCAATAAAACATGGTCACAAAAGATCATCAGCTTTCCCCAAAAAAGAATCAGTGAAATATGCATGTTGTTGTTTTTTCTTCACTTGATGTTTTTTTCTTCACTTGATGTTTGTGTTTGTAGGGGAGAGTGGGGTAAGATGAGACATTTTTTTACATTCTTCATCATTCTGACATGTCAAAGAGGTTTTGTTTTGTAATCTTTACACCAAACAAATTTTTAAAGTGTTCTACTACTTCTGTAATCAACAAATCTTAGATATCTTATACGGGTAAAGACATGCTCTGTACAATAAAGTTGATCTTGTGGCTCAACAATGAGCCTATGTGTGGGGTAAGTTGAGCCAACACAAAGATTTAATGTAAAACATTTTTATTTTCTTTAAATAATAATTTAATTTCTACAAATAGTAACAAACACCATCGTTTTACTGTGAATTTGCCAAATAGATTCAACTGACAATTTGCCAAGACATAGGCCAATAAAAAATGTTGTCGCTTGTTTACCTTTGATTTCGCCCATTTAATTCACTTAAATAAGTCTGATTAATTTGCTGCCTTGTCTCTTTAGCTCTTGGCAACACTGAGCAACCATAAAGGTCACAAAATAAAGGCAAACTTACAGATGCAAAGTAGTTATCTGGTTCAACTTACTCCAGCCCTGGTGGCTCATCTTGCCCAACAACCACCATTTTGAAAGAAAATGCTTCTCACAACAAACTACTGTAATATAAGGTAACATTCATGATTTTATTTAGCCCTCACATCATAGCTTAAAAGGGCACCAATTGAGGTGTAATGCATTTGAATGTTGTTCTATTCACATTTTCTCTAAATCACCCTAACTCTGGACATGAATGAAATCCACTTCGAGAGCAAAAAATAATATTTTTACACATATATTTTTTTACCGCATTTGCCATGTGCTATACCTTTCCACATATTGTAAAGAATGATGCCCTCTTCCTTAAAATGCTGTCACATTTTTACGGTTTTCTAGAAAAAAGGGAAGGCTCATCATACCCATATGCTCATCGTACCCCGTTCGCCCCTATTGCAATGTCATCAGTAAATTCATGTTATGTTATGACCTGTTTATATTTGAAGAGTTCATGCAAAACCCTCTAAATCTCTCTGACCACTTTTCTTTTAAATTAGCATTTTTTATTGGGCTCCTGTAGGTTTTTGCCTATACAAATCGATACTTCAGACCAGGAAGAGAGTGGTATTTAGCAGGTTTTGAAGCTAAATTATTTGATTAACGTATACTACTGTATGTGTGGTGGAGAGCATTCACTCACCACCGTTATCTCATTTTTGATGGTTTTCCATCTGAACTCTTTGTTTACTTTGTCCTCAAAGCTCACCTGGAGTTGCTGTGTAGTTACTCTGCAGAGAAGTCTGGGATCCCTTATCTGTTATACAAAAATGAATATATGTCAGTCAGAAAGTTAGGCACAGGAGGAAAAAAAGAAAACAATATTTTAAGCCCCGTCTAAAAGTGCCTCTCAATTATCAAAATGTTCAAGAATATAGCACAAGAATAATCATAAATTATTAGAGTATGCCACAAACACAAATTAAAAAAAGTATTCACTTGAACAACAAAACTTTTACTACATTTCTTCCAGAAACTTCCCCTCCCTTCCCTGTGCTCATTCTCCCCCCTTATTACACAGTCAAGACACACCTGTTGTTCAGTATGCCCAGTTTCCAGTGTGATATCTGCTTTAGCCAGATATAGAAAGATAAAAAGGAACACAACTCTGGAGGATCCAGTAGGTTAGACTGGAGCCATTGCCATCTTCTGGCTCACTAATACACAATTAGCCTTCTCTGTAAATAAGCACCAGGAGCTAGAAGGGAGTCCTGACCAAAGATTCTAGAACAGAGCTCTGTTCTAGAATCTTTGATCCTGACCTGTGACAGAGTGACCCATTCTAGTCTGAAAAGAGATCTGTTGCTGTAGGATACGGAACACAGCATCACAAAGACCTTTGTCCATGTGAGGGAAACAGGCAGTGGCATGGGAACATATTATATTCCCATCCAGTTGCATAGTATGTTTTTGTTTTTACTTAGAATTTGCTTCCATGTCAACAGAGCGAGGAAAAACTGGATATTAAGTTTCCAAATATTCTTTCAGTCTTGACAAGATGCTGTTACAAAAGGAACACTCACAGCTTCTTTGATACAAAATCAATAGACCACGATGGGCAAACAAGTAAAGGACACAGCAATAATGAACATAAAATTTGACTCAACTTTATGCAGCGTCTTCCCCTGAACAATCGATATCACAACAAGACAATTGAAGTGTCCAGGGCTTACATAATGATCACACTGGGTACAGGTGAGTACTAAACATGGCAGGAAATCCACTGATCTGTTATAGAGCATGATGAAGCTCACCCCCTCCAATCCTCAACCCAAAGTTACACCTTTGTCTGAAAGACTAAGTGATTGTAAACTAAAAGCTAGTTTACAGTCACAGTAGCTGTTGTTTTACCTTTTGTTGTTTTCCTCTTACACAATAGAAAGACCCCAGTAGCAGCTCCAGCCAGGCACACACACACAGTCACCAGTGCAGTGGACACTATGGGTGTAGTTGCTGAGTCCCATTCACTCCCTGCAAAAAAGCAAATCAGGAAAGTAAAACACTGAACAAGCACATCAGCAGTTTTAACTCACTGTATATTCTTACTATATGCCCGTCCATTCAAAACCTAAAACTAGATGTACCGCAGAGTGGTACAAAATATGACCGCCGCCCAGTCCAGCACATGTTTTCCACAAAAATAAGTCACGCTGAAAGGCATATATGATTCTAACTCTCTCACTGAATTGCATTATGCACACTCAATTCTCCCTGGTATCTGCTAGACAACAAGTACCAAAACATGATTAGTTCATAGATTTCACATGTAATATACATTTTATACAACCCCACCCCCATCTTGCCTGTTCATAATTCTGAGAAATTCTTGAATTGTGTGCATGTGTGCGTGTACATGTTTATGTTTATGTGTGGGTGTGTGTGCGTGCATGTGCATGTGCTTGTGTGTTTGCCTGTTTATGTGCCTGTGTGTGTGCATGTGCATGCATGCGTATATATGTCTACTGTGTGAGTATGTGTCATACATATTATTACTGTGAATGTATGTGTGTGCGTGTGTATCTGTTTATGCACATGTGTGCATATGGAATGGGTTTACATGACCCCTGGAGGAAAACATATGCAAAAAATTGGTCATCCTAGGCCCGACGGTTCTCAAGATATTCACAGAAAACTGTGTCTGCCCTACCCTCCTTTCGGGGGGTCCAGTCCAGCGGGGGGGGGGGGGGGGGGTGGGGGGGGGGCTACAGATCAAAACGAAAAAAGGAGGTTCCATGCTATCCATGTGGGGTTACATGCCCACCAAGTTTCGTGTACCCTGGTCTTACAGTGTCCCGGGAATCCTTGACGGAAATTTGGACATGCGAAAAATAAAAATAAATCTGACTAATGCTTCGCTGCGCGGCGGTCATAATAAATGGATATAACAAACACTGAATACAAATACAAATCTAAAGGAGCCAATGTCAAAACCCCAGTTATACCCAAAGCAATATGCAGTTTGTTGTCCAAACTGAGGTGTTCAGCTGTGCAGGTGTAGTGGTGATGCTCCTCTGCGCTGACCTCCAAGCTCTTCCTCATCTGGTACGTCTCATCTCCGTTAGGTAACAGCTCTCCGCCAGTGATCTGGTGGTCAGATACAGGCTGGCCGTCTCTGAGCAGGGTCAGGTTGATGTGACGGGGGTAGAAACCAGTGGCCAGGCAGGTCACTTTGGCCCCTCCAGAGTCTGGGAGTGTCTTCTGGAGGAGCCTGACTCTCGGCTTCACTGTGGAGGAGTTGCATAATGTAGTGGTGCATAAGCAATAATGCAGTACCTTTGGCAATGGCGAAAAATGGCTATGGCGTGGGTGCTGTGGCACAGCTGGCTACAGCGCCCGTACCAAATACGAATCCAAGCGCCCAAGGGTGCTCGAGTCTGACCCGGGTTGTTTCCCGATCCCATCCCATCTCTCTCTCCCACTTCCTTCCTGTCAGTATCTTCACTATCCTTTCTGAATAATGCCTTTATATAATGCCATAAAAAGCCCAAAAATATATGTAAAAAAAAGAAATGGAAAAAAAGAAAATGGCTATGGCGAACAGTGGCCAGTACGGTACCTTTCCTCATGACGCGATTCCTCTGTTTCCTCAGGTATGTCCTGAGGGTCCTGAGACAGATGGGTTGGTAAATGTTCTCATATAGCCACTTCACCTGGCTGAACTGCAGCTTATCCCACATGGCCGGCCACTGCCACTGGCTCCAGAAGCTGTGCTGGTCGTTGGTGAAGGACAGATGGTCTCCAGTCTGCCCGTTGAAGGCATCCTTCACTGCCATTGGACCAGGCTGGTCATCATCCAGCAACTCACACCCTGTGATTCTCTGCTGGACATTGACGCCTGCATGAGGGGGAAAAAGAGAAGGATACTCAATAATATAGTAGCTGGTATTCAGTAACTTTGCAGTAAATTATTAACTTTAAAATTAGTCATACAGCATGACTTTGATATTGACTTAGATGTTATCCAAAGTGAAAAAAATATTTCCAGTAAAGATAGATAGATAGATAGATAGATAGATAGATAGATACAATACAATATTTCACAGAGAAAGCAAATACAGATAGATAGATAGATAGATAGATACTTTATTGATCCCCAGGGGAAATTCAAGAATACACAACAGGTACAAAGGTATCTGGACATATTAGGTTTTGTGTTTTAGTACAATACATGGGTCTTTTTAATGGTTAAATGAGTAATTGTTGATCCAACTTTTGCCTTAAGTCATAATGTAAACATGACCTATGAAGGCCACCACACCCACTCTCAATATGCACAATACATACCACTCGTGTGGTTGGATCGCTGTCTCAGGTTTGAGGCTCTATATTTCATGCCCCTATTTACGTGTCCAAAGACCACACTGGCGTCCTCCTGAAGTACAACATCCTCAGACTCTGACTTAAATCCTCTCAAGATAAATGTTCTCACATCTGAGTCGTAGTAACCCAGCTGGATGTCGTCCAGCATCACAACCGCGCTGAACTCTGGGAACGGCGTGTCTCCAATGATGAATGTTGCAAAGACCACCAAGGAATGTGACCCTGTTGGTTAGGAGGGTTGTACAGAAACTTAGTAATGCAATTATAAATGAGAATTGACTGTGGTAACTGATAAATGAGAACGGCTTGATTAATTCTTGATATAAGTGATAAAAAGTATTCTTATTTATCAAAATAATGTCATATTAAGTGCAATTTAAGATGTAACTGACACCTCCAGCCAATTGTGAACACTAATAGGCCTATTGAGAGTAGAGAATGAATTTTCATGTAAGCAACTACAAATTCTCATAAACATACTGTATATGCGTAAAGATACAGAAATATTCACTCTAAGGCATGTGTCCTTACCTGTGCCTGTCTTCACTGCAAAAGTAAGAAAACCAAGGAGTGTAAGGAGAGCATCCATACTAAAAAGCTACAGACTACAGCAGGTTCATCTTGGTTCTCCCAGGCTAGACTATTGCTATTGAGAGCACTTTCCTTTCTGAGAAGTCTTACTGCGATCCATTTTGGTTGTCACCATAACAGCATGTTCATAGATCGATTCCTATTTTGCTCTATTTATGATTAATTAAAGTAAATCTACTGGAACCCCCTACAGCATTTTCACAGACTCTTGTATGTATGTAGTGTAAAGGTTACAGGTGTTGTAGTGGTTTCACCACGCCCACCCTGCCCGTTTCTCCTCTGAATGGAGAGAGTGCAAAGTCTCAGTGTTGACTCAGACTTATTTTAGTTACAGTTTAGCACAGTGACCATGTCATTTCAGTGCATCACACAATAGTTTACTTCCACTGCCAATAGTACACACCCTGATACAGGCCTATCCAGACTTCACCGCTGTAACCACGGTCTTTAGCGAGCTGTCGGACCATGTCCTTTTCACTTTCAACGGTAGCCAGATCTGTGAACTTCTCTCTGCAGAGCACCTGGGCATCCGTCCAGTTCTCTTCTGACACAAAGTAGGCTAATACTGGCGAGGAATGTATGCCATTATGAACCAGGTGACTGCAGTGAATTAGTTTTTAAGTGGTTAATACACATGACATTATATTATTATAAACATGTTAAACACAGATTACAGTGCAGTCCTGAATAGTAGGCTATGTTAACAGTCAGTCAGAAACTCTAACAAATGTTATATTTGTCCAAGTTTAGGCTACAGAATGTCTTGTTATGAAATAGGCCTAGCACTTTCTCTGCAGGATCAAGTTGTAACAAATATTCTAATTCTAATATCCACATTCTTTAATGTGGTTGGTCACATCACAACTGTATTTTTGCCTGCCATGTCTCTCCTACAGAGGATTTTTCGTTCGTTTACTCTCCAGTCCAGATGGTGGCGGTAATGCTACGTCCGGGTAATGCCACGTCCAATGCTTGTCCAGAGCAAGGTAGCGAAGAAGATGAAAACAATCATGAGGAAGTTGAGATAGCTGGCTGTGTAGGTAGACTATTGAATACTTCTGCAATTATAGGCCATCGTTAGCCTTTTATGCATCTTCATGGATGTTATATCTTTGGTTTTACAAGATGCATATGGCCGTGTGCAGTTGGGAGGACTACCTAGTAAAGATTTTCGGGAATTGGCGCCTGTCATCATTGCGAGTATTAGCAGTCCCTCTGTCACTAGTGGTCTTTCTCCACCTTCCATTGAATCTGATAAAAGTTATCAAAAAGAGAAGGAAATCATATCTCACTGTCATGGAAATGTAGTTTTACAAGTTACGCCTCTGGCTCTCTCACTTGTTGAAAAAATGTCAGTCAAACTCCTGGATAACAAGTCACCACAGGACCTCAGACTGTACATACAAAGTCTGTTTCGGGTGCTTCATGAAGAATTCAATTTAATTTCCAGCACTGTAAGTTGTGTTGTTCAGTGCTCGTCAAAATGTGTGCAGGCTCAGCCTACTTGTTCAACTCTGCCACATTGTAATTCTTTTATTCTTTTCCACAGTTATCCCTTTTTGGCAACAGTAATCGATTGTTGTCCCATTTGGCAGCAAAATGTCTATCCTCACTCTTAATTTGTGAACTTCAGAGTTCAGTGAGTAGCCTACTTGCTTCATAATTACATACAGTATGTCAAATTCCCTATGAGCAATAGTAGGCCTTTCATTTTAGTTTGTTCTAAGGATGTAAGCTGGCCTATTTTTACTTTTGTCATTGCTGTATGTGTATGTAACCTTTAATTAATGTTAGGCTATCAATTCCTCTTATCATATCTAGAATGCACGTGGCATAGTGATGCAAAGGATGTGCGAAGAGGCATTCCAAATGCACAGTTCCTGTTATAAATTGGATGCTGCCATCTGGTCCCTTACGGCTGTGATAAAGGAAGTCCTCAAAGGAAACACTGGGCATAAGTCAGGTAAACTTAGCCCTTTGGTGGACTATTTTGACTATTTAAAAACAGATATTTGTACTAAAAGACAACAGATATTTGTTCTAAAAGACTTGAGTTTGACCATGCCTGGCTCATTCTAGTGCTTGATCTCCTTCTCAGAGCACATTGAAATATTACTCACAAGGACGGACTCAGGTATCACATCCTGGTACTCGTCTCTTCTCCTGGCTGAGGACATTAGAAATGCTTGTGACTGGGAGACAACACTGACCACATTCATGGACCTGCTGGAAGCCCTCACTGCTGTCCGATTCCGGCTGGGCACCTGCTTTTCAAGCCAGAGGCTGTTATTCCTCCAAGCTCCAGTTCTTCTACAACTTCTAGACACTCGTGTAGACTATTTCGTGAAGAAGCATGTCCTTTTGCTCCTGAAGAAAACACTTCTTCAGAGGACTGGTGAGGATTGGCTCTCAGGAGCCCCATTCCCCACAGCCCACGGAGATCCGTACCTGGCTGAGGATATGGGTGCGCTCACAGAGTCTGTGCTAGAGGCAGTGGACTGTGGTTGGCTGAGTCATGTGCCTGTGAGCGCCAGCCCCAGTTTTTTTGGTGGGACCAACCAGTCATGTTCAGAAGAGAGAGCTGATGATGTGATGTTGAGAGCGGTGAGCCTGGTTCTTCTGAAATCTTTGGAACACCAAACACAGTCCGCTCATTCTAAGAGTAAGCTGCATTTGTTTTAAAATCTTGGTTACTCAAAGTGGTGGCATATTCCGTACAGGTGCATCTAAAAAAAATTAGAATATCATGGAAAAGTTAATTTTTTCCTGTAATTCATTTCAAAAAGTGAAACTTTCAGGTAATCGTTATTTATTACACATAAAGTCTAATATTTCAAGGCTTTATTTGTTTTAATCTTGATTATTCTAACCTTGATAATTACAGTTTTACAGTTCGTAGAAATGAACAAAAATCATGTATCTCAAAATATTAGAAAAAAGAATGAATAATACAGAAATGGCGACCTGAGAAGAGCAATGGTTTCCTGAGCCTTTAATCTCTCAATCTGGGCAGGGCAATGGACCTTTCCAATATATTAAATTTTTTGAGATGCACCTGTAGTATATTCATATAATTTGTATGTGCATTCATATACTTTGTAGTGTGGCTGTGTCGACAGCAGGTGGCAGTGTTTTCCTTCACTACTCACTAATAAATTCTGTCTCTTAGGTGGCAGCCAGACCATTCATACGTTGAGGCATTTAAATAAGTTACTTCTGTTCCTGAACCAGCATTGTGTTCAGCTGAGGCAGAGCTGCCATCCTTGTTTTTGTGTGTCACTGGTGTTTGCGGACCAGGATGATGACATGGTAGAGGCTGCCAGGGCCTTAATTATACTACACACACATCAGAAAAGGTAAGACAAGGTCATGCTGTCAAGGGACAGGAGTTCATTCCATATAGAATTTCCTGTTGTTGATAATAAAGTTGTCGTCTCTGTCTTCAAAATTGTATGTAGATTATGAAGTTGTATTTCACTGACAAACTAATGAATGGCTGACTTGTTGTGCATGGTTCTCTTATAGCTTGGGTGTCCTCTCTGCGGCCAGCTCTTGTGAGAAGGGGTTGAACCCCCACTGCCATTTTGTGCTACTCCTTAGAGTTCTAATGTTCGACCACTCTGTGCTGCTCGACTTCCTGATCTCTTCGGAAACCTGTTTCCTGGAGTACATCGTCCGCTATTTGAAGCTCCTACGGGATGACTGGGAGGGCTTCTGCAATTCGTGTCGGCTCATTGAGGGACAGGACGTCCAAAGGCAGGGCAGAGGGTGGAGGAAGAACAGTAGCCAAACGTCAGCTATGCACGACAGATCCACTGTAAGTGAAATGAGAGAATCTCATTCAGGTGACAGTCCGAGCAACGCCTGCTCGGGCCCACATGCGTGCTCACGTCTGGTGGATTATGGGAGTTCGGAGGACTCCGGGGAGGAGAAGGAAGAGGTGGATGTGTGTGCCGGCTCACCTGACACAGGCCGAAAAGTTCCAGCAGGGTCTCACAGCTCAGAGGGAGACAGACAGTGTGTCTCCCTGCCAGACTCCAAAGCAAGCTTGGAACCAAGTAAGCAGGTAGCTCTTGTCAAGTGCACACAGACATCTCTAGCTCAAAAAGTAGTGCTTTGCCTCATGGAACTAAGGACAGTTGTGTCAAGGCTACAGAGAAAGAACCTGTTTCCCTATAATCCTGCCTCACTCATAAAGCTCCTGGCACTAATTGAAGAAAAAGTGGATTGATTCGCTAGTTTTCACTGGTGGATTCCAAATGTAATGCACTTAAACATGTAAATATGATTTCAGAGGTGTCAAATACATCAAATAAAGTCAAAGTCAAAAACATCAAATTAAGACTTAACCATCTTTGCCTAGCCATTTTATTCAAATAAATCTTGTGAGTAAGACAAGTAAGTTGTTGTTGTTCTGTAAAGATATGTTATATAATTTCTTATTTATAGTAATTATGTTAAGTGTTTATATTATCTGTGGTGTGTCATCCATATGAACTGATAAGAACAGTAGTAATGAATGAAATTGTAATATGCAGGCTGACAAAACGATGTACTATTTAGTCGTCAGTATAATTTAACAATTACTTTGCCTTTATAACATTTTAAAACGAAGTTTTCAGCAAGTGTTTTTACGGTTAACTAATACAGATTAATTTCTAGCAACAGTACTATAATGAAAAGGTATGCTAATTAATTGTCATTTAGGGCCTGTTTACATTTGTTTTAAGATGTGTCTTCATCCGATCACAAGTGGTTAGTCGAGAAACCATCGCTGTTTACTCATGTATCCAAGGTGTACAGCCAGAAACCTCACAGACCACTTATGATCAGATTCTGGTACTGCCAATATCACAGTAATTTGAACTCCCATTGTCCGGGACGCACCAAAACGCATTAGCGTTTACACTACAAAGGATTTGTGGTCAAATGCATCTCAGACCACAGCAATCCTGATTGGATCACACATTCACAATGCCCCTTAGTGATTGTTTACACTTGTATTAAAAACAGATCACTTGTGATCGGATCACCCAAAACACGTTTTGAAAACAAATGTAAACGGGTTCTAACAAACATGTTGGCTAATAGCCATTGTTTACACAGTTACATTGGTGTAGTGTTGACACTACATTTGGTACATTTGAGTAAACTCGGGATAAGCAAAGATGATAATTGGCCAGAGTTTCCTTAACCCAGTGAAACAGCCTTTATGACCAGGACTTAACAGCTACTATAAAATATGTTCATATTATTTGTTCAGGGAACTTAATTAGGGCAACTGAGTTAAGGAAGTTTGTTATTAAGTTAAATATAACATGCCTTGTTCCTCTACACAGTTCTTTTGTTTTTTACAGAACATGATTTAAATTGGCACCAGATAATCATGTTTTTCAGAGGCCTCTTTTCCCTGTGAACAAGGAGCTGATCCTTTTGTCCAGGTAGTGTTGGACTGTGATCCGGGAGGGTCCAACCCTCTCCTCTAATTGGATGGCAAGCAGCTGTCTCCACCTCCTAAGCACACACACAGACATGGCTGTTAAAACAACATAACAGATCAAACATGACGCTTAGCTAGTCGGCCTGTAGCAACGACTACACCCACTCAAACACACAGACGACCTGGCAGTGCTGCCTCACTCTCCGTTAGTGTGGTTTCCCACATGCCCTCACATTGCCTCTGGAAAACGCTGAGCACTCCTGCGGTCATCTGTCACCAGGAGAGAAAAACAGAGATATGTGTTATCTGTGACATGCCGATGACATCCTGGTTTCTCTATCAGTTGTTTCATGCAAATGAGTTATGCATGAGGTTGATCACTGAGGCCTGTGTGCACACACACACACACACACACACACACACACACACACATACATCTCAGGACTGCTCCAGCGTGGACCTTGTCATTCACCCACTTGTGGAGAGCTCCTGAGCTGGGTGTGACCCTAAAGAATTCCAAACAAAGAGTGTGCCTGTGAGGAGATCCCTGCTATCAGCCACTGGGCACTTTCCCACCGTAAGCAGCAGTGCAGTGCTACGGGGGGGACGGCCCTCTTTACCTGTGCTCCTGCCGTCCCTCCCTCTTTCCCTCTCTCTCTCTCTCTTTCTTTCTTGCTCTCTCTCCTGAAAACGTGGAGGTAGGAAAGGTATGTTGGTCGTCTCTCGCATTCTCTCTTCGACCTTGTCTCACCTTTTAAATGACTGTTTCTCTATTGTGATAACTTAGTCGAACAAGCGCATTTTACCCGCATTATGATACAAAAAATAGACAAGACTATAGCTAGTGTTTGTTTGAAAAAAGGCAAGTACCTGTTGGGTACCTGGCTAAGATGATAAGACAGCTCTGATACTTTCTGAAAAAAGACATTAGCTGATTCAGGGTTATAATTCATTCTGTGAGGTCCAATTTTTGGATATAGAGTTAGAGAAAGTGTTACAGGTGATGGACTACCTGGTGTCTGGAGGTAATTCCTACCTTTAGGGTACTCTTTTCTGTCCTTCACTCTCCCTAGCTTCCTGAAAGAATTCTGAGAATGTTTTAACGCTTGCTGGTTTGAAAATAATTCACTGACCGGCTACAGTTTTTCCTCCAATGTCATGTCATTGTTCAGCCTGCTAGGCTTAATCTCCAGCTTTTTCTAAAGAATGTTTGTGTTTCTTTGCCAAGTACTCATGGAAACAAAATTCTGGGCAGAAACGGCACCGTGTCTTAGAATACCTAGCACCCCTGAGTGCCCAACCTGATGGTGCTTAATGAATGTGTCGGTTTAAAGCTCTCTCTCTCTCAGCATTGTGTCTGAAGTTGTTTGTGGCACTGTTTGTTAAACTTAATTTATGTTGACACATATGTGGTTTCAGGCCGTTCTGAAGTTACGTTAAGTGGGCATACCATTTCACTAAGACGCTTCAAGAATATGTTTTTCATGAGCTATTTTGTACGTTTCATACTTTCATTTATTGAGGCTTATCCTATCTGAGCCATGACTGTTGAGTCTGCATTCGATAGGTTGATGATAACCTTTACTCTACAATCTGTGTCAGTCAGCATTGTTCTGGAGAATTCTTTTGTTTTGCTTGTTTATTTTTCCAACTGCTTTTCATCTAAGCCAATTTCAACACATTGGGACAGTTTGACAGATCAGGTCTTAATACTGTAATTGCTGTAAAACTGTAATCTTTGTGTCTGGGTATGAGGTTAACTGGTTGATAGGGAGGATTTCTAACTTACTGTGTGCTTTTAATGACCAATTGAATGAAGGATGGGAGCAGGTGTGTGAGGGCTTGTGTGTTTGTGCCACTAATCTTGCCTAAGGCCATACAGGCCCCTATTTACTGTTGACTGTTTCAGCAGCGGTGTTTTTCCGTACTCTCACAAAAAGAAAGACCTATGGCCTCTTACATGGTCAGAGATTGCAGATCAGAGGACTACACAGAGGACAGGCCTCTCTCTTTTTTTCTTTATTTTTGGTCTTTTTGTAAAGTGTACACACACTTTGTGAGGCAGCCATCGTTGGTAATGGTTGCTAGGCTTCGGCATTGACTGCCTGTGCGTTTGTTCACTGCGGCACCATGAGAGAGCAGCTGTAGCAGAAAGGGTTGAGGAGCACTTTGCAAATATTTACATCGGAAATAAGGACTGGAAATACACCTACTCTGGCTTGGGCGACAATCCCCGGTGGTAGACAAATGGGGTTAGTATAAAGAGGTGTTCAAACAGCTGCAAAACAGAAGAAGAAGGGCCCCTCTCTCCCCTGCTAAAGTTGATCTCCCCTGAAGTCCCTTATATCTACTCCCTTTATCAACACTTTTTGTGTTGAAAAGGGCATGAACATGTCCGTTGATGTATTGCTGACAACTGTGTTTGTGTGTTTTTGTGTGTGTGTATATATGTTTGTGTGTGTGTGTGTGTGTGTGTGTGTGTGTGTTTGTTTTGTTTTGCAGCCTCGGTGGCGGGATGATTGAGACGATTAGCGAGTGGTTCTGGTGGGACCGTCTCTGGCTTCCATATAACCTCACATGGAGCGACCTGGAAGACAAAGAGGGGCGTGTCTATGCCAGAGTGTCCCACCTTTATATCACAGTGCCCCTCGCCGTTGCTTTCCTGGTAGTCCGATACCTCTTTGAAAGGTAAGACAGAGGAATGTAAATGCAACAATGAGGTGGAGGAGGACTGCTCTGGAAGGCCATGAACTAGAGTGGTTTTGCCTGAAGACTACTGTCTCGCTGACTGGACATGATCAAAGGATTGGTGCATTGTGATATGATCATTCTGACCACATACATAGAGACATACAATCACTACACATAGTGATAAAGATGTATACTGACAAAATCTCCATATTTTAACTGTAGGGAAATATTAATATGTCTCCATGGGAGAACAGTGTTGTCCTGTGTATCACCTATTTCCTGAGTTCATGATAAATAGATAGATAGATAGATAGATACTTTATTAATCCCCAAGGGAAAATTCAAGATGTGTGTTGTTGTGTGGTCTCTGTTAGCCCGTCATTTTCACCTGCAGGGTTATTGCGACACCATGGGCTGCCTGGCTGGGAGTGAAAGAGCCGGCGAGACTCAAAGTAGCACACAACCCGGTGCTTGAAGTCTATTTCAATTCTCACTCCAAAAACCCACGACAGGTACAGCACACTTTCTTTAGCTGTGTTTGGACTTCCTGTGACTCTCCTAACTTTGTATTTCTTACTAGTGTATAGCTTTAACTTGACCTCCTTCGTTTCACTTTTCTATAGCTGCATATGGACTTCCTGTGACTCTTCTAACTTTTTCTTTCTTCCTAGCGTAGTTATAACTTGACCTCCTGTGTTTTACAGGCTGACTCACACTCTAAAAAATGCTGGGTTATTTTTTCAACCCAAACGCTGGGTTGAGGCTGTTGGGTCGTTTTGTTTGGTTGTTTTTACTCATATTGGGTCATTTCTGTAACCCAGCTTGCTGGGTTGATAGTTTATCACTGCTGGGTTGATAGTTTAGGGCTGTGCTCCCCCCTGTCCCCCACCTGACGTGGAGTACACTACCCAGCACCAGGGTGACTTCAACACAGCTGCATAGTTATTTGAAGGTTGAGAGAAAAAAAATCGGCAGGCAGGCATATTCTTTCAACCGTCCAGTCCAGCAGCTGTCAACATGGAATGGAAATCAGGTGATTTCGGAAGGTATGTATATGCTTTTATTTATTTATTTTTATCCAGACGGATTTTAAAAGTCCACCCAGAGACATACCCTTCGTGATATCAAGGAATATTCTGCCTGCCATTTCGTTCAGCTTCAAGCAGGTTAGCAGGTGTCATTCATTCCAGCTAATATTAGCTACTGTTAATGTTAAATCTACACAAAGACAGACTCATAAAACATATTTCTGTATTCACTGGGTAGGAACTGCTGAACAGAAACAAAACAAACTTTTACAACGAACTACAATTAGCATACCAGCAGCTGGTAGGTAACGTTAGCAGACTTGGAAACTTCATGCTAATTAAATATGCTTCGTGGCTAACGTTTGTCAACTAGAACTAGCTAACAGTCGAAGTAGTCTCTTCACAACACACGTAACTTACGATAATAATCATGCCAAACAACATCTTATTAAATCATTCAGGGTAGCCTCATATGATAGCCATGTAACTTACTGGGTGGTTCTTGGTGGTAACATTAACTTGGATTCACTAAGAATGTGTTAACATAGCTAGCTAACGTTAGCACTGCTGACTGTCAGCCTAATGTTAGGCTAACGTTAATGGTAATGTTACCTGCTAGTGTTATCAAGCTCATCTGACATTTAAACGCACGTTTTGTATTACCGGTATTACAACTCCATAATATGAGGTGGTCATGGTTTCCGAGTGTGTTGCACTAATAATTTGTCTCCTGGTGGATTTTTATGTCTGTCAACATCATGCACTGGTAATGGTTCATGCACGTCTTGATATAAAGTTTTGTAGGCTAACCGTGATTAAAATGCACTCTTTTTTTCTTTGATTGACAGGACTGACCCCCAAAACGGACTTTGGAATCTGCCTGCCTTCATGGAAGTATCACATGCATTTTATACTAGGCTATCTATTCAAAAATAAAGAAAACTATCAAATAAATAATTATGTTTAACTTTTTTATTTCATTGCATGGCTTTTGATGGACATTTAATATAGACTGTCTATATCAGGCCTAAAGCTGTTAACAGAAGGTGTGACTTTCAAGTAAGTAAATACAAACTTTGAGTTATTACAAGTTTGTACAAGCAGAGTATTTTAAAAATCAACCAGTAGTTTTGGGGGGATTTGGTTACTTAACCCAAACGTTATGTAACTTTAACTAAACAGTTGTGTCAACATAACCCAACATATAGGTTAAATGTCAACCCAGTTGTTGGGTTAAATTTAGTAACCCAATTTGCTTGGTTAAGATAACCCAATGCTGTGTTGGACCACATTTTACTCAGCGGCTGGGTTGAAAACAACCCAGTTTGGGTTGTTTTCAACCCAGCATTTTTTAGAGTGCATGACACAGTTTGGCCATGATTTTGACTTGCTGGTGCCTTTGGCGTCATAACAACCGTTGTTGCCTCCTCTGTGGTCATGACTCATGATGAGTTAGTGATAGTTGGTCCACATGTGTCTGAGCACAGGGTCAGGGTTGCCAAGGTCAAATGCGCATGTTTACCCCCTGCTGTGGATGTATGCGCACTGGCCATTAGAATCCCTTTGATGGGATTACAGAGGGGGGTTCTCACCACGAGACAAACACAGTTAGATCTTTCTTCAACCTAAACAAACTCAAGTGTCATGATGATTGCTCCCAGGGCCCCTTGATGAGGGTGCTTGTTGTGTTAGAAGGTGTGCTTGAGGACGTGTGGTGCGTGAGTCAGTGTGTGTGTGTGTGTGTGTGTGTTGCTCTGTATAATACCATTTTTGACTCGTGTTATGTGGAAGTGCACTGAGTCCATAAAAATAAATTGAATTTGACGGTCACTGGGGTTTTGCGTATAGCCTAGACCTCTGAAGTTCGCCTACAAAAAAGCTGCCATCTTTGACATCCGGTATCTGGCGATTGCAAAGATGGCCGTTTTGGATCTTTTTTGTAGGCGAACTTCAGAGGTCTATTGTTAGGGTCAGGTTGAGGGATAACACACACTGATGAATGGCTGCCTTGGGGCCAGCTGACTGCTGGGCGTGGCAGGCGCGATGTTTTAAAAATTGATTACAGGTGGATACCTGGAGGAGCGCGAAAACGCCACTCTCGCGCAGGAGTTTGAAAGTGTGCACGCTACTCGCCAACGCTGACTAGGATTACCTGTTTCTCCGACGTCCCTTCGGACTATTGTGATTTTTGTTTATCTTTATACAACGTTTTCGTCTGGCACCCGGACTTTACTAATCAAAACTTGAACTCCCAAAACCGAACAACCGCAAGAGCTGGCCGCTCTCGGGAAAGAGCAAGACCTGTGCTGGCCCGGTATGCACGCTCGCCTGGGAAGTCGGTAAGCTGGTTCCTCTTGTAGTCTTTAGTCTTTACATATCAACATCTTCACCCACACCACTGATATAGACTCCCAACTCAAGTTACCACATACACGCAGGGCAAGTTGCACTGAGGGCTCAATTTCATCTCGTGCGTGATTGATATTATTGTGTGACAGGCTAATTAAGGCGTTTGTTTGCCTGCATTATACGTTTAAGATACCTAACGTTCTTTTGATTGTTCAGTCAATGGTAGGCCTATACTGGGACATTCTGTGCATTGACGAGTGTTAATATATTCTGTGTGGAGCAACTTTGGCAAGGTAGTTGCATTTTGAATACATTTGGGTTTGGCCTGACATTTTGGCTACTTTTGAATTGACTTTTGATAACATCTTGCCTCCTGGTAAAAATTGAGTTTAATGCTGAGGAGTTTATGGCAGAGGAGGTAACTCTATGTCGGCTCATAAAGCTCACTAAGCCACAGATAGTGCAG
The DNA here is from genome assembly GCF_046254945.1 of Alosa pseudoharengus. Lineage (NCBI taxonomy): Eukaryota > Metazoa > Chordata > Actinopteri > Clupeiformes > Clupeidae > Alosa > Alosa pseudoharengus. The sequence continues at coordinate 20,015,867 of NW_027468630.1, read as the reverse complement.
CTGTTTGATTTCATGGAGATTGAGCATGCAGAGGACATGAAGAAAATCGGGCTTGTGGATAAATTAGCTTTGCAGCTTGGGCTAACAGATGAGCGCACTAGAGAAATACGCAGAGAGAAAGACCGGCTGTATGAGAACAGCGTGAGAAAAGAGAGCGTGATTTACAACTTGAATTGCAGGTAGCTAGCACAAAGCTGGAACAGACAAAGAGAGAAAGCCAAGATAATCAGCGTCAGCGGGATCATGAGGGTCGCTTTGATATCTGTAGTGCTAGGTGTTTGAAGATCATGCCACGGTTTTGTGCAGAATCTCCAGAGATTTTTTTCGAGACATTTGAGCGCATTGCAACTGAGAGGTCTTGGCCTCATTCGGAATGGGTGACGTTTGTTAGAAGAGAATTCACAGGTAAGGCGCAGGAAGCGTATGCTACATTGTGTAGATAACCCTGTTAAATAAGTGTGTTTATATACTATGTGTTTATACTTTTATAGTTTGTTTATGCAAAGTAATGTTAAAACTTTTAAAAAGGGACAAAGGACTTTTATTGAGCACTTCACTTTAAAAGGGACTTTTATTTTGACATGATCCTACCATGCACTTCTACGGAAGGAAGCTACCTGTGTCAGAATGAACAGTACAGTCAGAGCCCGTCTACGGAGAGCCTGCCACTCCGTATAGACTATAGAGCATCACAGTCCCGCCCACAGGAGTTTCCGGAAGTAAGAATTCAATGCAATTTCTCCATTGACAATTCGGGTATAAGCCATAAAAACTTAACTGCACATGGTAGACTCAAAACCAGCTACGGCTGTACTAAGCGATTGTGTATGCTCATATAGACGCCAAAAGTTCACGGGGCACTAACCTCATTTTGAGAGAAATGTCTTTTATTCGCGATGTCTTGGATAAGTACTTCATTACCCACAATCCTGAACAATCCCACAATCCCACAGTGATGCCTCTGATTGGTGGAAAGGCCATTCAGTCATAGTTTGAAACTTGAATCAGCGAAAATTATTGACAAGATGGCGGAGTCTTTTACTGCCTATGGCGAAAATCTTAATGTGAATAAAAACTTTCTAGACGAACATTGGTACTTGTATCAACAAGGATTGTGGTTTATATATCACACAAACTTAGTCAGGGCCAATACACCATCAAATAGAACACTGTAAATGCTAGTTTGAACACTTAACTTTTCAGGTAGCCGATAGGCTAGCTAATCATTAGCCTTTCAGACATTAGAATGTCATTATAATGCTGCTAACATTAGCCTACATGCTGCAACACAGGTATGAAATATATTATGTTTTAGTGACCTTGTTGTTTCTATGAACATGAATTGTTGTTTATATGAAACATCAACTTAGACGAGGCATAAAAAGCCCTGTATATCCCCATTAAGAACTTAAACCTTTGAACTAGCTAGCTAGCTGATAAAGCTGGATGCTACCACACTGCAGTAAAATGGTTAGCAAACCGTCCATGCCTCTGGCCCGTGAATATTTCAGTTTCAAGGACGAAATCAAGAGTGTCCAAAGGGGTGAAAACCACTTTAAATCGGGTCACATTATTGACTGTTGTGTGTCGAGGGTCAGCTTGTGGGTTTTGTATGGGCCAGCATGAGGAACAAGACCTATCAAACCTACGAAGTTGTGTGGTGAGTTTTGCAGGGAGGTTGGTAATGCTAGTTAACATTAGCTAGGCTACTGTCTGTAGCCTTCATACTGCACGAGCTATATCAATCATTAACCTAGAAATATTTCTTCGTACATTTAATGAACATTTTGTGTAATAATTCAAGTTAATAAACTGAATATGGTGGTCCAAGAGCAGACCCTGCACCGGTCCATGCATCAGGATGGCAGTCAGATACGAAGCACTGCACAATGTTGCTAACGTTAACGTTAACCGCTTTCACACACACGATATAAAATACACGATGGTAAATATAACACTATTATTTACACGATTACTCCTGAAATAACTGCTATTAACTATATAAAAAACATTGTTTGGAGGAGATGGTTCGCTGCTGTCGCCGGTTGGAAATGAATATTTCGCGCTGGTTCGTGCTGCTTATATATTTTTCAGTGAGGCCCGGTGGTTTATGGGATGAGTAGTTCCTTCGCTTGGAAATGAAAATATGTACACAGTCTTGTACCTTTGACTTTTTTTGAACTTTCTATTCGTTTTTTCACTCGAAATGATATGTTGTATGCTTATGAGTTACGCCGTAGCTGATTAGCCTAAGACATGCTCTAAAACTCTTTAGATACGGATTTTTCCAAAACGTCAATGGGAGAAATGAATGGGAAATTTACTTCCGGAAACTAGCTCTCTCGGAGGAGGGGCGGGACTGTGATGCTCTATTAAGTCCCATTGTACCGAATTTTGGTTGCAGTTCCACCATATTTCCACTGGGGGCGATCGCCATGAGTGCAGAATGAATGGGAGTCAATGGAGCTAGACGGCTAAATTTGTCTCTTTCACCTGATTGTCGTTGACAAATCTCAGATTTGATTGTAGTTTGTATAACTTCAACATGGGTTATAGGTCAAAAGTTGAATGAACGAGTACTTATGTCCTTTTGATTTCTTACAGTTTGGGTCGTTGTTGCCCATAACACGCTAGCATTGTGCTAATGAGTGACGTCATTGACACGTTTGAAAGGCTTTTTAGAACAATTAAGTGACTTTAAAAAATATAATACTCCACCAAGTGTATTTTCTTTGCCTCCCCTTTCGAATACAATATTCAAATTACTTGAAAAAAAATTATATCCCGAGAAAAGTGGATTTTGAGGGGTACAGCTCCATAGACCTCCATGCATTCTGCACTCGTGGACGAGCGCCCTCATGTGGAACCACAGAAGGAACTGCAACCAGTTCAGAAACCGGAAGTTTTCCGAGAGTGGCAGTTCTCCCCTTATTAGACATTCTCTGGTACAGTGAAGCTGAATGGAATGCAAAGCTGGAACGGATGCATGTTAAGATATTTTGTAGTTTAAAGAAAAGTTTGCTCCTTTACTGGAGAGTTGACAAGCTCTTACGGTGTTTGCAGGTGTTTACAAGTGGTTAAAGAGTTTATGAAAGTTATTAGTCTACGTATTACGTTGTTACACGGCTTTACTCAACTTCTGTGTAGGCTAATAAACCAAAGTGATCTTCGTGCAACATCAGTCTTCGAGCCATCTTTCAGTAGAGGTAGCTACAGTAAGCGCTTCAACTTCATCGAGTGCTCTGACGCCGCGAAGACGACTGAGGAAAACGGAGAGATTCCACGGTCCTGATTCACCCTACGTTCTCCACATCGTCCAGACGATAGAGCTCCATCTCCTGCACGGACCGAGACCGACACAAAAGGCGACGTTACCGGATCTGCAGTCAACGGGGAGCGCTGTAATACCACGGGCAGCGAGCAGAGGGTCTCGGTGGATACAAGATATGGCTAACGGGTTCGAGTGAACACAACACACAATGGCTAACAGGTATGAGTAGACACGAATTGCTAACCTGAACAACGACAGAAGAGACTATTTTTGGCGCTAAATCGAACAAAGGAAGAAGAGACTTTTGGCGCTCACTTAAACAAAGAGAAGAAACAGTTTTTGGCGCTCAATTCACTGAACGTATTTGCATGCATGAACATTTAAACTGACCTGTTTTGCGTTCTATGGACTCTTTCAATATAGCCTATGCAACATTAAGGTTAATGGTTGTGTTGATATTGATGTGGATGTCGTTGACCTTTCATGGTTTAACTTTTGATATTTTGACATTTTGCAATTTCATATAATTTGACAAATTTAATAGAGTAGTAAAGTTGTTTTGATGTGCATGTTAAATAAGTTAAAATGTCACAGTTAGAAGCATTGGATTTAGAGTCTAATGAGTTAGACGAGCAGATACAAAGTTTCCAAACGGAAATCAAGGAACTTAATGTCACCTTAGAAAGTGAAACTGATGCAGAGAAAATACAAGAACTAGAAGGGAAAATTCAAAACAAAGAGCAAGAGCTAAGTAGCCTTCAAGTGCAAAAACAGAATGGCGATAAAGATAACCAAGGCACACGACACTCTGAACGCTCTCGTGTTCCAACTGAAAAAATCTTAGCTTATCAAAAAGAAGCACAGAAAAAAGAGAAGAAATTTCTCACTGCATATCAGAATTGGAAAGCTGAGGTCCGCAATACACGTAAACAACTAAAATATGACATTACAACAACTCAGCTAGCCATCCTCGTTGATACACTAGAAGAAGTAAAAAAATAATGTGATTAAGTTATATGATGAAATAAGACAACTTGTCACACCTTCATCTGATATAAGGCGACGTGTAGATGCATGTGAGGCTGTAACCGCAGACATTAACAAAATTACATATGAGAGAATAGCAGGTATCGATGACTTTGATGCTGAAAAGGAGAGAAACCGCCTCCGCACGCTACTTGAATGTGATTACGCTCGTTCTATCTATGGGTCCACTGTCTCCAAAGTGAGCCATGAATATAGCCAACACTCTAATGTGTCTTGCTTAGCAGGTAAACGCGCAGACGCTGCAGCAGAGGTTGCAGCTAAAGAAGCGGTATATGAAGTGCTCTTAAAGGAAAGGGAGCACAAAGACAAAATACAACAGTTAGAAGAACAACATAAGAAGGCCCTTGAATCTCAAAAATTAGAACTAGAAAGATTGCAAGCAGAGAAGGACTTAAAAGCAGCTCAAGCTAAATTAAAGGTCTACACCCAGGAAACAGAAAGAGAAATAAACGCCCTACACTTTGATTATGATCTTGAAGTTAAACCGAAAATAGAACAAAATACAGCCCAACAAAACGGTGATATGCCCTCTTTCGCACAAGGATAGCATAGCCCTAAGCAGACTCCCAACACTAGAGCCAACAGTGTTCACTGGTGATCCGATTCAGTTTATAGAATGGAAAGCCTCCTTCATGGCACTTATTGACAAAAAGAACATCTCTGCTGCAGACAAACTCTTTTATCTAAAGAAATATGTGAGTGGACCAGCCCTTTAAACTCTAGAGGGAGCCTTCTACAGAAACGTTGATGAGGCTTATCACGATGCCTGGAGCCGACTAAACAGCCATTCATTATACAGAAAGCTTTCAGAGAAAGACTTGCTAACTGGCCTAGAATCAACTCGAAGGATGCAGTCAATCTTAGAGAATACTCTGACTTTCTGAATGCCTGCCAAGACGCAATGCCTCATGTAAAGGGTCTCAATATCTTGAACGACTGTCAAGAGAACCAAAAACTAGTACAGAAACTACCTGACTGGATCATCTCTAGATGGAATCAGCAGGTCACACAGTCCTTTAAGTCGAAATCAAGAATTCCCAACATTTCAAGAGTTTTCCGCATTTGTGGCAACGGAAGCAGAAATCGCATGTAACCCTGTAACTTCCTTCTATGCTCTCCGGTCCTCAGACACAGTTATGGAGAAAAGAAACCTGAAAGAAAACAACGGTGGGAAAGTTAGAGTGTTAAACATACAAATAAATAATGAGGACCAAAGTAAAACGGAAAGGTCACATGCAAAGCCACCATGCACATTCTGCCAAGACAGTACACATCAGATTTACAATTGCACTAAATTCGCAGCTAAAAACCTGGAAGAGCGTAAGAAATTTGTGCAGGAAAGAAAGCTTTGCTATGGTTGTCTACGACCAGGACATAATTCTAAAGACTGTCGCCATCGACACACATGCAACAGTTGCGAAGACAGGCATCCTACTAGTTTACACGACCACAATTTTGTGAAGCATACAAGGCCTACTCCATCAGTTCATCCACATAAAGTGCCTAATGATGCAAGCGCCACAGCTCTAAATGTAGCTTCAGGTCAGACTACTAATACCTCTATGATTGTGCCAGTATGGGTGTCTACAAAAAACAATCCAAACAATGAAAAATTAGTATACGCACTACTTGACACTCAAAGTGACACCACATTTATTGATCAATCAGTGATTGCTATCCTGTTAGATTGAAGCTGACCACCATGTTAGATAAAGACACAGTTTTGCAAAGTAGTAGAGTAACAGGCCTTCAAGTGAGAAGCTACAGTTCAGCTAATCTCATTGATCTCCCCTACACAAGAGAATGCATACCAGTAAATCGGACTCATATACCCACCTGTGAGACCGCCAAGAGTTGGAGACACCTTGTGGCTATCGCTAAAGAAATTCCACCTCTTCAGGACTGCGAGATTGGTCTGCTGATAGGCTATAACTGTTCAAGGGCTATGGCTCCCAGAAAGGTAATCGTGGGTGGTGATGAGGAACCTTACGGCATACAGACAGATCTCGGATGGAGTATAGTGGGATATTCACCAGCACGCCTTGATATGTCCCAAACAAGCAGTCTATGTCACCGAGTAGCTGTTAAAGAGCTCCCCCCGATCACTCCAGCAGATGTCATTCGTATCTTAGAAAGTGACTTTATAGACAAGTGAAGACAGTAAGAAAGTGTCACAAGATGACATCCTGTTCCTAAACAAAATAAAAGACAACATAAAGAAAAACAGTCATGGTCATTATGAAATGCCCCTGCCATTCAAAGGAAGACCCGCACTACCCGACAATACACAGCTAGCCATTATCAGACTCAACCACTTAAAACGAAGGCTATCCAGAGATCAGACATTCCACAAACATTACACCGACTTCATGAAAGAAATCATAGACAGGGGAGATGCTGAGGAAACTATAGAAGATGGCATTAAGGGAGAGACCTGGTACTTACCTCATCACGGAGTATATCACTCAAAAAGGCCAGGAAAGCTGCGCGTGGTCTTTTGACTGTTCAGCAAAATATCAGGGTACATGCCTAAATGATCACCTACTCCAAGGGCCAGATTTGATCAACAATCTGAATGGCATTCTCATCAGATTTCGTCAACACCCCATAGCACTGATGTGCGATGTGGAAAAAATGTTCCACCAGTTTCATGTCAATGAGCCTGACAGAAACTACCTACGCTTCCTTTGGTGGAGGGAGGGTGACCTAGACAGAAAACCAGACGTGTTCCGTATGAAAGTCCATCTCTTTGGTGCCACGTCGTCACCTGCATGCGCAAACTATGGATTGAAACACCTAGCTCAAGAGTACAGTGATGAATACCCTCTTGGGGCCCAGTTCATAATGAAGAACTTTTATGTTGATGATGGCGTGGCCAGTGTGCTCAACACAGAGTATGCAATAAGACTAGCCACAGAAGCGAGAATGCTTTGTGCAAAGGGCGGCCTTCGGTTGCATAAATTCATGTCCAATGATAGAACCGTAATGGAAAGCATCCCTGCATCAGAACAAGCAGAGGTCAAGGATGTTGAGTACACCTTTGATGATGTCCCATTAGAAAGAACACTAGGCATCCAGTGGCATAGAGAATCTGACTGCTTCAAGTTCAGAATCCAACTCCAAGATCAACCTGCCACAAGACGTAACATATTATCTACAGTCGCTTCGGTGTACGACCCCCTTGGGTTCATTGCACCTGTGCTACTAGGTGGAAAAAGAATCCTGCAGGAAATGTGTAAACAGGGCACTGGCTGGGATGAGCCCTTGCCGCCTGTGCTCAAGCCACGGTGAGAGTGCTGGAAAGAGAATCTCGCCAATCTAAAGGAACTAAGTATACCCCGCTGCTATGCACCTGCTAGTTTTGGAGAAGTCATCAAGGCAGAATTGCACCATTTCTCCGACGCAAGTACTGTGGGCTATGGCCAGTGCTCATACGTAAGACTCTGAAATCTAAGAGGAAACATCCACTGTGCTCTGGTGATGGCAAAATCAAGAGTGGCCCCCATGAAATTGACTACCATTCCCAGATTAGAACTGACAGCCGCAGTCACCTCTGTGAAGGCAAGCAGCATGCTTAAAGGTGAACTGGAATATGAAAATATTGATGAATTTTTCTGGACAGATTCCAAAGTCGTACTTGGATATGTCAACAATGAGGCACGCCGCTTCCACGTGTTTGTTGCAAACAGAGTGCAGAGAATACACCAGAGTTCAACACCTCAACAATGGAATTACATCACCACAGAAGAAAATCCGGCAGATCACGCGTCGAGAGGATTGACTGTTAGAGAGATGCTGACCTCCAATTGGTTTACCGGACCTAAGTTCTTATGGGAAAAGAATATTGATCTCTCTACAGAAATCTCACTAGAGCTGTCAGTAGGAGATCCAGAGGTAAAAGTAGCTCGAGTCCTAAGCACAGAACAGCCGGGTCTAGCAGACCGTCTGTCCAACTTTTCCTCTTGGTCTAGCGCAACCAAAGCCGTCGCTCGCATATTAAGATGGATAAAGAAAGATAAATCAAACCACCTAGCTACTGTAACAGAAAGGAAGAAAGCAGAATGTGTCATAGTTAAGGCTCTACAAAGTGAGATGTACAAAGATGAAATAAACACAATAAGACAAGGAAAAACTTTGCGACAGAACAATGAACACTTGTACACTCTTGATCCCTTCATAGGAGAAGATGGTGTGCTTAAGGTGGGAGGGAGGCTCGGCAACTCCGCGTCATCATATGCCTTTAAACACCCCATGGTCATTCCCAAGAGTCACCCCATAACGAAAATGATCATCGCTGACTGTCATGAGAAGGTTAAACATCAAGGGAAAGGTTTCACAATGACTGAAATAAGATCAAATGGATTTTGGATACAAGGCATGAATAGGGTTGTGGCATCCTACATTCAACAGTGCGTCATCTGCAGAAAACACAGGAGACCCACTGAAGAACAGAGAATGGCTGATCTTCCTTCAGAAAGAGTAGACCCCTCCCCGCCATTCAGTTATTGCGGTATGGATTGTTTTGGTCCATTTATAGTTAAACAGGGACGAAACACTTACATGCGATATGGCCTCCTTTTCACATGTTTTTCTTCTCGTGCAATACACATTGAGATGCTGACCGACCTGTCCACAGACACCTTCATCAACGGGTTGCGCTGTTTCATCTCCATACGTGGTACGGTCAGACAGATAAAGTCAGATCAAGGAAGTAATTTCATTGGAGCTCGAAATGAACTACGTGAAGCGTTAAAGGAAGTTGATCCAGAACGAGTAGCCGCATTTCTGTCAAACAAACAGTGCGACTTCATTATGAATGCACCGCATTCGAGTCATGCTGGAGGAGTGTGGGAGCGACAGATCAGGACAATAAGGGCTGTCCTCAACACCACTCTTTCACTTTCCCCAGGAAGGATAGATGATTCTGCTCTTCGTGCCTTCTTTTATGAAGTAATGGCAATAGTAAACAACAGGCCCCTCACTGTCGCAAATTTAAATGATCCAAACAGTCTAGAGCCCCTCACTCCAAATCACTTGCTTACACTTAAATCCACAGTAGCGCTACCACCACCAGGCAAGTTTACTAGAGAAGATCTGTACGCACGCAAAAGGTGGCGACAGGTACAATTTCTAGCTGAGCAGTTTTGGAACCGTTGGCGTAAGGAATATCTTGCCAATATCGCCACAAGACAACGCTGGCATGTTCCAAAAAGAAACCTGCAAATAGGCGACATATTGATGATGAAAGATGAAGACTTACCTAGAAATGAGTGGCGGCTCGGAAGAGTGTTGGAGACTACTGCAAATAGGGATGGGCTAGTTAGAAAGGTTAAGATACAGTTGGGAGACAGAAATCTGAATGAGAAGGGTGAGCGTATCAGCAAGCCATCAGTAGTTGAACGTCCTATACAAAAGCTAGTTTTATTAATGGAGACTTAAGAATTAAGATTAGAATGTTTTACTAATTCTGCCTACTGAATATGCTTTGTGTTGAAAATTCAGTTCATGATTTAAAAAAGGGTTTGGTTCACAGTGATTTCACTCATGATTTAAAAGGTGTCAATTCATGATTTCAGTGTGTTTAACATGTGTAAAGTCAATTCATGATTTCAGTGTGTTTGACAGTGTGTTTAAGGTCAATATATGATTTCTCAGTGTGTTAATGTATATAACCTTCAAATGTATTCACTGATGTTTTGATTATATTGAATGTTTAGCCAGGGTTATTTTCTATGGAAATCATTCATACCAGTTGTAAATGTGAACTCATGATTTGGTGGGAGTGTAGATAACCCTGTTAAATAAGTGTGTTTATATACTATGTGTTTATACTTTTATAGTTTGTTTATGCAAAGTAATGTTAAAACTTGTAAAAAGGGACAAAGGACTTTTATTGAGCACTTCACTTTAAAAGGGACTTTTATTTTGACATGATCCTACCATGCACTTCTACGGAAGGAAGCAACCTTTGTCAGAACGAACAGTACAGTGAAGCTGAATGGAATGCGAAGCTGGAACGGATGCATGTTAAGATATTTTGTAGTTTTAAAGAAAAGTTTGCTCCTTTACTGGAGTGTTGACAAGCTCTTACGGTGTTTGCAGGTTTTTACAAGTGGTTAAAGAGTTTATGAAAGTTATTAGTCTACGTATTACGTTGTTACACGGCTTTACTCAACTTCTGTGTAGGCTAATAAACCAAAGTGAACTTCGTGCAACATCAGTCTTCGAGCCATCTTTCAGTAGAGGTAGCTACACATTGCTCTCGGGTTTGCAGATAGTGGTGAATATGGGGTGGTTAAAAAAGCTGTACTCAGAGCTTATGAACGGGTTCCTGAAGCTTATCGGCTGGAATTCCGTACCTTAAAGTTAAAGTCTGAGCAGACCGCAGTAGCTGGCATTCGACAAGTGGCTGCGGGCTTGTGAGGTTCACACGTTTCAGGACGTGAGACAATTGCTTCTTTTAGAGCAGTTTAAATCGAGTGTGCCTTGTCATATAGAGGTGCATTTGAATAAACAGCAAGTGACTGAGCCGAGAAAGGCTGCTGAAATGGTTGACAATTATGTCTTGGTTCACCGAGATCCTGGGAATTGTAGGGGAGAAAGCAGGTGGTTGGACTGTAGGCTATATTAGACTATTAGGTTGCACCGTTCAGTTTTCATCAAACACAATCAAGGAGTGCCGGCCAGAGCACTAAAGGCCTGAAGATGTTGAATGGGGGGTTTTGGTTGGAAAGGATGACGCAAGGCGGTTTGAGTAAAGTTGACTTCTTCTATTGAACTTCAGTATTTACAATACATGGGTTTGGATCTGTGTTTGTGTTCGCGTGATCCTAAACACAACAGAAATAAATACAATAAATCAGATGCGGTCTGTGGCGTTACTAATCTCTTCACACCACACTAAGCACTATTCCAGTCATTAATACACATAATTGAGGTAGATGAACTGGATTTACATTGGCAGAATGTGATCTAGGCAGGTTCTACACAATCTACCAAATAACTACAGGATTACTCACAAATATACCAAATATGCATCAATACTAACTTAACTTTATCTAAACTGCAATATTCGGTCACTTACGTTGTTCAAAATGCACACAAACACAAGGATTAATTCGAATGAAAGGAGAACTTTCTGAAGTCAGGTATAACTGAATCATGGCATCTGAACTAAACAAAGATGGAGGAATGTATGATGTCATATCCTGAAACTAGCGATGTCAAAATAAGAGTCATTAAGCTAAACTCAGGAAATGCATTAACTAACCAGGGAAAACTACTTATCAAACTAAAAGTCCATAGCCTTTTCTACAGCCGCCCCCAAATGTACGTGGTACATTTGCAACAAAAAAAAGGCTACTCAAGTGGGACGACTCTCTTCCCCGACTGGAAGGGCTGGCAGAATCACCAGCCAGGCAACAGGTCGGGTGTAGGTGCGGTCTCTGACCTTCACATCCGCGGACCGGATGTGACCACCAGGGCTGGAGTGGATCTTGACGATGCGCCCAATAGGCCACATGGCCCTAGGGAGCTGGGGGTCCACGATCATTGCTACAGAGCCTTCTTTGACGTCGGCCGAGGAAGACTGCCACTTCTGTCTGAGCTGCAGCCCAGGTAAGTACAGTCTAATGAAGCGAGCCCAGAAGTGGTCTGTCAGCACCTGAGTGTGCTTCCACCTCCGCTGGCTGAGGAGCTCGTCTCTGGGGTAGACTACTTGCGGGAGGGACCCGTCGGGCCGCCCCATCAGCAGGCAGTTGAGAGTGACCGGGTCTGGGTCACTGACGTCGGAGGGAACGTACCCCAACGGTTTGGAGTTCAGGATCGCCTCCACTTCAATGAGGACAGTGCGGAGGACCTCCTCCTGAAGGGGTTGAGCGCCTACAGTGGTGTACAAGGCACTCTTCACTGAGCGAATCTCTCGCTCCCACACTCCTCCGAAGTGTGGAGCAGCGTGAGGGTTGAAGTGGAAGTTGATTCTGTAGGGTGCCAGGAGGGACTGGAGATCAGGTGACATGGCTGTGAATGCCTCTCGTAGCTCTTTGTCACCGGCTTTGAAGTTACTTTGTCAGTAAAATGCACTTTAGATCAATTTACGGATGATTGGGAGTACATACGTTGAGTTGACATCCAAATCATGTCATTCGGATGTGTTTTAAGAAAGTTCGATGTTACCGTTTTTAGTCAAAACTCGTTAGCGTGGAAGTGAGAAGGGCATATTATTTTGCCGCTACAAAACACTATTTTTATACCTCTTCTACAGTTCCAAACAACATTACACTTATGTGGTAGTGAGTAGAGGGTCCCTAAAGCCAAACCGAAGTATCCCGAGGTCTTTATGTGGTCGGATAGAGAGTCCAGAATGAATTTCATCAAGCCAGTACCTTTCCGGAAATGTCATCTTTGCTGCCATCTTTAGGGGAAAGTCCGTAGGAGTCAATTGCCAAGTGTGCTCTGGAAATTCACAATTTCGTCGCCGTTTAAAAAAAAAAAAAAAAAAAAACATAGTCCAGTATTTTTGAAATTGAAATGAAGTTGTATGGACTGGATATATGTTTTTTTTTTTTTTTTTTTCTCTCACATGAAGTCTCGTTGCCGGTTGCTGGAAAAGAGGGGCCGTTATGATGGTGTTCAACGGCCTGTAGCTTGTGTGATGGCTGAGAACGAAAAAATTCATGTCTCTGATGAACCGCCATCCCCAGTGAATACACCCATAGGAGTAACATCTGAGGTCTATAAAGGCTTTGTCTCTCAGGGTTCAGTTGCGCCCTCGGAAGGAGAACCTGAGGTACCAGTGAGTGTGTTACGGGACACAGGGGCAGCTCAGTCCCTTTTGTTAGCTGGGCTAATGTCTTGGACTGATAAAACTTCCCTGAAAGCCTCTGTCTGGGAGGTGAGTATGGTGCTGTCCCTTTCCCTTTACAGAGTGTTTTTGAAATCGAATCTAGTCACTGGCTATGTTACCGTGGGTGTGGTACAGTCCCTACCCATAGATGGTGTTGGTTTGCTCTTAGGTAATGACTTGGCTGGCAGCCAAGTGTGTCTGACTCCTGTAGTAAGTTTGGAGCCTTGTGAGTCGTCAGAGACTTTAGCCCTGGAAAAAGAGTGTCCTGAGGTTTTTACAGCTTGTGGTGTTACCCGCTCTCAGGCGAAGAAAACACTGAGTAAAACACATGCAGAATTAGAGCCAGTAGCTTTTTAGAAAGCAGAGATATGGCTGAGGGGTTTTATATACGGGACGATGTGTTGATGCGAAAGTGGAGGCCTTCTGATCGACCAGCCAATGAGGTCTGGAGTGCGGTAGAGCAGGTGGTGCTGCCCAGGAGTTTTCGTCCTGAGGTTTTGCGTTTGGCCCATGAAACGCCTTTGGCTGGCCATTTGGGCATTCGGAAAACCCAGGCAAAAATCCTCCGACATTTTTTCTGGCCTCGGTTACATCAGGATGTGGTGGCTGTGTGCAGGTCTCGTCACTCGTGTCAAATGGTGGGGAAACCCAATCAGAAAATTCCCCTTGCACCTTTGTGTCCTCTTCCAGTTGTTGACGAACCTTTCTCACGGGTCCTTATTGACTGTGTTGGGCCATTACCAAAGACGAAAAAAGGTAACCAGTGTTTGTTAACCATCATGGATTTTACTACTCGCTTTCCCGAGGCTTTGCCGAGATATTAAGGCAAAGGCCATTCTTGACTCTTTAATTGGTTTCTTCTCTCGTTTTGGCCTCCCAAGGCAAATTCAGTCTGACCGGGGCACTAATTTCATGTCCAGTAAGTTTCAGGAGGTGATGTGTGACCTAGGGATTGAGCAGATTACTTCGTCAGTTTACCATCCTCAGTCTCATGGGGCGATTGAGCGGTACCATCAAACTCTGAAGACTGCGATTAAGACGTACTCTGTTCAACACCCTGGGGATTGGGATGTAGCTCTCCCTTTCCTGTTGTTTGCGCTCCGAGATGCGGTGAATGAGTCTACCGGGTTTACTCCCTTTGAATTGGTCTTCGGTCATGAGGTCTTCAGTCCATTGAAAATGATCAAAGAGCGGCTAGTGAAGCAGTCTAGTGAGGGGACTGTTTTGCAGTACGTAGCTATGTTCCGAGACCGGCTATCGACCGCTTGTCAGGTAGCTCAGGAGCATCTTAAGGGAGATCAAGATCGCATGAAGATGCATTACGACAAAAGGACTGTCGAGCGAATTTTTAAGCCTGGGGACCGAGCACTGATGCTTCTGCCAATGAGGGGAGACAGTTTGAGCACTCATTTTTGTGGTCCATACACGATCGAGAAGAGGGTGGGGGACCGAAATTATGTCGTTAGCACTCTGGACCGGAGAACCAAGTCACGGTTATGTCATGTCAACTTACTGAAGGCTTATGTGGGTCGAGGAGATTCTGTTCCCATAGCTTTTGTGTTTACTAAAGACGAGTCTGGTTACACCGAAGATGGCACTGAGGCTGTTGAACCTGTCAGTGCGCACCTTAGCAATTCCGAGGCTTTGCGAACATTTGATAAACATCTCGGTCACTTGAGTCAGAGTCAGCAATCTGACCTGAGAGTTTTGGTTGGGGACTATCCTGAGTTGTTTCGTGACGTGCCTGGTTGCACAAATCTGGCAGTGCACGATGTAGACACTGGTGAGGCCCTGCCTATAAAGCAACACCCTTATAGGTTGGGTCCAGCCAAGAAGAAGGAAGAAATTGAATATATGACTAGGATTGGAGTGGTCCAGCCTAGTCATAGCGAGTGGAGTTCACCTGTGGTACTGGTCCCGAAAGCAGATGGTACAACACGGTTCTGCATTGATTACCGGAAGGTTAATCAGGTCACAAAGGCAGATGCGTTTCCCATCCCGCGTCTAGAAGACTGTATTGGCCGTATTGGTAGGGCCCAGTACGTGTCCAAATTAGATCTCTTGAAGGGCTACTGGCAAGTGCCTCTAACACCTCGAGCCCAACAGGTGTCAGCCTTTGTCAGTCCTTTCGGCCTCTATCGGTGTCAAGTACTCCCATTTGGGATGAAAAATGCGCCAGCTTCCTTCCAGAGGGCAATGAATACGGTCACAGTAGGGCTGACCAATGTGGTCACTTATATTGGTGGCATTCAGTGAGTCATGGGTTGAGCACATGGGACATCTGAGAGAGCTGTTTGTGAGGTTGCAGCAGGCCCAGTTAGTAGTATAAGTATATATACTTTTTTGATCCCGTGAGGGAAATTTGGTCTCTGCATTTAACCCAATTGGTGAATTAGTGAAACACAAACAGCACACAGTGAAAACACAGTGAGGTGAAGCACACACTAATCCCTGCGCAGTGAGCTGCCTGCTACAACGGCGGCGCTCGGGGAGCAGTGAGGGGTTAGGTGCCTTGCTCAAGGGCACTTCAGCCGCGGCCCACTGGTCGGGGCTCGAACCGGCAACCCTACGGTTACAAGTCCAGAGTGCTAACCAGTGGGCCACGGTGTGAACTTGCCGAAGTGTGAGATCGGCAGGGGTCAGGTGACCTACTTGGGACATCAGGTGGGGCAGGGTTTGGTGCTTCCTAGACAGGCCAAGATCCAGGCCATCTTGGATCTTCCTTTCCCAAGGACTCGCAGAGAGCTTATGAGAGTGCTTGGGATGTGTGGCTTTTATAGAAGGTTTGTCCCGAATTTTGCTGCAGTCACTGAGCCATTAACAAATTTGCTTCGCAAGGATGTGAAGTTCAGGTGGTCTGACATATGCCAGTTGGCATTTGACAGGTTTAAGGCTTTTCTGTCTTGTGAGCCAGTGTTGAGGGCGCCCGACTTTGCCACCCTCTTTAAACTTGCAGTAGATGCGTGCGAGGTGGTAGTCGGTGCCGTTTTGCTGCAAGTAGATGATCAGGGTTTTGATATACTGGTTGCTTTTTTTCTCAAAGAAGCTCAATAAACATCAGCGAGCATACTCTATGATTGAGAAGGAAGCGCTAGCACTGGTGTTAGCGCTGCGTCACTTTGAGGTTTATGTGTCAAGCTCAGGTGGGGAGTTGTTGGTTCTTACAGACCACAATCCCCTGACCTTTGTTGCAAAGTTTAAGACTTCCAATGCTCGAGTCTTCCGGTGGAGTCTTGTGCTTCAACCCTACAGTCTAGTTGTTCAGCATATAGCTGGCAAGGATAACATCATTGCAGACACCCTGTCACGAGCCTAGAAATACTGGAGAGATTATGACTTTATAAGTTTGACCCTGTGTGTGTGTGTGTGTGTGTGTGTGTGTGTGTGTATATAAAGTCCATTAGATAATTTTGATAGACTGTGCCATGGTTAAAAAAAAAAAAAAAAAAAGAAAAGGTTATAACTTAAAAAAAAAAAAAAAAAAGTTTTTTGTCTGAGGGGGAAGGAATGTTACGGTCAGGTTGAGGGATAACACACACTGATGAATGGCTGCCTTGGGACCAGCTGACTGCTGGGCGTGGCAGGCGCGATGTTTTAAAAATTGATTACAGGTGGATACCTGGAGGAGCGCGAAAACGCCAGTCTCGCGCAGGAGTTTGAAAGTGTGCACGCTACTCTCCAACGCTGACTAGGATTACCTGTTTCTCTGACGTCCCTTCGGACTATTGTGATTTTTGTTTATCTTTATACAACGTTTTCGTCTGCCACCCGGACTTTAATAATCAAAAGTTGAACTCCCAAAACCGAACAACCGCAAGAGAGCTGGCCGCTCTCGGGAAAGAGCAAGACCTGTGCTGGCCCGGTACGCACGCTCGCCTGGGAAGTCGGAAAGCTGGTTCCTCTTGCAGTCTTTAGTCTTTACATATCAACATCTTCACCCACACCACTGATATAGACTCCCAACTCAAGTTACCACATACACGCAGGGCAAGTTGCACTGAGGGCTCAATTTAGCCAGCTATTGTTAAACCCCCCTAGACTAACGAGCTATCTTGGTAAATTAGGTAGGCTGGCTTTTGGTTTTCGCGTTTGACTTTGGCATTCGCGGAATTCGCGTTTGTGGGTCGCAGGGTGAACCCTCGGTTGTAACAGTATGAAAAACGAAACACTTCACAGCTGACCTGACCTGACCTTTCTCATCTCAGGCAGATATCGAAGGACTGTCCAAGAAATGCAGCTTGACGGCCAGACAGGTGGAGCGCTGGTTCCGTAGGAGACGCAATCTGGACCGACCCGGAGTCCTGAAGAAGTTCAGAGAGGCCAGGTACTGAATATGAAATAATGCAGAAAAGATTCAGATTTCTTAGAAAAGCTTTTATATTCGGACAGTGTTTTGTCTTTTAGTGTAATGTGATCCCATCTATGTTTGTTACAGTAATCTTCCTTTTCATGTCTTCTTGTCCTTTGTAGTTGGAGATTTGCTTTCTATTTATGTGCGTCCATTGGAGGACTAGTGGCTCTTTACGATGTGAGTACATCTTTATCTCTTGTCATGTAGGTAGGGCCCATAATGATAAAAAATTACGCTCTTACACAATAGCATTTTGTACCGTGTGGGTTGAGTGGATTCCTAATCTACAGAATGGACAGGGAAAAGAAGGTGAAAAGCCTCTTCACCAAAAACCTGACTCAGAGCTCTTGGCTTATCTGGAAACCTCGTTTCCTGCTTACCATAATTTCCCAACTATTAGCTGCGGCTTATACATTGATTTTACAACATTTCTTCTGCTAGGAAGGTTAATACACGGGGGCAGTTAATGGTATTACAGTTTTTCTCAGTTGCTTTAGTGCTTTTCTCACATCACTATTACAGTAACATTTGCACAGCAGTTAGTGCATTTCTCAAAACAATTAGTGCAAACTGCAAAACCTAGTGGATAACCTGCAAAAGCATGTCACTTGCTCAAATGGATAGTACATTCCTCAAAAGAAAGTATTTATGTCAATGAAACTTCCAGTGTCATCAAAATGAGAAGTCTTGACACCATTGTTTATGAACAAGATAGTCAAATGGCTTTGTCATGTTTTCATTATGGCAGTTTATTCTCTGTGTTTTCCCATGCAAAAAAAGGTCAGAACTCGGTGTTCAAGACGGCACTATACAGTACTTGTACAGCCATTTGAAAACTACAGTAAAGTTAGAAATTGCTGTAGTTAGGAGAGTAAGTGAGTACAAGACACTGATGTACGTTTCACATTTTTACTATATATGCTCTTTGCAATTCTACAGCATTGTGACAGAATTTGATAACTAGTTCACCAATTTTGTATGTAATGACTCAAGCAATGAAATGAAGACTTAGTTTTATTGGGAACGACTATTCAGCATTCATAGTTCATTTTGACTGACATGACAAAGCAACTGATACATGTCCAAAAGCATGTGCAATTTGTTCAGAGGAAGGAGAAATTTCTACTATGATGTGCACAAATGACTAAATGTTGTGGAGGTTGAACTAATAGATATGAGAATTTTCATTCTGATCTGAGAAAAGCACCAAAGCGACTGAGAAAAACTGTAATATTGTTTTGTTTCTTTTAATTTGCATAAAACTCTGTCCTGCGGCTTATACACAATGCGGCTAATACACAGGAAATTACTGTAGCATTTACATGTGTACCTGTGAACAATATGCCCGGATGCACAGTTTAAGGTGTTGTTACCGTGTTATACACTATGTTGTACACCGTGCAGCAATCGCTGTCGCCCAAGTTGTTGTGCTGCCGCTATTGGTGTGGACAGGAGGGCCTGTGTTTTTTTTCAGGCAGTTCTGACGGGGCAGATTGAAACTGATAGGCACTCCTCTGGGCTGCCCCCGAAGGGATGGCATTTGAGTTGTGTGCTGTGAGAGGTGATGTGATCACTGTGGGAATAGCCTTTAGATAGGCAAAATATATGGTTGTGCTCCACCAAACCAAATGGCTCAGTCCAATTTTGGTGCATATGGCAGTATGAGTAGTCTGCATGCTTTCGATGCAGTTTTTGCTTAATGGAAGAAATGGAGTGCTGTGTTTGAAAAGACAAGCAGCTGTGTTGTTAATGGTCCGAAGCATCGGCCTGTGATGCTGCAGTTGAATTTGTGATGCTTTTGTGCTTGGCTGAGTGTCTTGGCTTACTCAGCATGCCTTGGAACTTATTGTTGTACATGCTGTGAAAAGGCAACAAAAGCTATAGTATTTTAACTTCAGTACATATGTAGTCTATGAAGTATAATAGCACACTGATGTATACTTTTACATATAATCATACTTCCATGTTTTGTGCCCTACCCAGTACCATAGTACTCTCCTACTTTGGGCACTGTGAATTAAGAAGAGTAAAGTCTGATTTATGTTCCTTTTTCATATGAAAATAGATATCAGTAACAAATGTTGATCCATTTTGTCAGTATCTGTAAGCTTTCAGAAAACTTGTAAAAGACGGACAACATGAACACAGATTAAGGACAGAAGGCTCCCTTTGTATCTATATTTAACACTGGGCAGGAGCAATTTGATCTGGTCCCTGTATTACTAAATACTGCAGCACAAAGTTGCCTGTTTTTTAACTGGTGTGTTCTCTCTGCAGAAAGAATGGTTTTATGACACTCGACAGATGTGGGTTGGTTACCCAAAGCAGGTGGGTTTAAATTGTATTTATTGACGGAAGGTTACGTTCTTAACTTAGGCATTAGCCAAAATACCTGATGTGTTAATCTAAAAATAAAATATTTCTTATGTGTAGCCCCATTTTTATAGCAACATGCACATATGAATTTAATCACCTCTCCCCAAGGTTTGATATTTTCATGCAGTGTTCATATTTAGAACAGCAATACATAAAACTCAAGATAATTCTTCTACAGATCCAAATCAAACACTTATTGATTCCATTTTTAGAAGCAAGTCCTTTTCACAATAATAAAGGAATGTGTCTGGATATGAATACATTTTCCCTTCTCGCTTATTGTCAGATTTAATCCAAAGTAATAATACCAGTGATTGGATTGGTTTCAGATGTGAAACTGTAAGGCTGCTTAAATATCAATACATTGTAAATCTGGATATTTTTTTGTTTCTGCAGTCGATGCTTGAATCTCAATATTGGTATTACATTCTGGAGATGAGCTTCTATTGGTCACTGCTTTTCAGCATCACATGTGATGTCAAGAGAAAGGCAAGTATTACACAAGAGTGGTCTAACATTAGCCTTTCACTTGGTTTATGGCATTTGATGACTGGCAGAGTGACAATGTTATATAAAACATATTTCCCCTCTACATTTCACAGGACTTCAAGGAACAAATTATTCACCATTTGGCCACCTTGATCCTGTTGAGTTTCTCCTGGTGTGCAAACTACATCCGTGTTGGCACCCTGGTCATGATTGTGCATGACACCTCCGATGTTCTTCTTGAGGTATGACCTGTGTCAATTATACCAATCTCGTGATTTTGAGTTATGGACTGCATATGCACGGCAACTGGCAGTCATTGCATTGTTTCTTCCATTTTTACACTTGTATGCCAAGACCAGATGGTGGAAGGGGAGTGAATGATGTAATTTGCTTGTGCTATAAATTCTGAGAATTTTAATGTTTTTTTTTTCCTGTCGTGTTGCAGTCTGCCAAGTGTTTCAATTATGCCAAATGGGAGAAAACCTGCAACTCACTCTTTGTCGTGTTTGCAATTGTGTTCATGATCACCAGGCTTATAATCTTCCCCTTCTGGTAAGCACAGCTTATTTGTTTATTAGAGATAGTTGACTCTCAATTTTTCAACTGTGTGGATCTTACATTATGCAGTGGTCTATCTCTAATTTAAATAAGTGCAAAGTCTAAAGTCTAGCTACAGTTAAAGTAATAGCAATACAAAATCTATTAGCATACTTAATACCATGAGCAAGATCTTAAAGGAGAATTCCGGTGTGATATTGACCTAAAGTGTATTGAAACATGATACCGAGTGTGAACGTATGTCTCATAGCCCATCTCGGCTTGTCCCCTGCACTCCAAAATCTGGCGCTAGTTAGCCGATGCTACCAACAGCTTTTTCAATTGTGGTGCTTCGGCATCGGGCTAGCCATGAAGATAAATCACTGTTTTACACCATTTACGAGGCTCAATGTATCTCCACACTTCATTGGTAGACTTCCGAGGGCCCTGACATTTAAAACGAGACATTGAGAACTTTGAAAAAGCACTGGTAGTTTACTTACAAGACGATACAGACAGTATCTTCACGAAGTTTAGCGTTTGCAGCCATCTTGAATTTAGTCACGATAAGTCGAGCGACGAGTAAGAATGAACAGGTATGATAAGGGATCAGATTCCAAAAATAATTCAGTGGAAATGCATGGATTCCAGTTTCTTCCAGTAGCAGCAACTGGACTAAATTCAAGATGGCTGCAAACGCTAAACTTCGTGAAGATACTGTCTGTATAAATCGTCTTGTAAGTAAACTGCCAGTGCTTTTTCAAAGTTCTCAATGTCTCGTTTTAAATGTCAGGGCCCCTCGGAAGTCTACCAATGAAGTGTGGAGATACATTGAGCCTCGTAAATGGTGTAAAACAGTGATTTATTTTCATGGCTAGCCCGATGCCGAAGCACCACAATTGAAAAAGCTGTTGGTAGCATTGGCTAACTAGCGCCAGATTTTGGAGTGCAGGGGACAAGCCGAGATGGGCTATGAGACATACGTTCACACTCGCTATCATGTTTCAATACACTTTAGGTCAATATCACACCGGAATTCTCCTTTAAGCAAAGATATTGGTGGGTCAGCTAAAGACTGTCACATGCCACATTATGGCTTTAGTTCATGCACAAGAACTTTACTCATAATGCTGTGCAAACTGCAAAGTCAGTGTATGAGTAAAGTCTATTTATATTAACTCAGTAGCTAAGGCTTTCTAAGGCATGTTAGGAGCTCAGCTTTAATTATACAGACAGTTTGCCATTTGTAGTTTTCTTCCTTCTTATTGAAAAATGAGTGGTGACCTTTGAACTGGTTTCCTGCATCTATCCGACAAGTTGAATAAGCACGCTAATGTATACCTTTGCTCATAAATAATCATACTTCCATGCTTTGTACTGTTTGCTTTGTAAATACAAAGATTTAAAAGGTCCATGGAGAAACAGTCCTTGAATAAGCACTATCCAGACAACTTGTTTGAACTGTTCTGGAAAATACATCAGATTGCCTTTGTTTTTGGACATGCCCCCAACCAAATACCATACTTGCAACAAGCAAAACTACTTTTGGCTTCGCTGACTCCTCAATCTAAATTTCAGTCTTAGGTCAGATGATGGCATGTCTGATTAGACTAACTGAACCTGTGGCTTGTGCTCTGCCAGTAGGGACACAGAAAGAGGAGTTTACTATGTGGAACATGTCCAGGCTGATTGATGTGCCACTTAGTTATTACTGTGAATTGCATGATGTATTGAATGCTTTGTACTTTGTAATGCTTTGCAAACTCACACCCTTGACTAGATCTTTTGGAATGTGCTCATTCCATGTAATAATCCTTATTGCAACAATTGAGGATGCACGTAGTTTAAACAAATTTATGATATGTGGTTATCTCATCTGTTGCAGAAACAACAATAGGCGTGTTTACTTCACACTGAGAGATAATTTCCCATATATGGATGAAGAGGACTTCAATGGAGATCTCCATTGAGAAAAAGCTCTTAGTAGAGGACTAGTCTTATTCCATGTATGGGAAACCTTGAGCATTGTAGCATGTGGATCTGTTTGTTTTGTTAATCTCACCTTTCCCATATGTTCTGACCCTCTCTCAGGGTGATCCACTGCACATGGGTCTACCCACTGGACCACTACCCCCCTTTCTTTGGATATTACTTCTTCAACGCCATGCTTGTGGTCCTATTACTTCTCCACATCTTCTGGGCCTACCTCATTCTGCGCATGGTGAAGAAGTTCCTCTTTGGCAACGTAAGTTGAACTGTTAATTCAAAGTAGAGCTTTTTCGAATATGCTGCTAGGTTCAGAAATGATAGCAGGTGCCTTCAGGTTCATGTCAGACTTTGGACAGGAGTATTGGATCTTGATAGAGAGAGTCTTGGCAATTAATCTAAGGCCCACAGATACGACTTGTAATCTTTGTGCCTCCTGTGTAGATAAAAAACATTCATGACTTTAGAGGAACAATTCTGGATCTTTACTGTGCACTCCAGATCTTAACTGAGCCGTAATCGAATCTTACTATAGAGAGAGTATTCTGCTGCTGGCTGTACTTTGAGTGGCACCATGAGCTGGAGGTCAAGGCTGAAAGGTCTGGAGCTTTATCTATAGTAGATATGGTGAAGGAAGCTGAAGTATTGGGAGCAATAATTGTCTGCAGAACCAACATGTTATTATTAATATGGTTAAATTATGTAATTAGCAAGACATACAAATAGCAATACATGTAGTAATTGACAACTTGTTAAGCATGCTAAGTAGTCATTTTACAGTAATTACACTTTTGGTGAATTATAATCTGACAGGAGACTGATGAACAATAAATATCTGTTAATTGCTCAGAAACACAGACATGACAATATTCAGACATGACATTTCTGTTTTTTGATTGTCCATCTTATTAAATGCAGTCAGCAGGTGAAGAGTCATTCACAGCCTGTGGCTCAGCTTGATGATCTCAAATGAGGGATTGCTGCCGTGCACGTGGTGACGCGCACACTTTAGTGTGCCGTAATTTTTTAGTCTGTGATAGCATGACAGCTGTGACAAGATAAAAACCATTATTTGTATTCATTAGAATTTATGAGCAGCAATCCAAGCAAAATATGGCTCATATTACAAGTTAAGGATGCCCTCCACCTCTAGGCCAATGGGTCCTGTTATGGACATGCCATCACTAGTTTTGATAAGAGATAATAATAATAATAATAATAATAATAATAATAATAATAATAATACATTTATTTTATATAGTGCCTTTCTCAACCCCAAGGTCGCTTTACATAGTAGGAAGGCAGGGAAACACAATAACAAACAAACAAAACAAGGGGAATAGCCAAGAGGTTTTGGTCAGAGGATCTGAGTGAGCGGGAAGGATTGTAAGGGGTCAGGAGGTCCCAGATGTAGGGGGGAGCAAGGTTGTGGAGGGCTTTGAAGGGGAGTAGTAGTACTTTGTATTTGATCCGGGACAGAACCGGTAGCCAATGGTTGATGGAGAATGGGGGTGATGTGTGCTGATCGTCTGGTATGGGTGAGGAGCCTGGCTGCAGAGTTTTGAGGAAGTTTATTGTCACATGCATATAGTTACTGGAAGTAAGAAATGCAGTGAAATTATGTCTGGTGTCAGCCTATTTGTGCATTAATGGGGGGGGGGGGGGGTAAAAAGTGCAGTAGAAGAGGGGTTTAGTAGATTAAGTGACAAGGGCTGCATAAGAAAGGTGGGGGAGGATTGGGATTGGGGGGGGGGGGGGGGCACCAACAAGGAGCACCTGAGAGCAACTGGATTACCCTGGATTAGACTCTGCCTGGATTACCGGTATGACCTTTGCAGCTTCAAGCCTTTCCTAGGGGCACGGGTGAATACACATTGTGTTCCCACGTGATTAGAGGGGCTGTTTGCTTGAATGAGCAAAACTTTACCTGTTGGCCTATCGCTTTGTAGGCCCCGGGGAGGAAAAATTCTCCCCACATATTTTACATATTTTATCCGCATCAGTCATGGCAGCAGCAGCAGCTCTTGTTTCTCCACCGAAGCGGAAAGAGCCTATTTGTTTAACCAGTGGCAGCTACTGCAGCCACAGCACTGAGATTTAAGTATTCAAACTTTTTTTAGAGACTTGTTATTGTTATTGACAAGATATTAAAAACAAATCTAATATCATGGTTAATGTGAGCTGATGTTTTCTTTGATTGCCTTCTTTTATAGACATATAGCACCCCTGTAAAGATGAGCAGTCTAGTCACTGGATGTCTGTGGTGCTATCTAAAGAAACATTTTCTTTTACAACAATTTTTGTGGATTCAGCATTTTGTTGTGCACATTTAATCATTTTATTTCACAAATATCGTACTGCCTTTTATATGTATATGTAGCATTCCATGAAAAGCACAGGCTTCAGGTTAGGCGGTCTTTATTTGATTGGTCAGTATAACTATTACACTGAGCTGGGAGGGCTGTGGGGGCAGTTGTTTAGAAACTCTGGCCCTGCTGTTGAACTCGCATGGTTTTTAGGGGTCAGCAGATTCTGCTAATTGCCAGGAGTCTAGATGACTTGCACGTGCTGTCCGTTGTCTGTTTTAGTGTGACTGATGTGTTTAAGACAACACAAATGAAAAACATAATGATGTAATTCCGGAGAAACAATGAAAAGTGGCTGAGCGAAATTCTTTGCATCCTGTACATCTTGATATGTTTTATGTGGATCTATTTACATTGTTCAGGTCCAGAGAAATGTAAACATTCTAGAAAAAGCCTTAAGGAGACTAACAGCAATACATGCTCTACCATATTTCTGGGTCATGTCTTCAGAATTGTATCATGGTTAAAACCATCTGAAGGTTTTTTGACAAGAACCTCATATTTCACCTTTAAAGATAACAGAACATATGAGACAGATGATGTTTTACCATTTGAACTACAGGGTTATGGGCATATGGGCTGTTTTGAGAACATGACCATTTTACCACCAGGTCTGCTTTAAACACATGCCAGTGGTTAAGAGAGGAGAGTGGTGTTCTGTACAAAAGAGAAGTTTACGGCTGTTCTATTTGTGTCATTACCTCTACTTTACATCTCTAGACAGATCACAGGTTAGCTAGCCCAGCTTATTTATTGTCTGTCTCCCAGCTCTTGGGGGTCAAAGATGTGTAAACGTTGTAAAACATGTTTTGTGACTATGTTGTTTTCTGCTTAGCTTGGTCAAATTTTTAGAGCATATAATGTGATTGTAATGGGATTGGCAAGGCACTTAATCCCTGACAAATATAATGAGAAAGTTACCAGGTGCAATTATTACACCTAATATGTACAATAATCTGTCACTCTACGGTACCTAATCACTGGTGATTAAATAACACAACACTTTTCACAATGTTATTACTAGAAGGGAAATGGGCAAAATCCATCTGCTGAATGGATTGCCTTTCTCATTAAAGTCCTATCTGCCAAGCATCTTCACATCAGGGCTGGCGTTTGAGCACTTGCGAACAAGTCAGCAATGAATGCCAAGCAAGCAGTCTTCTGTTGGCATAGAGAAATGAAGCTGCAAAGAAGTGAGGAATTAGGAGTGTAACTTGAAGTTACATATAGAGAAGATCAAGATTAGAGATTAATTATCCTCTTTAGTTTCCTCTGGTGAACAGTAAGCAATGATTAATTGACCTTTTTAATTTTACCCCATCACAAGATGTGATGCCAATGCATTTCAGTGCTTCAGCTGTTGTTTTTTTGTCGATATAATTGTCCTGACTCCTCTTAATCCCTGTAATGCTGTGTTGACAGTTGACCAAAGATGAAAGGAGCGATAATGAAGAGGATGAGGGAGAGAGCAGCCTGACTGAGGACTATGATGGACAGCCAAAGGTCACCAATGGCTCCAGTGTTGGGGGCTTCGCAAACCATCACTGATCACCCCCCCCCCCCCCCCCCCCCCCAACTCCCCTCCGAGTGCCAGCTTCAGACTGGCACTCAGTGCCAAGTCTTTTCCATGGACTGTGGAGCACCAGCGCCTTATGATGAAGAAAAAAAACGAATAACCCACAAAACAAATACAGCCGCTTGCAGGCAAACAAAACAAAACAAATCCATTATTACTCGAGAATGGGCCAGCATTTTGTCAAAATCACATCTTTCAACCACATTCAGAAAAAACAAAACCCCACAATACTTTGGGAGTTTCCTGGGAGATGTTTTGTTTCTCGAGAGACATTGTGTTTCTTGGCACGCTGACGCCCGATGCTCATCTCTTTTAACGAAAACAGTGTTGGTAATGGCACAACATCACATGGACGAGCTGATAACTGAGCAAGAACAGAGAACAAATAAACATCAACTGCTGTTTTTCTTCATCAGTCCATCCAATGTGTTTCTCATTGTTGAGGAACACAAACGCGCACCATACGCCATTACATTTGCCCTGCATCATTCATCACGGCCGGTTCCTCATGGTCAGGAGCCGTATCAGCATGGTTCATGTCAGCCTCTGCAGGCAAGAGGAAATTACACATAGACCAAACGAGATGACATTTACATTTTTTTCTCCCAGATATATGAAAATAGCAGTGTGCATTTCCCCTGTGTAGTTTGAGCCCTGTATCTGCACTCTGTGAAATGCATTACGTTGTAGTGGACAGAATCCAAGCATGGGGTCTCTTCCACATATGTTCAAGTACAGTGGAGCCTTGCTCAAAGCGTGCTCACAGGCTCTGATGGACACCAGCGGTGGTGTCTTTTGAAGATGCCCTGTCAACTTTTCTCTGCTGTAAGGAACATTTGCTCATGTATTCTTTAATTCAGCCTGAGTGTCTATAGAAGTGCGTGAGCTTTTACATAATACGTGTCCATGTGACTCCTCAATGAAATGCAAATAATGTCCCAGGATTCTGTAGATGTTATTGAAATGGATGGATGGAGAATGGATCATTATGAAGAATTATGAAGGTGCATTTGAAAAACATGCATTTTGCATTTTTCTGAAAGTGTTGATTCACTTTAAAAGAGCACTGTACAAGTCCAATACATTTTGGCATATAAAACATTTTCTTACATTGCTAAACTTTTTTCATGAAATAGTTGGATTAGATGACAATGAGTCAGTGATCGAGTGGTTGCATCAGTTGTACAGTTTGAGTGTTGATTTTTTTATTATTAATTTATTTGAGATGTACAGTCTTTTAAAATGTCCTCATCATTTAATGTTTGATAATGTTATAAAGTGAAGTGAGGTAAACATAATGTATGGATGTTTTTCTTCAAAGGAATCATCCTTTAATTATGATTTCAGGCTTTGTGCTTCTTGTGATTAAAGATTTGGTTATTCATCACATCTCATTTCCTGGATCAAAGGTCCACACAGCAACTGGGGTTAAACCATCACTAATGACTGGATCACCAGTGGAAGTTTTAGGGTTGTCCGTGTGTGTAAATGCCTTAAAAGAGAACCTGCCAACATGTGCTGTAGTCATGTTAGATGAGTTGTCCAGTCCTACTTTGGTCATTCTGCATGATGCCAAAGCGTTTCTTGGTGTTATATGTAACGTTGTCTACAAGGCAGCGCTGCCTGGAAGGCAATAGGGTTAGGCATAGGTTAAGGTTAGGGTTAGGGTTGGGTTGGGTTTAAGTCAGCGGTGGCAGCGCTGCCTGGAAGACAATGCTGCCTGGAAGACAATGTTGGGGGCATAAAACACCATCAAGCTGACAAAGCTTGGGCTCGTTTTTTTTTCTTCTGGCTTATGCCTCTTTTGACCTCTAGGGGGACTCTGTCACCACAGTCCTGACTCAGGACTGGAAGGTGGAGCAGCCCTGTCTCACTTCTGACAGGTACAGTATGCATGCATATCTCCTCTCACATGGTACCAGTGCTTAAAATGTCCTTCCTCTCTTCTGTATTGCACTCTTTGTCTCGGTATTGCCATTTGTGTCATATAAGGACAAATATGTGTCAGCTGTTTGCCACAGAAATGTCAATTCAGTCTGGTCTGTTATAGGTGTTCATCTCTTCAGGACACTTTCAGTAGGCAATCAGCAGCAGACTGGAGCTAAAAGAAATGCATGTCTTCCTTCCTTGATTGGATTTTTTTCCAGGCTGAAAAGGCCTGTGGTTTTCTCAACAATTTGTCTTTGTCATCCAGAAAAAGGCTGTCAGCTATCAATCACAATTTTTGTTTTCAATCTTTATTTAATCCTTCTCACAAACTCTTGCACAGGGACACTGAATTTCCCTTTTGGTCTACAAGGCTCTCAACTGATTAATCTGCAGATATCTCTGACTGTTGTATCTTAAAAGCATAATCTTACATCTCAAGCTCGCCCCTGAGCCTCTGATGTCATTTTATCCACACCGTTGTTTGAGAAGTCCTTGGGGGAACGTCGTCAAAGAAAGTGAGAAATCAAAGCCACCAAAATGGGATTAGTCCTTTTCCTTGACCCTCCCATAAAGGGCTGCACACATCACTGAGGATCCATTCAGACTCCATACACACTATAGAGGAGGATTACACAAGCCCATATTTCCATGTTAGAAAGGGGAGCTTAATTTCATTCAAGTCACTTCCTCATGGGGCCTGGGCTGTCAGCTTTCAAGCCTGGCGATTCAGGCAGCGCATTCATCAGCCGGCCATTCCCACATCACCCAGAATGCAGCGCTTGATAATCTCCTTCCTTGGCCACATGACTCCACTGTGCTATACAGTGTAGCATGTGGCGGTCATGCATTTATTCTGACCAGTATGCACATACTGTATGTGAACCTGGCCAGCCAGGCAAAGTGCACACAGCTCCCACGTCTTCAAATAGTCCAACGTTATGCTGGGAGCAGTGACCCCCAAGACTAGGCTACTCAAAGGCATCTGATGTCAGTGTCACAGTAGGCTATAGATGTTGAGAGGGACAAGATAAAAGGGGAGAAACCTGCCTTTTCATGTAATAGGCACAGCCCAAAAATATGAGTTTACAGTATAAAAACAGCAAACCTGAGTGTTTGTCAAGTCTAGGCCAGTCCAATAGCGTAATCCACTTTCTTTTGATTTGCCCCATAAAACACTGTCCGGAGCAATTGCAGCAGAAAACGGGATGCAAATGCAGCAGAATTTAATAGTGCAGTGTTTATGTTACTGTGGAGTTGCGTACTGGCTGGCAAGCATAGCAAATGCCGCAATCCATATCATGTGGCAGTAGCATTCACTTCGGACGCAGTGTTGGGATTTGGGGGGGGGGGGGGGGATGGTGTCGTCTGCAATCGATTGTCTGCCCCCACCCCCCTGAGGAATCCATAAAACACTCCTATTGTTGAAGAAGGCAGCAGCCGCCGCGTGTAGGCTATGCTCTGCAGACAGAGAACATCACAGAGCAACCTGAAACACAGCACAGTGTGGTGGTTAAAAGTTACCGTAGGCTCCAGGAGCAGCATGTCTGGGTGCAATTAAAATCATTGTCTGGCTGCTTGCAATTAGGAGACAATCAGCTACTAGGCTACAGTTTAGAAAATGAGCTCTGCCATATTTTCTGGCATGCATTTACAGAGTTTCACGGGGATAAATTGCTCTTACTGACTACGCACTAATAAGATGCATTCATAAGATACTCGCTTCGGAATGAACACTGTAATTAGGTCCCCACGCGTTGCTGACAAACCACTTCCATCCCATTTCCGACAGTCTACTTAAAAGGGGATTGCAGTTACTAAAATATTAACTAACTTATATAATTAATAGGCTACTTTCGGAGTGCGTTACATTGTAACAAAGAGTTTGAGGAGTTCATTGTATTTTCTATTGATTGTAGCCTAGTTCTAAGGTCGCTTTGCAGCATTGAAAGACCACGTGTACGGTTTCAGCCCACCAATGAGATTGATGGTGTCGACGTCGAATTGAGCCCCACAGATCTGTTTTCATAAAATAACTAGTCCAATCCGAGCGGCGAAGAGGAGGTGTCGAGAGTGGTAGGCGTGTCGCTTGCCTCAAGTTCAGTTTGCCTGCAGTTGTGTGATTAATTTCCCAAACTTTCGCGAACTTCGCTTCAGACCGTACTTGCTTTGCCAGCGCGCACGTCCTCCACACTTTTCAACCCTTCGAGTCATTAACATGCATGGCATCCATGCTCTTGAGTTTATTTTGTCTTCAGTGCTACTATGCATCGGATTGAAGGCAATGGCAGGTAAGGCTTAGCACAATAGTAACACCTGCATATGTAACGAAACTGCATCAGGCATCTTCCTGATGTTGCGTGCATGCAAATATTAGTAATAGACAATCTATCACTGTTTTATTACGACTTGTTACGAGATATTTTCCCCTGTAGCCTACTAGTCTTGTACGTGCAGGCAGCTTCAGAGTCAGTGAACAGACTGCGCTGTGACCGGCCGGCATGACTGTTTATTTCTGTGAATATTTTAAACTAAGCCACTTCTCTGTCCGATGAGCAGTTTTCCTCCAGGATCACCCTAAGATTTGGTAACCCAAAGCTTTGTTTTTTTTGTCAAACATAAGTGAAAAGCAGCCAGGGTTGCTTGCACACTGCAATAAAGATGCATCACTCATACAGGAAAAGTTACTCCAAAACCACTGCTTAGAAATTTTGCTGGCAACAGATCATCATATTTTCATCCACGTTTTTCCCTCCACAAACAAACTAGGTTGTTTTGTCTTCTGCCTTGCCCCCTTCTTACCCTTCCCTTCCCCTCCCCCCCTCCACAGCACAGTCTGGGTCTGAGACAGATCTGGTGGTCCCCTATGAGTTAAACGGAGAGGAGGTTCACCTTCTGCAGGAAGCACTGGGGCGGAGTGGGCTCAGAAGCCAGCGTTCAGTCCAACATCCAACAAGTCTGCGGGACAACTTGTTCCTCTCCTTGCCGGCGTTTGGACAGGAGCTGTACCTGCAGCTCCGAAGGGACGACTCCTTTATATCCGATGGCTTTGTCGTGGAAGAGCGTGCGGAGGATGGGACCACCGTACGGCAGGCGCCCACCCTGGAGGCGAGCCGGGGCTGCTTCTACACCGGATCAGTCCTCAACCACACCAACTCCTTCGCTTCTGTCAGCACGTGTGGTGGTCTGGTAAATACACTTGCGTTCATGTGGTCTGGCCAGTGTTGAGTTGTGTGTGACGAGCCACATTGCATGGGATGGACGTGTGTGTGTGGGTGGGGTGGAGGGTCCAGAATCTTGCGTAAGTGTGAATTTTGTCCTGTCAAAATGTCCTAAGTGTAACTTTGTTAAGGTGTTGATGCACAATGCATGTGTTCATGTACATGCACAGGCACAAACGCACACACACACACACACACACACACACACACACACACACACACACACACACACAGACCAAAGCTCTGCACGTACACACAGACTCGTAGCACATCTGACACAGAAAAGGTGTCACACTGACCTAGATTTAGTCAGTCTGACCAGAGATGCGCAGGTCCTTGCTGTGTACAGCGGTGTGGCTGATGTTTGGCTAGACTGCCACGGCAGCGGCGGACGGCGGGGGTGAGTTGGATGTCCTCTCTCCTCCCCAAGGGGAGCGTGAGAGCGAGCGAGCGTCTGCTGGCTCAGGGCCAAGCTGAGGTCAGTCCTTCTCCCTCGCTGCATTCTCCTCGCTGTCGCTGCCCAATCCGTCAACCCGGCTGAAGGGGATGAGTAGCACCATTGTGACAGACGGACAGGCAGTCAGGCGGCTGATTTGTTGGGTCCTGCTCAAGGAGAGTTAAGAAGTCAGGGTGAGGATAGGGTTGCTCTGCCCACCTCCTTCTATTCAGTCATTCCCCCCCCCAAAACCCCCTAAATCTGGTCCTTCCCAGCTTCTCGTTTGTGTGGACGTTGTGTGGATGATCAGACAATTGAGTTGTGAGCTATTTGTCTCCTTCTTGGCTTGTGTTTTGGAATTCCCGTGGTGTGCTGGACTGGAATTGCGCTAGAATGTCTTGCGGTACAGTACTGTCAGGCGAGACTGTCACTTCCATTCACGCATCTTGCACGCCGTGTGAGAGCCTGCGCCTTTAGTTTGGACGGTGAAAGACCGTATTATTTCAGCTTTAAAGCTGCAGTGGCCTCCTATTATGTCTCAAAAGCCTCTCTCCCTTCAAAAGTCACTCTGGGAAGAGTATAACTATCTGGAAAATGAGGTCATGATGCTTGTAGAAATTGTATTCCTGTCTGTCTGGAAGTGCACCAAGTCACGATCACTCACACTGTGGCACAGGCTCAGCTGCAGTCTCAGATGTGCGCAGCCTCCTCGAGCAATCTGAATACCCACTGTGAGTTTGGTCTCGGTTGATTCATAGCTATCTGTACTTATACTGTTACTTATCAGGCTCCGAGGATACCACCTGACGTTTTCACCTTGGTCACATGCCCAATGGAATGAAATGTAGGTCAGAATTGAGAACAGTTGAAGCGTGACCTGTGAATCACAACGGTGGCACTTAGAGACAGTTTTATTTGTGCTGTTAAATCACTTGGTTGTTTTTGGCTGACGCTCAGTTCAAACAAAACCCCTCATAGCTGAGCTCCGTTGGGGGGAAGGCCCAATCTGATCGTATGCGTGTCTGCGGGCACTTTCAGCAGAGAAGGCTGGCGACTAAGTGGGGCCTAATTGCCTGACTCAGGAGGATTCCAGACAATGTCTTCTTAGTAGTCACTCGGCAACCGAAAACCGTGCTATCACACCTGTTGTTCGGAGGGTAAGCCTCACTCTATTTCATGACCGCAAGTCCAGCTCCATCAATGATGTTAAGTAGTGTTTGCTCACTTAGGTACTAATACTCCACACTGCATCTGGACACTTCTCATCTGTGAGAAATGTGTGTTTTGTCTGAGTCGTGTAGTGTGCTACAGGTTAATGCTAGTTATTATGCAACAGGAGTCCGCTTTTGTACTGTCTTTGTCATTATCTCTTATTCACCCAAAGACCATTCACCCTCACAGTCTGTGCTAGGCAGCCTATTTGGAGGTTGGGGTTGTCTTCGAGTGGAAATTGCATGTATTTATACAGATGCTTTTGATTGTTGTCGAGTTTTTTAATCCCAGCATGTCCCCGCGGTGACCTGAGAAGTGACTGCATGGCAACCATTGTTGACTGCACCGAGACAGTTGGTTCATTTATTTAAATAGATTTCCTGGCTGAGTGATTGGGCTTTGCCCACGGGCGAAGTGCCTGGGGCCCGGGGAAAGGAAAGAGACCAATCTCATGCTCGGCTTTTCCCCAGGCACTCTGACATTTATTTAGTCAAGTCTGCGCAGAGATGGAGCTGGGGGGGGGGGGGGGGGGGGCTCCTCTGCTGGTGTGGGGTGTGTGTCACCGAGTGCCAAGACATGTCACTCATGACTGCAGACTAGATCCTCCATTCCTTCGGAGGTTGACAGTGTGTGAGGAATCAGAGCAGCTGTGCTAACTGTTCTGATAAGTTTTGATTGATTAATGTCAAGGGAAACTAGCATCCATCGTGTGGCCTTTATTTTTCAGATTTTTTTTGGAAATCCCATTATTATTTCAGTGTGACTGGCGAAATATTGGAGATGAAATAACACTCTTTTTTTTTAAGCTGTTGCCATGGTAATGATATTTTGGGAAAAGTTTGTCACTATTGATGTAGGCCAACAAATGGTACTGAAAAGATGCCCAGCAGAGTATATAGTGTTAACGCAATTTCAGCTATGTCTTTTTTGGGTCAGTTTTATTCTGTCAAAATGAGCCCATTTTCCAGTATCTTATAATGTTACTCATATATAGAAATAGGATAACTCAACATGCATGTTCAGAGTAATTGAGTATATTTTAGGACTGCATTCTATTTGCAGGTTTTGGCCTAAGCCATCAAGTTTACCAGTGGTCTTCTCTTGCTGTCAGTCTTTTAGTCTGACTGGCTCAGCAGACCTGTTCACTCAGTCGTTGATAGCTAGTGTGATGATTGAAACTCCTGTCCGGTATTGTGCTGAGTCAGGCTTCGATGAAACATGGGGAGTCCTCCCTGCGATGAAGAATCATCTCCAGGGTTTACTGCTCTCTTGACTGGAACTCCACGGGGCTCTCGCTGTTAAGTACGTTAAAAAGGGTCTCAAAGTCGGAGAGGAGTGGACAAGGCCATGTTTTATTTACGGTACTCGAGAGACCCCATGATGAATGGACTACTCTTTTGCTTTTAAAAGGTACTAACAAATCCTGTGTGAGAGCTGGGCTCCTGGGATGGATGGCACACATCCTTGGGAGGCCTGGTGGAATAGCGCTGATTTATTTTTAGGTGCTTGTCACTCCATAACCAACTTCTGAGTGAATGGAAAGGGCCATGGGTGTGTCTGGGAGTGTTTTAGTCGTTCCTGTTCGAGTGCATTTAAGGATCCAGGGTAAGCACCAACACCATGACAGATCACCATTCACATAAGTGCATGTTTAGCCCCCGCAGCAGAGAGGAGAGGGTCTGTTTTGCTTTCCTTGTTGATGACGGGTCCCCTATCTCTTTTGTGCAGACGGGCCTGGTGCAGACGGGCGATGACAGCTTGTTTATTGAACCAGTCAACATCGCGGACGACTCTTTCTCCGGGACGGAGCACAAGGTCACCCGGCACAAACGATCCACCAGAGCCAGCCCACCCCCCACCGACAACCACCCACACTACTGTGACCCCGTGCAAGGTGAGCGTATTACCTGTGTCAGGTTAAAGCAGAAGAACCACAGGGGATCAGCCAAATGGATTCTCATGAGCCAACAGGGGATAAAATGTCCACAGAGACCAGTTAAGAGTGCTTTATAAATCTTGCTCTACTGCCAAATGACATCTCTTTCCTTTCAAATTGCGTTTGGATTTTCTTATTACTCGCACATCTGATAAACCCCGGCCAAAAGGCCCCTGGTTAGGGTTGGTGCTAAAGAATCGACTCCAGTGTAATCCCCACAAACTTCTAAGGTCAGATGGTACTCCGCTCCAAAGGTGAAATTAAATCACAAAGCGTCTCTTTTTTTTCTCTCTCTCTCTCTCTCTCTCTCTCTTCTCTCACTGTTTTGCCCCCTGAGGGTTGCTTACCAAATGCAATAAATCATCAGTTTCATAGCAACGTTTATAGCTGTTGCCTTTGATTTTTTTAGCTCTTGGTTTGACACATGATGAGACATTGAGGGGCAGAGCAGCTGTCTCACCTCATTTCCTGTGATGTAGATCTACAAGCTTCTAAGCATCTAATGTGCTTGTTGAAAGTTAGCTCTTGTTGAAACTCGCCCTTCCTTAGTTAGACACACCAGTTGATAAGAGATGGGCTCTTCCCATTGATGCTTACATTATTGATGTTATGCATACTTTCCAGCCCTGGTGTGTTACCTTAGCCAAGACTGCAGAGTTTTTTGCCAAGAGGAATTCACATTTCGCGGTCTGGCTGCCCATTTTCCAGAGGGGCGAGCGGAGTGCTTCAGATTCGGTGAACACCGGGCTCCCCGACGTTCAGGCGGAGTTCCCTCCCGCAATGAATCATTCGTTTTTCACAACAGATGGGGAGTGGAATACATAGCAACTGTTTTTCAACTTTATTTGGAACCCAACGATAAGAACCAAAGTACATATTTCTGCGGTTTCTTTTCTTTTTTCAGATTGCTCAAGTGAAAAGGTTCCAAAGTCAACGCAATCCATCCACAGAGCCGTGTCTGCAGCGATCTCAGCTCAATGAAGCACAATGAAACGTGCATATTTTACTGCAGCACAATTTCTCCCCCATGCAGAATCATTAAGCATGAGTGTGTGGCCTCGAAAATGCACACCACAACGATTACATAAGTCCTCTGAAGGGAGGACCACCGGCACATTTGACAACCTATATAAATAAATTCTTTCCTTATGTTCGTATCTTGCTCTCAGGCAGTAATTGAAACCTCCTCTTAATAAAAGAATATGTGTTGGGCTGGTCGGCTGCCCTAAGTGATTTGGAAGAGTCCTTTATGGGGTAGGGGTCTGTGGAGATAGGCGTGATGCGGCCCTCCTGCCTAGCCCGAGTGATCTCGGCGCCGCGGTCCCCGGACAGTAAAAAGAGGGCCAGGTGCTTTAGCCATTCCTCGCGGACCTGCACCTGGTGTCTCGGAGCGGGGGAAGCGTGGTGCGGCGCAAGGTGCCAGATTTGGGGGAAATTCTTTCCCTCGCACTCATGTCTGCCGGAGCCTTCCGCGGGGCCTGGCAGATTCCCCTTCCCTGGCGGCCCGCGGAAAAGCCTCAATAAGGAGCGAGCACTGGATGTTTCCCCCTAAACCGCAGGCATCCCAGGAGGAGGATACGGACTGAGACAGACTTTATATCCATTAAACTCCCATGTCCTGAATACTGGAGCCCCCTTCACCCCCCCCTCCCCCTCCCCTTGCCTCCCCCGCAGCCCCACCCCTGCTCCGCTCCCCTCCCCTCTCCTCTCCACAAATGTCTCAGGCCCTTTGAGGAGCAGCTCCGTCTGCATGTGTAAAATCGGATCACGTTTCACAAAAGATGGGAAGGGAATGCAAAAGGCAATCAGAGGAGGTAAGCTTCCTCCTCCTCTCTCTGGCAGGTTACAGCACATACGGGAGCTTTGACATGCAATCTGCTCAGACCCTTTATATTTTTACATAACCTCGGGTCATTTTCGCCTGCAGCACCCGTGTCCTTCTGGGTCGCCTGTTAAAACCGAGCGAACGACGAGGCCGAGCTTCGGTCGTGGATTTAACTCCCCATTGTGAGTGACTGGTGGAGAGGTCGGGGTATCCTGATAGCAAGTGAGGCCTAAAAGTCCGTGGAAAAGTTGCAGACTCCGAGAAGGATCAGAGCACAGAGGAAATGGGTGTGAAATTGGTTCAGCAGATCCAAGCGGCGCAGCAGACCTGGTTTGGGCAGACGGGGCCTCAGTCCTGCCCCGAGGGAGACAGCTGGAGAGGGAGGAGATGGAGGTAGAGGGTCTCTCTGTTTATTTGGAGGAGATTGCAACACGGCTGTTGTGGGCAGACGTTTCCCAAGCAACGAAAAGACCACCCCCTTCCCCGAACCACTGTCGCCGATGAAGAAAGAACACTTGTTAAGACAAGCTGGGAGTTAATTTCTTTGGGCTTTGATTAGAACTGGGCCAGTCTGTGGTCTGGCTCTGAATGCCAGGGAATCGGAAAAATGTTGGAACCCGGCAAAGTTCAACAGAAATGACTTCCAGTTCCTAGACGCTCATTCGTTTCACATTTGGGCTGTGCTCTACCGGCTTCTGACATTTTTGTGATGCCTTGGAATTTGGGAACTTGGCAAATAAAGCTCAGCCCTAGCAAGGGAAGGTGGGGCAGCCTGGCCGTATGGATTTATATTTCCCCCCTCAAGAACAAAGGATCATTTAGAGAACGCCATGCAATCCAATGCACACCTGCCACCCAAGCTCCAGGGATGCCACTGGGCACAGTACTGGGGGAAATGCACATTATTTGTGTGGGGGGCCATCTCTGCATGCTGAAATTACCTCCTAGAGCTCTGCTGAGCATGTGGCACCAGAGTCCACCCAATAACTAATTCACAGTGGACCAGGTCTGCTCAGTAAAATTCTACTCAAAGCCTCTGTGTGCTGTGGGGTGTGTGTCGTTCCCTCCCGGCAGATCACAGTGGCTGATTACTATCTAAAATGTCAGGAAGAGGAAGAAAGACATTCTTTTTTTTTTGAAAAGCTTATAAGCATGAACCGTATTAACAGAGAGTCTTCTCTTTTTCTCTCAGGCTTGTTCTTTTTCTTTCACTCTCCATCTCTCTGTCTCACTAGCTCTGTCTTTCAATTGCACTCCCATTAGATGACACCATAGATTATAGATACCCTCTGAACTCTCCCTCTGCCCAGTTGTGGGTGCATATCTGCTGCGCCGTCATTTCCGTGCCTTCCGCTGTGCATCAAGGAGCACCTGAGGGGCTTTGAAGTCGGTCTTGGGGGGGAAGTGGTTCCAAGGGCCCCTCGGGCGCCTGGCACTCAGACGTAAAGGAAGTAAACTGTTTGCATGATCAGTGGACATCCTGAGTGTAAGATACGGTTAAATCCCATTGTTGGCTCTCTTTACTTTGAGCTGTGCTATAGCTTTAGGTCTCCCTGGCAGTGCCAGTGAATGGTCTTTTTGTTTCGGAACTGGTAAATAGCGGAGGTCCGTACCTGCCAGTATATCTAAGGCCATTATACTATCCCTTTACTTAATCAGACAGCTTCTAAAATTGGTTAGGGCATTGACGAATGGAAGATGCAGCAGATCTAAAGGTACTTTTGCTCATGTCAGGAAATGATTTAAAAGCCTTTCCAACAACAACATTACTGTCACAGTTCATGAACAAGTGACAATTTACCTCTCAAATGTGTAATGATATATACAAAATGTAATGATTAACACCTAATAATTAACATAATAATTAACCACCATCAATCAGGTCTCCCCTGGATCTAACTGACTTAATGATAGTTCTTTAATTTTCAGAATGGAGGACCATAAACACTCCATTGCTGACGAGCGCGGTGGAAGTGCCCTATCACAGCCATTACACGCAGGGTCTTAATGAGGAACAATTACCTCCAATTGGGACCAGTTAGGGCCAATAACAAAAACACTG
Source organism: Alosa pseudoharengus (assembly GCF_046254945.1). NCBI lineage: Eukaryota > Metazoa > Chordata > Actinopteri > Clupeiformes > Clupeidae > Alosa > Alosa pseudoharengus. The sequence continues at coordinate 19,976,405 of NW_027468630.1, read as the reverse complement.
CACAGCATCCTGTGTCAGGCATTGTGCTGAGAAAACCGCTGAGATATCAAATAACTGCACGCCGTGATGCCTTTGCCAGTACATTCGAATTCGAAAGCCCCTGTACAGTAGAGCTCTGTTTTCTCTCTTTGGAGGTCATGTCTGGCCTTGTAGAGAGCCCTTAGCTCCGGGTAGTTGTACTATTTCTGAGAGTAGGAGATGAGCACATCTATATGTGGAGAAATTGTGCTGTTCGCTCAGGTAAGTGGACTCGGGAGGTCTCCTACGGGTCTGACAGGACAGGACTAGACAGGGATTACTGCTGGGATTCCAGCTTTGAGTGGACGGGACACACTAATGAGAGCTCTACTTAGTCCTGTCTTGAGGTTAATCCCGGTTCAAGGCCCACAGTGCTTTTGAATTAGAGTCACTGGGAAATCAAAGAATCACAACTGATTTGCACAGGGTGTGTTGCAGACTTAAAAAAATGGGTGGTTTGGAAGAGACTCTTGACCTGTTATTGGCAGTGTTTGAAGGAAAGAAACAAAGACCAGAGAAGAACTAATGCACAGTGATTTCATAGCTCCTGGCAAAGCTCTGTGTGGATTGGGGGTCACGCATTCACACTTCCACGAATTCCTTTAAACTTTCTCCAGGTCCTCTACGCCCATGACCACTGTGTCAGCTGCATGGACATAGCGTGTCTGGTCAGCTTCTTCATCAGTGCTGTGTTTTCTCATGCCTCACCATATGGCTTTAAAGTTAGCCAGCCACCTCCTCAGCAGCCTGTGCTGCTCATTCTGAAGGGGCTTCTGGGAGTTGTAGTGCAGTGGACCTCTGGCCCTCTGGGAAGTTAGCAGACATGCAAGTGTAGGAATGAGCTGTCAGTGGTTCATTAGTGTCCGAGCCAAGTCCCAACGGTTCTTTGAAGAAGCAGCCCGAGGAATTTTGCGCATCCTCAGCAATTAACTGCATGTGAGGAGGTCTCCAGAACCGCCCTCTGGATAGAATGACTGTGTGGATAAAGAAATATGTCTTATGTGCCTTGGTTAAGGAAATATTTACATAGATTAATGTTTTCTTGAGGTGAAAGGTTTAATGAAAGAAATCAGTTCTTATTCTAAAATGTACTGGACAATGTACAAATTAAAAAAAGGTTAAGCCAGCGATGAAGCTCTTTCATGGTTTAAATCCTCAATTAATGATCTATGGAAAATTATACAAAATGCTCTGATGTGATAGTCAGCCGACAAGCCTTAAATATTGTAGATATATAACAGATACTGTATACTGTATTTCATCTAGAGCTTCACATAAAATAGTTGATTATTGTGGTGCATAAGGTTTATATCAAGTTGTTTGATGTTGTGGTGCTAATGTTTTCGTTCCATCTTAGAATAAAGGGTCTTATTGAAAGTGCATACTGATTCAGCCATTTTCAGTCACTTTAACAAAACATTGGTTGAAGTGAAACCGCTTAATTAGTGACGGATAAAACAAAATGCGTGTGAGAAACTTTGTGTGTGTGTGTTCGAATGCAATGCCGGGGCATCTGGAAGACAACTGTTGTTTGTTAGTATAATGGTGAGAAGAGAGGCGAGTCTACATTCTTCCTCTTGTTTACCAGACACACCGCTGCCCAGAGACGGCGGCCAAGCAGGCCTGGCTGGAGAGGCTTTGTAAATGTTCTAGAATGCTCCCCGGTCTCACTCCATCTCCTTCTCTCTAGTAAGGGGAGCCAAGGGGCCGCGACTCCACAAAACAACTGTCAGAATCCATCTATCTGTTTGTCCACCTGCCAGTCCTTGTCGAGCTGCTTGCCCTGACTGACTGTGTCTGATTGGCCTGCTCCAGGTAAGAAGAGAGAGCGGAAGCAGAAGCCTGTGGAGGAGGGCAGGGGTCGGCGGAATGCCATCCGGCTGAGCCAGGCGTTCACCGTGGAGACGGTGGTGGTGGCCGACTCTGACATGGTGCAGTACCACGGTGCCGAGGCGGCTCAGCGCTTCATCCTTACCGTCATGAACATGGTAAGCACATGGGCACACACACACACACACACACACATACACATACACAACTGTTCATTTTTTGACACAAGCGCACACCCTTATGCAAGAACTAAAGCTGTCTTCTGGCATGCAAGAGCATTGAGCTGCCTCACTTAGGGTCTTGTACATTTAGCCTAGTTATTATGACCGCCGCGCAGCGAAGCGGCTGTCATATAGGTTTAGTCAGATTTTTTTTTTCTTTTTTCGCATGGCCAATTTTCCGTCAAGGATTCCCGGGACACTGAAAGACCGGGGTGCACGAAACTTGGTGGACATGTAGCCCCACAAGGATTCTTCTTTTGATCTGTAGCCCCCCGCTGGACTGGACCCCCCGAAAGGAGGGTAGGGCGGACACAGTTTTCTGTGAATATCTCGAGAACCGTAGGGCCTAGGAGGACCACCTTTTTTTGTATGTTGGTCTTAAGGGGCCATGTCAACCCATCCCATTACCACTCAATTCATGTATAGCGCCACCTAGTTAAAAATTAAAAAGCAAAAAATTAGGTGTTGTAATCACAATATCTCTGGCTGACAATGTCAAACATGACATGGTCGAAATTGAAAGTGTAGGATCATTATGACACCCTCTGAATGCATGCCAGGTTTCGTGGACTTTCGTTCATGGGGGGCCATACAATAAATTCATTTATGTGTACGTTTAGTGACCGTACACCAACAGTTTTCTGTGAATATCTTGAGAACCGTAGGGCCTAGGATGACCAATTTTTTGCGTATGTTTGCCTTCTGAGTTCATGTTAACCCATTCCACATGCACAGATATTCACACACACACATACATTCACAGTAATCATACGTATGACACATACAGACACAGTAGACATATGTACACATGCATGCACATGCACACACACAGGCACACCCACAAGATGGGGGTGGGTTGTATAAAATGTATTTTACATGTGAAATTTATGAACTAATCATGTTTTGGTACTTGTTGTATAGCAGATACCAGTGAAAATTGAGTGTGCATAATGCAATTCAGTGAGACAGTTAGAATCATATATGCCTTTCACCTTTTGTTTTTAGCCAGCAGCCAGACCAGCAGATACCCTGACTTTGCTGAATTACTAAAGCTAAGCAGGCTAAGTTAGTATTTGGATAAGAAACCTCCTTGGAAGAGTAGGTTCCTTCTGGAAGTGGTGTTGGTGGCTGGCCAGTAGGTGGCACTCTTCCCTGTGGCCAAAAGCCACCAAACAAATATCAATCCCAATGTCCTATTGCAGTGACAGGGACACTGTACTGCATATGTTTTCCTTTGCATGAATGTTAAATTGAGGTCCTGACTCACCATGGTTGTTAAAGATCCCATGGCACTTATCGCAAAGAGTAGGTGGTTCCCTGATTTGTTTTATTTATGTACACAAACACATACATAAAGACACACACACATAAAAACAAACACACACACAAAGACAAGTACACACACACACACTACACATGCACACACACATACATGCACACACACGACACGCACACGCACACGCACACGCACACGCACACAAACACATAAACACACATACACACACACACATGCACCCATACAAACACACCTACAATACATACACACACACACACAAAAAACACACTATACACAAAAACAACCACACACTCTGCACACACTCAACTACAAACACAAAAAAGGAACAACGTAGGAAATGAACACAATTTGACAAGCGTGACTTATTTTTGTGGAAAAAATGTGCTGGACTGGGCGGCGGTCATATTTTGTACCGCTCTGCGGTACATCTAGTTAAATTAGCTTTAGTTAGACTTTAGACTGCACTTTGCCCATCCTTCAAATTAGGGCCCTTAGTGTTGTAGTAGGTGCAAAATGTAAGGGAGATGTAAGTCATCCTAAAGCTTCAGCTAGTCCCACCTCTGAGATAAGCATTGGTGTCTGCACTCATGAACCTTTACAGGTCTGTGACGTGTAAACCTTAACCACTTGTTTTTTTTTTTTCAAAGCATATAAGTCATGGTGATGCGTGCTCCACTAAGTAGGATTGCAGTGTTGCTGTTGGCCGATACCAGTGCCTGTAGGCGATAGGCGCGTATCAGAAACAGTGCCGTTGTTTCACGCCCCGCGGTCCCTCGCTGCAGAACGCTCACACTGGCTGGCTGATTAAAGACACTGAGAGCTGGGCTTGTTAAAGGGGATTGAGCCCTGGCCAACGTGTAACCCTCCCCCTGTCCCAGGAACTTAGAAGGGGGCACGAGGGAAGGGCAAGGTGGGCCAGTTTGTGTTGGCGTGGAGCTTCGCTCATGAAACATCGCTCATGAGATCAGAGGCAGCTGAATTAAAAACCAGGTAGACGTGTTGCACCAGTGTGTGTGTGTGTGTGTGTTCTCACGTCATCTGGGCTCCTGATGTGTGTCATGAATAGAGGTGCGTCGCTGCTTTTTTGGATTGCCTTTTGTTGCATAACCTTCCAGCTGTTGTGGTGAGGTAAACATTGTGTGAATGGTGAGCATTCTGTCCTTTGAGTTGATTTCACCAGATTAGTTAGTTTGACAAGCAAGGGAGTCAAGATACAGTCAAAACGGACACTTATAGATGTTGTAAGATACTGTGAAATATTTTTATATGCAACATTTCTTACCATTATGTGGTCGATTTTATTATCTAACTAGGCTTTGAGGCTCTTAGGTGGTACCAAAAGGATACATTTCATGACTTGGTGTGCTTTACTAATGGAAGTCCCAGACTCTTTGTGTAGCGTTAGTGATGTTGAGTGTTTACTTCGCTCTCTCACTGTATGTGTATGACCCTATTGGCTCCCGGCACTCCTGTCCAGACGTCAGCACTGCGGCCACTCCAGGACCTCATCCAAAGCAAATCCTCCTCTAGCACGAATCTCCCTTCGTCAACATGCACCTTTTTCCCCAAAGCATGCTGGGAGTTTTATAATTCCGGACCGCTTGCAGCCAGCGGGGTGAAAAACACAAAAGGCCCTTCCTGTGCCAATCCCTCCGTCTCTGTCCTCCCCCTGCAGGTGTACAACATGTTCCACCACCAGAGCCTGGGCGTCCGCATTAACATCCGGGTCACCAAGCTGGTCCTCCTCCACACCCGGCCGGTAAGTTCCACCTTCGCCGAGCTTCCTGCCGAGCTTGACCCTGTTGAACCTCCGTGCTCTAAATCCTTTCAAAACGGAGGCCCACCCTTCACCGCCGTATTGCTTCTGTCCTCAGGGCTTGTAATGTTATCTGCCCTTTGTGTATGTGTGTGTGTGTAAGTGTGTGTGTGTGTGTGTGTGTGTAAGTATGTGTGTGAGAGAGAAAGACCATTTTCCCCCCTCTGTTTTATTGCTGGCTCTTTCTCTCTCACTGGGCCCCTGAGATCCAATCTAAATTGCTGTGAAGGGTGTATTTCTTCTCACAAGCTTGTGGAATAAAAAAAAAAACCCTGTACTTTCCTTTGTGTGTATCCCAGCTGAATAGCCATGTCTATTTTCCCCACTAGCAAAATATACACGACCAGGTTCTCACTCTGTAAGTAGTGTGTCTCTGTGTGTGTGTGTGTCTGTGTGTGTGTGTGTGTGTGTGTGTGTGTGTGTGTGTGTGTGTGTGTGTGTGTGTGTGTGTTTGTGTGTGTGTGTGAGAACAAGAGACTGTGAGGTGAAAGGTGTCTGGCGTGTAGGAGTGGTGAGTGAGCAGCTCTCTCATCTGGTGCGTGTGTGTGTCCAGGGGAAGCTCAAGGTGGGCCACCATGGAGAGCGGTCGCTGGAGAGCTTCTGCCACTGGCAGCACGAGGAGTTTGGCGGCGCACGCTACCTGGGGAGCAACCACGTCCCCGGGGGCAGGGACGATCCGCCGCCCGTGGACGTCGCTGTGCTGGTCACCAGGTGCAGACTTTGGCCTGTCTCTCCTCTCCTTCCTCCCCCACCCCTCTTCCCTTCCTCTTCTCTTTCCTCTTCTCCTCGCTCCCTCCATCCTCTCTCCTCTGTAGCTCTGTAGCCAGACCTGTAGCACATAGGACCCCCACCCCCCCACCCTTCTCCCTGTTTGAAATAAACCGGAGCCCTCTCTGCTTGAGTAATGACAGATCCTAATGATCTGTTCCTCTACGTCTCTGTCATCAAGGCAGGTTTGTTCCCGATTCCCCCGCTCCCTTTACTCCAAAGGATTATTGCTGGCATAATATGTAGCATTCCTAATTCTGGATTAGGTGTTATTACCTGATATGATTTTTGAGGCAGAAGGAATCCTTTTGTTGAAATGAGGGCTCATGTAGCCAGGCTGATGGTATCCATTTTCCTGGGCTAGAGGGAGGGCAGGGCAGGGGAGAGAGAACAGAAGGCTTTTGTTCATGCGGTGGTCGCCCGAGTAGGATCTGGCCGTACACATAAAAGGCCTTTTTCTATGAAGATGCAGTGCGCGGGATCAACATCTGCCTGATGTTAATGCCAAGATCAGTCAGAGCTGGGGAGGAAGGTGGGTGGAGTGGGGGGGGAGCAGAGTGCTGTGTACAAATTAAATCATGTCAAGGTGCACTCCGGGATACTTCCACTGTGTTCGAGCTGTCATCGGGGCTGAGCTACGTCCGACCTCCTCCTTAAATGAGAAACGTAATCCTTTCCTATTAATAATCCCCCCACCCACCCCCACACACACACGCACACACACACACACACACACACACACACACATACACATACACAGAGACTTTCAGACACACACACAGATGTGATGTGGTGATAAACTTTCTCCATTTGGCAGTAGGCATCAAAATATAATTAGGCTTGCTGTCTCCCTTGTTTTTCTTTGTCCTCTCCTGTCCTTTCCCTTAATGTACGTGACCTATGACGCACTACAGTCAAGATCACTCCTCGTGTTCCTCTCTCCAGCATCCCGGCTCTGAGGGGAGGCACCTGGAAATGCCACCAGTGCTCCGTACTGTAAACAGGTTGCTGTGTTCCAGCAGGAAAATAGCTCGCTTATTTTCTCTGGACTGCTCTTTTTTGTAAGGCTGTGTCGTGGGCTCCCAGCCCGGCCTTGCAGAACTGTGCCGTGTTTTCGAGACCGAGACTATTCTGGACCGAAGAAAACAGAGCCGTCAGCTCGTCTCGGCTAATTGTGATTAGGTCATGGTAGTTGGAACGCGATGGGCAGCATCTGGTTTCCTGCACCATGCTGTCAGTCTTGGTCCTCTCGCCGGAGATGGATGCCATCTTGTGACAGTTGCGATTCGAAATCGCGCCGGCCTTGTCACATCTGCTGTTGCTAATGGGAGCTAGCATCGGTGGCGGCTCCCTCCCCCTGCTTAGCGCCCAGGCCCCTGCTGTGGAGGCTGAGCTATCGGCGCTGCCCAGCTGTGTGTCCAATCCATTTCGTCTGAGGATGTGATGGCAGGATATCAGATATTCACATCAAAAACCATTTTGATGCAAAGGGAGTAAGGGGAGAATGTGTGGAGCTTTGCCATTTCAACCTGCCAATGTTCTGGACCCATTATACCTCATTAACACTGGACCAATTTAGCTCTAGATTTTCAGTGTTGTTGATATGTTCTGCAAGGACCAAGAGCAGCGAGACATGAGGACTTGGAAAGCTTACAGGTACAATAGTCAGTTATTGTGGGATCTTTGAAAGTAATTGACATTTCTTAAACTGTTTCCAGGTAGAAAAATAGGTCTAAATTGCTCCGAATTGTCGCCCTTTGGTCTTCTTCACCTATAAGTCATTGTTTTTGCTGAAAATAACGTTTATTTTTCCCGAAAATGACCAGGTTTGAGACTCCCTCTGCGGACGTTGGTTCTGGCTTAGCTACATTAACGAGGGGAAGCGGTGGACGGATTTAGCTGTGGAGAGTCTGTGGTGTTCGCCCAGCACTGGTGGCCCAGAGGACGTGGGCACACCAGTCCTTTCTCATTTTGCCTGCCCTTTGTGTGTTGGCTCCGGCCACTTAATTGGGAGTTCAAAGGCATCTCTTGTTTGAACCGTGCGTGACCTTTGGGATGGGCCATTAACAATGTTATGGTAACCCGGGCAGTAAAGGGAGGGCCCGATCTCAAAGGCTTTGGCTACTCGGTGTGCGTTTTTGTGTATCCTGGTTGAGGTTCTTGTCTGCCTGAGAAAGCAAACAGCATTGCTTTAGATGTCTAGATTTAGGAGGTCTGCCCCTCAGAAGTCTTGTCTCTCTCTCTCTGTCTCTCTGTCTGTCTGTCTGTCTCTCTCTCTCTCTCTCTCTCTCTCTGTTTTTTTTCTCTCTCTCTCTGTTCTTCTCTGTGAAGTTCTCATAGGATGGTTTGTTATTTACTGATACTTACTTTACAGCGTGGAGCTGCACTGTAAATGGACTCAGTCCAGAGGTAAGTCCACACACCAGCCCCCCACTCACACACAGACAAACACACACAGACTCACACACACACAACCACACACCCAAACACATACACAGACACACAATGTGTCGCCAGGCCCTTGCAAAAGCTGAGCTGGCTGCTGTCCAGGCATCAACTGTGTTTTGGCCGGCGCCCCAGCGGATGCGTGACTGCGTCTCCTCCACAGACGCCCTGTCCTCTGGCATGCTGGCCTCTCCACGCCTCGGCCCGGCTCTCTTCGGCTGGACTAGGCCCGCACTGGTCATGGTTAGCCCTCGGATCCCAGATGCTGACACGCAGCTGTTGACACCTCCCGCAGTCACGGGACGGATGCATGGGAAAAGGCCTCTCGTGTTTTGACTCTTGCCATTTCACACCCCGCAGGAGATTGGGGGCGCCTCTTATTTATTTATTTACCCAACCTCCCCCCCCCCCACATACACACACACACACACACACACACACACACACACCAAGAGACTTCAGGGCTTTGTGGTTAAGTCACATTGTGGTGACACCCAGTATAACACTGAAGGCTTTGATTGTGTCCAGGAAATCATTTGCCCTTTAGGACTGAGGAGAAAAAAAACATATCAGGTTGCTGACCAGGAACCTGAACAAAGAAGTGCTTGGGGGCTTCTCAAATGTCTGGGGTTCGGAGGGAAAGAATTCACCATGCAGCCTTGTATTTTGGGCACTGTAGATACCAACTGAAGTGACAGATCGATCCATCCCTAATAATAGGGGGAAACGTGTGATTTAATCAGGATGGCTGCTCCGTGCCAGGAGGATTAAGAGAAGGATTTTCAATTGGGAGGCAGGATTATTTTGTCGTTATTTAGAGATGCTCCGACAAGTGGAATGAGCCATTGAGGGCTCCTCAAAACATCTTCCCTCATAGCCAAGTTTCCTTGCAGATAGAAAGCGGTCACGCTAATTAGAAGTTAATGCAGTTCAAACATAGTTCAATTGGAAATCCATGGTTATCAGCAATAAAATGTGAACAGCCGAATGGTTATGAGCCCTAGCCATAATGCAAAACAGTCGGTTGGAACATTTTTAGTGTCTATCATCCCCTGTGTCATCTGGTGTGTTGCAGAGACATATCTTAATCTTTTTCTCTCTCCCTCCCTCTCTCTCTCTTTCTGTTTCTTTCATTCTGTGTCATTTCAGGACTGATTTCTGCGTCCATAAAGACGAGCCGTGTGACACAGTAGGTGAGTAATGACTGCTTGTGTTGCTGCCCAAACCGTTCTTGGAAAAATACATGCATTTCTCTGTTTTTTTTCTGCTAAAACATTTCTGCGCACAAAAGACTTACAAGGCAACTGCTGTAAACTGAAAAAGACCACAGTTGCTGTAATTAAATTGTCAAGGGGCTGTTACGCTGTATATTTAAAATGGCAAATGACTCCAAACAATTTTACACCTCAGGGATTCCTTTTTCCTTTTTTAATGACTTTTAATGGTCTTGCTTATGTTTAAGTTGGTTGTGTATTGTATCAGGTAGATGAATAGAAAGATTTCTCAGAACAAAAACAACATGGGTGATATGTGTGTGTTGTGTTCTGTAAGCTTTCCCTCATGGGATATATATAACAACACTGCGTTTGTAAATTTGTAAGCAATTCTGGCTGTTAGAGCAAACTCTTGGAGACAGCAGTGTTTTAGTCTACCCCTTTTAAGTATCTCTGTAGGGGGGTATTTTAAAAAAAAATAGGTCCAGAGCTTGGCCCTCTCTGACCCCTAAGATTCCTGCCTCTGAAATGGAGAGGCAGGTGACATGTCCCCCCAACCCCCACCGCCCCAACACCACTCTGCCCAAGCCTGGGAGTCCTCCTCCGATGCTGGAGGCCACTTAGGAAGCAGATAATGGCCTGTTGAAATGTCCGCTGCTGTAGATTACTGTAATTGAGCGATGGGCTCTGCTGGCATTTGAGCGAGGCAGGCGCAGCCGATTGCCAGATGAACAAAGCTCGCCGGCCGAGGTGTGAAGTTGGATGCCATTTCAAGCCGGTGTTCACAGACAGGCATGGCTTCCTGTTTGTGTTTATATTTATGTTTTGTGTTGTCTTCCATCTCTGAGTGGTCAACTCCTAGCTCCTAACTTCTAGCTGTTCCTGAGTGATGGCAGCAACTGCGTCGTTGAGGTTTGAGCTATCCGGTGACTATGGCCTGAGGGTAATTGATGTGACATAACGGAGACTCTTTGGTTGCGGTAGAGGGATTATGCAGAGAAGCACCCGTTGGCCTGGGGGAATGGCATTCCCAGAATGAGGCGCCTTCCTGCATCGTAAGGCCCTTGGGTGGTCGCCGGTTCTCCAGGATATCGATCGCTGCAGACCTTAAACCCGCCCCCGGCTGCCTCTGCAGGGCGAGTCTCATGCCCAGGCCTGTTCAGTCAGCCCTCTAACCCCATAACCCAGCAATCCGAATTGCACTTCATACAACGTAGGTATAACTGCATTTCCAGGCTCTTGACTGTATATGGTGATCTCTCAGAAAGTTCTTGAACTGTTCCTAGAATAGCACTACGACTGGGTTCGCTGGGGCTGTGTTGTTGTTTTTTTTGGTCTTCTGACTGCATTCAGGAGAGAGCAGCAGGCTGAGGAGGTGGGCGGGGGGCAGACCTGCTGTGGCGTTGAGCCGAGCAGTGATCTCATACTTTTCAAACCACTTCAGAATTCTCAGATAATTGCTAAAGAATAACACAGTTCCCCACTGAAGCGTTTGGAGAGAGACGTCCATCTGTGATGGCGAGAGCTGAGGTAATGTGTGGTGTCAGATGAATGGATCAAGAGGAGTTGTTGGCCTTAGGCTTAGTGGGCATTGCATCTTGAAGCCTTGAGAAAGCCAAAACCTATAACACACTTGGGGACTTTGCTCAGTCCCCATGAAAAGTCATCATTTTGGATTTCTTGCTCATGTTACAGGTGTTTTTGTCTTTGTAAGGGTGTTTGTTCGGCACATCCTATTTTGTGAAGGTGGCCATTAAAGTTATGATGTGCTCTCTGTGCTATTGCAATGCAAAATTGTTCAGTGGGTTAAATCAAAGGATACCGTATGATGGCAGAAAATAGATGGAATATTTACACGCTATGACATTGGTTTGCAGTGCAGGTCTGACAACTGCTCTCAACAGAGGCATGTCATGCATATCAGAATACTTTCGGCTCAGAAAATGTGCTCTCTGATTTCTATCTTTCTTGAAAACAAATACACCTATTGCATAATATCTGTTTCTCAATATTTATGGGCTTGAAAATGATGATCTAGTATGAATATTTGAAAACAGTACAGTGAAGTGGAGTACATTGCAAACACCTGCAGGTGAACACCAGGTGCTCATGGAACAGGAATGATGTTCAATATCTGCCAAACCTCCAAATAGCAGCGTTAGCTCCAGACTGGGCACAGGTCAGAGTGTTTAGTGCAATGCTACTATCCTGAGTAGGCAATGTGGCAGTGATGTGTGGCCACTAATTGTTGTGTGGACCTGGCCATTTTACTTTAAAGGCAAAATAACAATGCTCTTAGTTTTTTCAGTTTGGCCTGCTTTTTTTCAATGGCCTGATTTATATTGTTTTACAGTTGGAGTGAGTGAGCTTAGTCCCTTGGAATCCTCCAAGTCCCATTATGTAATGTTGGAAAGCGTCCATTTCTAATTTTGATTTATACTTGGGGAAGCCAAAATTGGCTCCATTTCGTTTGACAGCTGAATCAGCAAGCAGTTTCTGTTTCCCCCTTCGTTTGGTCACTGGCTGAAAGGATTTCTATGGCGGTGTATCGAGTCAGAGCGAGAAAAAAAAAGAAAAGAAAAAAAAATCCAACGTTGCAGATCTTAAAGAATCACCTTTTTAGGAAATAACGATGCTAAAGAAATTAAAAAAAAGGAAAACAATCCCAGTCAACCCCTCCACCATCAGCAGATCACCCTCTTTGTGTGTGTTCCGTCCATATGTTTGGGTGGGACATTTCCCTTTGAACGTGTTCTATTTCACGTTGAGTACTGAGTGCGAGGGTATTTCCCAGCAGGTCCGGCAGGGCTGCGGCTGGGCGCGGGCGGGCTCTGTGGAGGTGGAATTATAGAGCGAGAACTCTCTCACTTCTCCTGGGCTTTTACGGGCACCTCGAGGGCAGCGTGTGATGGAGGGAGTGATATGCGTTCCTCTGGGCGGATGTTGTGTGGCTGGGGGAGGCGAGGCCTCCTGTTCTGTTTGAAGTCGTCGGCGGCGTTGCGCGTGTCGTTGCTGTAGATGCACATTCCGTGTGCCTGCGGCGAGCGTTTGAGGACCCCTTTGCGTGTGTGATGCTGCTGCGGGGCGAGTTGATGAAGCCGCGGCCCTCGGCGACAACGCATCTTTTCAACGCGCCCTGCGTGCTCCGCTCCCCCCTGCTGATGTGATTAGGACACGGAACTGGCAGATCGGCGCAGAGCAGCGTTCGCCGTTTTACACTGCAGATGTTTGTTTTGGTGCAGAGCTCAAAATCAACTGTCAGAAGTCAGGAAATGCATATTTCTTATTTTCTATTTGGAGAGCTCAAAGTTTGGCTGCACGCATAGCTCAAGTGGAAAGACAAACAATGTCCTGATATGTCCTCAAAGGCTAGTCTGGCATGTCCGTGTTGGAGAGTTCTTACAATGTTTCTCTTATGGGTTGCAGTCCGAAAATTCCACTTGAATTTTCCACATGCCACTCTGTCTGCAAGGACATTCAGAACACAGAGTGTAGCATGAACAGAATTCTCACATGGAGTCCTCTACACTGTCCTCCATTGCTTATAGTCTGGGTCTATAGAGGTGTGCCCCTTTAAGTAGTACATTTGGTGTGCAGGAGATACCAGGACAGCATGACTCAGCTGACCAATCCAGAGGCTGCTGTTTTTCCAATAAGTTCACTGCTACATCAGCACAATATGAAACTGTGAGCAGCAAATATAATTGTCCTATTACACATTATAGCGCTAGCATCACATCAGCATTCTGCACACTGCCCGGTTGTGGACCTGGGGGAGTGTTGGAGTTTGCCTTACTTTAATTGCTGTAAGCCCTGCAGCATTCTCTTGTGAATGTCTCCAGAAAAGCTCTGGGGCATTTCTCAGGATCCCCCCTCCAGTTTTGACACATCTCAGGTAGGGGACAGGTGTGTGTGTGTGTGCGTGTGCGTGTGCGCGTGCGCGTGCGCGGGATTGTCCCACTGAGCAGACAGACAGCCGACACTCGGGAAGCAGGCGCCACAGCCGTGTCTTGTCCGTTCTGTCTCTGTGCAGGGGCCCAGCTACTTTATCATCGGGGAGCCCTGTGGCGTGATGCAATGGAACTTGTGACGTCCCCGCTGGACCGCTGGTGCAAACCTGCGGCTGCTCTTTGTCTTCTGCGCCGGCCGGCAAGTGCACGAGCGATAACTCATGTGTTAGCCGTCGCACATGGCCCCCGTGAGAAAGAACACTCGTGGTCTTTGTGCGATTTGCACCAACGGCTCTGACCCAGTTTTCCGCCGAACGCTGTTGTAGAGTCCGGCGGCGACTCACGGAGTAAAGAGACCCTAACCAATTTGCGCTCCTGGGCTCCCTGTGAGCGTCAGCAGTTTTCACAAAAATGTGGGCTGTGTTTTGGGGGTGACTGTGAGGAGTTTTTAGTATATTTTGTGTGCCCTAAAAGCTCGCTTTCAGAGTCTCTCTTAAAATAAAACAGTGCCTCGTACTGGATAAATGCTCTGTTTGTCTTTCTCTGGTGTTTATTTTCTCGTAGCTCCTTATCAAAGTAGAAGGACGCGCTCGTTCGCCGGGCAGTATTATTGGGGGGAATTTGGTGGGAGGCAAAGGGGGGCGGGGTGGGGGGTGGGGGCTGACCAGACGTCAAAGCGCTGTACTAGTGATGGAATCCTGTTTCCTGTGTTTGGTATACCAACACGGAGGCGTCTGGGGAGAGTGAGAACAGACCGGTGAGTGGGCCGGCTGGCCATTTCAAGGCAGCCCCGCTGCCACGTCGAAGTCTCTGCTGCAGAGGATGGATGCTCAGGAAAATCAGCTGATTCACTCTTTACAGCGGAACACTGGGTCAGTCTGCAGGCGTCTGTGCCACATGGAACAAACAGCCTGCTGTCCAGGGGTGCGTTTTTCCCGAAAGTGCTGTTGAGCCACTAACATTGTTAGAGGATAGCGAGTCTGTCATTTCTCTCTTTATAAACACAGTGCTTGTTCATACAGTGCTTGTGGGAAACCTAGTTCTGATGAGCTGGCTGTTTTTTCTTTTTTTTTGTTTTCTTTTTTTGTCTTGTTGAGCTGTTTGAGCCTGCATGTGGATAGATTCTGCAAATAAATGAAACCCTCTTGGTGTTTTGATGGCTAATTAACTGTCCTCTTTAGCCCGGTCCGGTTGTGTGTTTAGATCGCGAGCGGAGCTTTCAGGCTCGCTTGGATGGCTGCCTCATGCCGGTATGATGAATCCTGGGATTTGCATTTGATCAGCAAGCCCACCATGCCCCTTTATAACTGCTGAGTCAACCCCGACCACAGGACAGTAGAGCCGGGCTTGAACTTGCCTCTTTGTCCCCCCAGGACGTGCGAGTCATTAGAAAATGAAGCCGCAAATATTCCAGCCATGCATTACCTCACGGGGCCTCAATTTATAGGGCCGGTGGTTGTCGGGACATGAGCAGGTCCTCCTGTGTGCACGAGAGCCCCCCTCCCTCCCCACCACCACCACCACCACCTCCACTCCCCACCCCCCACACTGGAGTCACAAACCTGCTGCTGTCCAGTAGAGGAATAGTGGACTCCAGCAACCCCCCCAAGCAGCCCCCCAACCCTGTTGACCAGCCCCTCTCTTCAGTGTGTTCCGCAGTTCAGCTGCCTGCTACTTTTCTCCAGCATCTAACTTTATATGACACCACATAAACCTGCAGGTGGCAATTATGGCAACTCTTAGGGACCACAGCAGTACGTTAAAATGTGCCAGATGATTATGCAGAAAGGGGCCTTAATGTAAATTGTTCAAAGATTCCACATTATAACTCTGGTGGATGATAAGCATCGCCCAGGTAATTGCCGCTTGTGGCAGAATGTGTGGGTTGTAAAAAAAAAGTTGAGTGGAAAGAAGTCATGTAAGAATTTAGGGGCACATCTGTTTCCAAATCAGACTGCTGGTTTGAGGCTGTTAAAGACAGCCACTGATGTGCTAGTCGTATGTGTTTTGCATGTAACACTTTGCCTGGAAAACACTTCTTTCCCTAATGAACGCACCTATTTTGGGCATGGCTTGATATGTCCTTATTCACTTGTGGAGAAAAGTAACCCCCCTTTATCTTAAAATGTAAACTATGGTTAAATATAGTCACAATGAAGTGAGAGGGTTCCTCCAAAACCCTTAAAGGTACACTATGCAAGATTTTCACCTTAATGTAACTTTTATGAAGCAAATTTAATGGTAAATGAACTTGTAATAGGCGAATCGTTCACCTAGCATAGCTGTACAGCATAGATGTAGCGAGTCATTACCGAGAAAACCAGCCATAATCTCAGCAACTTCAAGAATGGCGGCATTACCTTGTCAGTAGATATAGCTCTTTGGAGATCTGTTGTTAATCCTTCACCTCCACAATAAAATCATTTCCATTGTGTACAGGGGGGACAAGTCACAATAATTTTGCTATTTACAGTTTGCTGAACAGCAGAGTAAAATATAAATATATCGCGACTCTAGAGGAAAAATACCTAAACCTGCATAGTGTACCTTTAAAAATCGAGTGTTCTCCTCTCCTGAAACATTCTAATGTCTGGAGTCCACTGTACACTGGTACGGTATGAAGTGACTCATACCGTATGAAGTAAGACTCTTATTTTGCTCATGAGTGCAGTGCTCGGTGTGGCTGGGGCTTTATGTGTGTGTAATGGTTTACAAACAGCCACACAGGTGCTCTCTCAGTGCCAGGTCCACAGTGGGCCTGTGGAGAACACAGTGTCCCTGGGTGGAGGAGCCGTAAGGTTGAACACAGCAAGGGACTAGCTACACCTCCTGTTGACCCTTAACCCATGACCTTTAACCCACAGGGCCATGTTGAGGCTCATGTTTTGTGGGATGCTGAAACACAGTCCTTGCCTGCCTACAGGTCTGCCACCTCACCTGAAGCATTTGGCAGCTTGGAGAAAAGGACTAAACTGAACAAGCCATTCATGTGTGTGACAAAGTGTGCCCTTCTGATAAAAAAAGTGCCTGTCTTGTTGTACCTTGATTTCTCGTCGCTACTAGTTTAACGCTTTAAGTCATTGGGCAAAGTCGTTGAGAGATTTGTTTTTGGCCTGGTTTGTTTTTCTCCCTTGTGCATTGTGTGTGTGGAGCCCAGCCAAATGTAGCGGCTTTGCCTTTGTTTTAATAACCCAATGCTTCATTAGGTGGTAATTAGGGCTTTAATACTGTATACTCGGTTCAGCAAATTATTCCATTGAAAATATGGTACACAATAGAGAGTGTTCCAGGCCATGGCTAGGGGGGTGTTTTCCATGCGTGTGTGTTCCAGGCCTCCGAGGATGGCTAGGAGTGTTGTTTTGGGATCATTGGCAAATGGTAAACCTCTGCTGTAATGCATTTCAAAGGAGCACAACCCCAGCACAACCTACACTTTTCTGTAATGGCTCTCGTGTTATGGCATGTACAGTACAGTACTGGCCTCTTCGTTTTGTTTTTAAAGGACTGCCCAAGTGCCGTTGTGTCTCCGGACTTGGTTCCAACACTGATTTGCATTTTGTCTGCAGAAGAGACAAAAGGTCTTGAGTGGGTCTTGAGTGAAGTGTTGCCCTCCTTTTCCAGGTGACAGACGAACACATACAAGCATAGTTTCATTTGGGAGGATTTGAGGTTGCTAAACATGCTATCGATTTCCTCACAGTCAACATGGTTTGTCTTTCAAATGGATTTCTAATCCTTACCCAGCCTTATCCTTCTCAAGCTTTTCCAGTTGCCTAAGGGTGCGATCAGACAGGACGCACCTTTGCCGCATGTAAAACGAGAGGTACACTATGTTTTCATAAAAATTTGAATGACGTTGGACGCTTTTCCGCATTGAGTTGAACTTTTTTCAGTTCGAGGCGCTCAGGGCGCCTCTGCAAAAACGTGAGGCGCAGCAGGTGCACAAAACGCAAGCACTCTGGGCCCATAAGCAGCGTGCAAAAGGCTTTCTGCCAATAATATGAAGCCACATAAAAAAGGCGCACCTCACTGCAAAAAATGCGTCCTGTCTGATCGTGGCCTAAGGCAGACCTAATGAAGAGGTGTAGCAGGCAAGCAAGCAAAACCAAACTTTTTAGTAGCCGAGGTGTGTTAGATCTCAATAAATCACAATACACCTTACTGCTATACTATTAATTAGTCTCAAATCCCTAAAATTCAAAATATGATTTTATTTTGTCTCATGTAGGCTGAAAAAAAAGCAACAACAAGCCTCTATTGATGTCCACCCCTAATATCTGATGATTGGCTAAAGACTGTTGGCAGTCAGGACCTGTGCTTGGAAAAATGCTTTCAATGGAGTGCAAACCCAAATAGAAGTTAAAGGTATACTGAAAATTTAGAGGTGCACTCGGAATTTAAAAGTATACTGGGAATTTAAAGGTATACTCAGAACTTCAGCACCAGCTCAATGTTCACTTCTTTTCAGCTGATTTCTGAACGAGCTCCATATAAGGCAGTCCGTCATAGCAGCACGAGCACAACTGGGTTTTATCAGTAAACACCGAGGTGCCAAGTTGGTTCTCTTGTTTATTGGAGTGAGCCCATATCTGGTGCGTATCATCTGTTATCATCCCCAAACTCGATTCCAAGCATTTCCCCCCTCCAAAAGCTGCCATCTGGCCTTCATTTTATTCTCTTGTCACTGATTTAAACGTACGTCTGTCCTGCTCCAAATGAAGCGTGTTGGACAGCGTCCAGCCGGGGAGAGAAAACAGGTGTCTGAGCGGACGCGTAGGTAATATCTAGCGCTGAGACCTGTCATGTGATGTCATCTCCCCTGGCCGATGTGGTGATTGATTGCTTTTCAAACACGGAGGGTGCCTCTTGTGGTGTAAGAGCAGCTCCAGATTAAATACACTGTTTTTCCAGTAGTTTGTACAGTATCATAGTGTGTGTGTGTGTGTGTGTTTGGAGGGGCGGTTGTTGGGCAGTGTTGTTTTAACTCCAAAACAAGTGCTTGTATAATCAATCTCTTTTCAATTCAGTCCCTATCTCCCATCACGTCAGCGGGCGAACTCTGTCCGTGTGTATCGATGGTATCTCTCCCCATTAACATGCATGCATTAATCATAACCTGCTATCCAATAGCCCGGCGGAGAGTTATGTTTCCTCTTGTCTGGCGCGCCTGCCCGAGGCATTCTCCTTAGGTGGTTTGAGGTTCAGGAGTCCTATAGCTGTCACCACACAAATCAAACTCAACTCGCCATAATGATGATGATTCGAATTGAATGTGGTCGGAATGCATTTGCATAATGGCGAAACGCGAGCTCTCCATCTCTG
Organism: Alosa pseudoharengus; assembly: GCF_046254945.1. NCBI lineage: Eukaryota > Metazoa > Chordata > Actinopteri > Clupeiformes > Clupeidae > Alosa > Alosa pseudoharengus. The sequence continues at coordinate 19,957,524 of NW_027468630.1, read as the reverse complement.
TCGTGCCAGGGGCATGGCGGCTCTCTGCTGGGTTGTGCAACCTCACTTTTATCCACATACACAGACACACACACACACACACACACACACACACACACACACACACACACACACACACACAGACACTCACACACAGTGAAGGTTCACCAGCGGCAAGTATGCCTTCTTGAGTCCCAACTTTTAACAATCTGCTTCTCCAACCAAATGCCCCCTGCATTTTCCCCCACCCCCTCCCCTGCACACAATTGTGGGGGGGGGGTTCATCGTGTTGATGACCCCTGCAGGTGCAGACCACTGGGCAGCAAGGAGGCCTGTCTTAGTGGTGGTTAGTGGCACAAATTCCTCTGACAACTCTCTCCCACGTCCCAAGTGGAGCACGCTCACTCGGGACACCATCCCCCACTCACACGCCGCTGCTGCAGCACCACTTTAAAGCCTAAAGGTTGTTTTCACTCGCTTGACCTTTTTACTTTGTTTGTCTGTGAAATTGCAATCGTGAGTGACCTGCTCCGGTGTCCAGCACTGCAAGGGTTACTGTAGACTGCTGTCTGTGAATCATGCGGCTGTAATTGCCCTGGTTAAATTGGGTCAGTATTACAAATGTTCCAAGAATGAGGGAGGCCAGAAAACAAATAACAAAAGCACCGGCTCCAGATTCCATAAGGAGAAGTAGCTTTTATTTGGACTGAACGTGACACACATTAGCAGCGATGACCTCGGAAACTGGCTCCTTTTGTTTAATCAATGCATGTGTGTATTACTTGGGGACAGAAAACAGACTCGGAGAGAAACATCTGGTCAGAGGAAGAGAGGGAGGAAAAGGCAAAGAGGATTTGTGGTCGCAGCTTTTAACTTTTTTGGCGGGGTGAAATCTCTAAGCTAGCATAAAAAGCTGGTGGTGTGTGTGTGTGTGTGTGTGTGTGTGTGTGTGTGTGTGTGTGTGTGTGTGTGTGTGTGTGTCATGACATGGTGTTGGTGGTGGCGTTGGCAGAGAGCCGCACTCGTCCTACCCTGCCTGAGTCCTGCGTGTCTTCTCGTTCCCCTTCCTGTAGGAATCGCCTATCTGGGTGGCGCCTGCAGCTCCAAGAGGAAGTGCGTGCTGGCCGAGGACAACGGCCTCAACCTGGCCTTCACCATCGCCCACGAGCTCGGCCACAAGTGAGTCCACTGCAGACAAGTGTCTCTCAGTGCTTTGGGTTTTTTTCTGCTCGTTTCCTTTCCTGTCCTCTCCCCTCTTCTTCCTCTGTGCTTCTCACAAGTTCAATTGCACATGCTGTCTCACTCTCTTTCTTTCTCTCTATCTTCTTCTCCCTCCCTCCCTCCCTCTTCTCTCTCCCACTCTCTTTCTCTCTCTCTGTCGCTCTTTCTCTCTCTATCTCCCTCCCCCTCCCTCCCTCTTCTCTCTCCCTCTCTCTTTCTCTCTCTCTACCTCTCCCTCCCTCCCTATTCTCTCTCTCGCTCTTTCTCTCTCTATCTCCCTCCCCCTCCCTCCCTCTTCTCTCTCCCTCTCTCTTTCTCTCTCTCTACCTCTCCCTCCCTCCCTATTCTCTCTCTCCCTCTCTCTCTCTCTCTCTCTCTCCCTCTTCTCTCTCTTCTCTCTCCCTCTCTCTTTCTCTCTCTCTACCTCTCCCTCCCTCCCTATTCTTCTCACAAGTTCAATTGCACATGCTGTCTCACTCTCTTTCTCTCTATCTTCTTCTCCCTCCCTCCCTCCCTCTTCTCTCTCCCACTCTCTTTCTCTCTCTCTGTCGCTCTTTCTCTCTCTATCTCCCTCCCCCTCCCTCCCTCTTCTCTCTCCCTCTCTCTTTCTCTCTCTCTACCTCTCCCTCCCTCCCTATTCTCTCTCTCCCTCTCTCTCTCTCTCTCTCTCTCTCTCTCTCTCTCTCCCTCTTCTCTCTCTCTCTCTCCCTTTCTCTCTGTCTCTCCCTCCCTCTCGTTCTGCATACGTTTTGTGTCTGTTTGTACTGCATGCCATACATTTCTATGAGCAGACCTCTGTTTGTTTTGATGTATTAGGGGGATGACAGGATATGTCTGTTTAACGGTTGACCAGCCCTGAGCTGTAGGCAGTAGCCTGCACTTTGAAAGTACAGTGTCCTCAAATTCTGCTCCAGACCCCATTGCTGTGTAATTGATTGCCCCCCGGGACCCCTCTGAACACTCACACACAAGGGGAAAACTATCCAAAAATGATTGCTTGTGCTTGTATCTCTCAAGAATACACAACCTCTCCCCTGCAATTTGAAGGAGCTCAGAGACACATCTGTCATTGATGGGCTACATCGGCACAGCTCTGTCTGCTTACTGTAGATGGAATGACCACCCCCCCCACCCCCCTCCAACGTCTCTCTTGTGTAATACCAGGACTTGCTCCTTATGCACACGTACAGTATAAAGCCCACATTGATAGAACAATGACGGAGAGCCAGCACCAAATTTGTCTGGAAATGCTGCCAGGCTACATTAGCGAGCGCAGCGCAGTGGAGGCTTTGTGGCCTTGCCAGGCCTCTGTGGAGTTATCGGGCCGATCCTGCCCAGCCTCGGACGTGGCGGGGCGGACGAAGCCGGGCCGAGGCGGCGGCGGCGGCGGCGGCGCAAGCCAGCGGTGGAGGGCGGTTTAATGGCGACGGGTAATGAGCTGGCGCCCCACGCGCCCGACTGGTGCCGATACGCGGCTTGTGTGTGATTACGCAGCCGGTGCCACACAGCCTCCGAGCGAGCGAGTGCCGTGAAAGCCCTCATTGTACAGAGTGCGTTAAAACACCTATTAAAGGGGAACAGAGGAGGGAGAGGTGCACCTTGATGCCTTTTTTATACACAGGCCGTCGCCTGGCGTGGCAACGAGCTCCCGTTTTTCCACGCTGCAAAAGTTTTGCTTGGTGCGCAACTTTCGGAGTGCAAAGGGTTGAGCACACACATATACCTACAGTACACACACACAGACACAAAAAAGTGGCTTATAGTGATAGTAGTGAAGTATAGGAAAGGTTTAAGTATATCTAGCCTATACTTGATACTTATACTCAGTTCAGTTCAGTTCTGTTCAAATACCTTTATTAGTCCCCGAGGGGCTTATACTTAGATATACTTGATATACTGTACTTATACTAATGGAAAAGTCTAAGTATATTTACTGGTACTTGTAGCCAGAGACTGATCTTTGAGAGGCTGCATGACCGATTCTCATTTAATTTTATTCACTTAACTGATTCTAATATTTATACCGGTAAACTTATATTTTACTGAGTGGGTGGCAATAAGTGGCAGTGGCTCAGGAGGTAGAGGAGCCGTCCAGGAACCGGAAGGTTGCAGGTTCAAGCCCAGCTACTCCTGACAAAACACTTAACCTCAGAAGCACTCCCGATGTACCGGTTGGTGCCCTGCATGGCAGCCTATGCCATTGGTGTGTGTGTAGTATAAATGCAGTATATAAATAATATTAATAAGCAATATAAATACAGTTTGTTAGTGAACAGTACACCTATAAGTTCACTTGTAATGCATCTAAAAGTTTACTACTTGTTAAACCTTAAAAATACTTCATACTATAATGAACTAAAAGGTGTGCTAGAAGAATATAACTAGTATCTTCACTAGTTTACTTACAGTATAGTTTTCATTACTTATGAGTTTACTATTATAAACTGAAAGTGGGCCAATTTAGTCCAAAGAAGTATAAACTTAGTACATTTCCAAGTGTACATTTATACTTAACTTACTAAAAAAGAAGTAAACTTGGGAATTATACTTCAACTGTACTTCAGCATACTTGATAAAATGAACTTTAAGTATACCTTTTTTTGGTAAACTGCATCATGATATGATACTTTTGCTTTGAGCACTGTTGTGAACGTACAATGTAATTGGCCAAAGCCAGATAGGCTGGCAACAACACAAACAACAACAACTATGTGAAGGATGTGCGGCTATGAGAGCATACTTTGAATAGAAATATTCTTGCCTTAATGAGGAGTTTGAGAGCGCATTTTTCGTCATGTTCCTCTCTATTACACCGTGCTAGCAATCAGCCGTAAATCTCTTAGGATAGTCAGGAGAAACTTGACCTGCAATCAATAAACAAGCACCTTTTATCCTCACCGATCACAGAAAAACTTCTGTGTGTATGTGTGGGGGGGGATTCCATGGAAACTTGGTGATTCTTATTAGCTTCGTAGCAGGTCTGAAAACAGTACGTCCTTTATGTGCTCCAATGAATCCAAGAGCTTTGGCTCTGACACACCGAGGCAGATAAAAGCCAGACTTGATGTCCTGTGGCGCATTGATGGCCATAATACCCCCGCCACCACAGCCCCAGCTTACTCATTGCTAAAGTCTGTGTGTGACTCTTCTATATTTGAAAAAGAATAGACATAGACCCTTTCAAGAGAGTTCCATTATCAGCATCATAGTTGGCCCCACAAGGCTTCCGTTTTAACATTCCATATGTTATCTTAATGCAGAGGAAGTAGATTGGGAACCAAATAGAACGTTCAAGCATTGTTTTTGTTTTTATTGTTGAAAGGGTCTATTGGCACACATTGCTATCATGCACGGTACAGCCATTATGTGCTTTAGTAGCTGCTTGGAGGAGAGTGTAGGAATATCAGTGGAAGGGCGCTGGGCTGTGTTGTTTCTGAAGCCCAAGCTCCAGCTCCAGCACAGCCACATGGTCATATGCCTAAAGGAAGGCAGCTTGGGAGGAGGTGGGGTGGGGTTGGGGGTCTGTATCAAGACACACAAACAGTAGGCAACGTAAGTGAACTCTATGGCCTGGAACAAGACCAGGTGCCACCGCACTTCCTCTGTCATCCAGCCGTGCTGCTGCGTGGAGGGAGGAAAGGGGTCAATCCAACTGTGCGAAAAAAAGGTTTGACGTCATAATTGCACGCTATCCACATATTGTTCTGGGAGCGAAAAATGCCAGCGGAAGACTTTGTTCGAGTGAGTCATGTCACGATTCATCTGCGGGGAAGTGAACGCCACGGCGATTCCCCCAGCCCCCGTGCAGACGGGGGAGACGTGGAGAGTGACACTGGTTCCTCTCGGGGGTCAGTGGGCCCTGTTTATGGCTCCACGGCTGTCCTGGCATTCTCACTTGGAGTTGATCTGGAACAGTGTTTACATCCTTGTGTGTAAATGAATATTGCTTGCGTAACTGCTCATAGCATGTGGCTCGTTCGGTTGAAATGGAATGGCAGATAGCAAAGCGGGAGAAGGTCAGAGCACTTATTTTAAAAGCTAGCGTTGTATTTTTTTACTGACTGTATTTTCACTGCTCTTTTTTTTTTTTTTTACTCGAACGTCATTACCTTTTGTTTTCTCCGCTGAGTTACTTTATAATCTTTTTGAAAAATCAAATCAGAGTTCTTGTAAAAGCCCTCCGTCAAGCCAGAGATTTCCAAATGAAAGAAATGCACATGAAATATCTATTCCGATTCCGTCTTTTCTTTGTTTTCCGTGGCTCTCCTCGCTCCATCTTTATTGCATTTGTTAAGGGCCGGGAACGGAGAACTCCATGCTGGAAGTCACCGTACTGTTTTTTTGTGTTATTAGCTCCTGTGTTTGCTGCTTCAAGTTCACTCTAGGTTGTTGTTTTTAATTTGTAAATGTAGGTCATGGCTTTAGAGGAAGTGCACAGCAACGCTCAGCAGTCAAAGCCTCTCTCTCTCTCTCTCTCTCTGGGCTGCCCTCAGCAGCTGCTGGGCCCCTCGCTATCAAACCCCTTTCCAACGTCCCCGCAGTCCAAAAAGACCCACGCCGACTCTCTGATGTGGAGCAGACATCAACAGGGCCCTTCCTGTCCAGGCTGCCCCCAAAAGATGCCGTAGATAGGGCTCGGCCTTATCCTTCGCAGCAACAGCCGCTTGGATGTCGGCCACACTGCCACATGGGCAGTACCAAGCAGTCATTCTTCGGGCTTGATAAAGATAAAGAAATCAGGGAAACACCAAAAAAAATTCCTCAGAATGCAGGCAGTTACACAATGCCTTATTGCAGGGTGGCTAGTTAAGATCTGTAAATGAGTGTTGCCTGCAGATAAGCGGTCAGGGCTGGGTCATTTCAGTTCTTTGGGCTGAAATGTGTCAATATTTGCTAGATGTTTGAGCTTGATTTGTATGGGATTGATGATTGGTGCTCTACTTTTTGAATGGGATTGATGATTGGTCCTCTGCTTTCTCCAGCATGGGAATGAGCCATGATGATGACCACGCCACTTGCACTGGACACTCCCACATCATGTCTGGCGAGTGGGTCAAAGGTCGCAACCCTAGTGACCTCTCCTGGTCGTCCTGCAGCCGTGATGACTTGGAAAATTTCCTCAGGTAAGATCAAAGTCATTTTTTTTCCACTCAATGCCTAGCCAACCTCACATTTATCAATGTGAAGGTGCATTCACGGCGGTCCACTGCACGTGTTCTGAACCTCCTTCTGCAGTAGCTGCGCTCTCTCTGCGTGTCTGATGTCTGGAGCCGGTGTGAGTTTTCCTTGGATGGCCACAGCACAGACATTAACTGACATTGTCCAAGTGTAAGATTTTCCCCATCCACTCTCTCCAGTCGGGAACAGCTGCTCTTACTCTGCACTCCACTGTCTCTCTCCCTCCCGTGATCCCTGACTGTGGTCTCGTAGTCTCTGAACCCCCACGCCCACCCCCACCCTCTGGTCGGCCACATTAGACATATCTCAACAGTAGCCAGGATTCCCGAGCACGGTAGTGGCCACAGCTTTACCCACCCCAGTCTGGGCTTCTGATGAGGAAACTCTTCTAACAGCCTCCCTCTCTCTCTTTTTTTTTATATAAGTAACACAATGTTATGAGGGTGGAAAATAAGCCTCATCCCCGACTGAACAGAGGGGTGCAGTTTTCCAGCCTCTCTGATTGTGCTCGTGCGCGGTGGCAGCCTTTGCAGTATGCCCCCCCCCCCCCCCCCCCCTTCTGAACGAGCTCTCCTTTGAAGTGCTGCTAACTGGCCTTGCATGTCTGCGGCTGATTGCGGCGCTCTCATTTGATAAGGAATGCACAAGAGGCGAGGCTTACTGCGGCGAGGATCCGCAAGACTCACGCCGAGGAGTGACAGAGACGCACAAGTTGAAAATACTGATTCAGCCTGGATTTCACCAAACTGATTCTCCATTGGAAGAAACTTGGTGGCAGGAGAAAAAGGCTAAAAATAATTTGTTCGACAGCACGCTACGTTTGTCATTATGCTCTGGTTTTCCTTCAAGCTCTTTATCTTACTGTTGGTCTTTCCTCACTGTAGCTATGATGGTGGTTTGGTGGGAAAGACTCAATCCTTTGTATTTCTTTTCATATGCCACCTCTGGCATTTGGAGTCTTGTTAGGTCATTGTTTCACAACTCAATATATCTGTTGTTGAGCTGCTCTGTTGAAAAGATAAATGGCTTGGTTATAAACCAAGGTGTTAAGTAATATCACCTGAGGCTCATTGTGGGGAAAGTGACATCATTCATGACACAACCCTGCATTTCAAACAAAGTAACCCCAACTAGCAAATTTCTGTAACTGTAAAAAGTTGTTTAACTGTAAATTACTCTTAATATGCCTGTTATGAAGCTGTATCGGCACATTAACGCCTCAGTATTTCAGAGTCAACTCCACCCTCCCCAAAACCAACATGTTGTTTCTGCGTCTCTAACGGAGCCCTTCTCTTGCTGGTGGGAAAACAGTGCAGCTTTGTGCCTGTATGTTTGTGTTTGTTTGTGTTTTCATTGTGGGCTCCCACACCTCCCACCGCACAGGTCGAAGGCCAGCTATTGCCTGCTTCACACGGACCCGCGGAGCCGCTACGTGGTCCGACTGCCCCCCAAGCTGCCCGGCATGCACTACAGCGCGGACGAGCAGTGCCAGATTTTGTTTGGCACCAACGCAACCTTCTGCAACGATATGGAGGTACCTCAGGAACTGTCTATTGCTTTTGTTTAACCCAATCCCTCGCACTAGAACGAAGGAAAAACCCCATGACCCAGGCCCGAGACGCCACTTGTTGTATATTTGGATAAAGCACCTTGGAAAACCCATAGGCCGGTGTTTTATGAGATGGCGTATTCCTAAATGCTTTTACTCCTTATAGTCACGGTACAGAGCTGTTAAACTGAAGTGAACTGTGTTTAATACCCACCCCAAGGGGTTTGCCTGCGTAGCTTTCCAAATGAATGATATACATCAGATTTCTCTCCACAGTCACCCCCCCTACGCTAGGTTCTGTTTGCGCGTAACCACTCGTGTCCTTGGGGCACTTGCGCTCGGATACCATGTTGCCATAGTGAGCCCCTCCAAAATATCAATACATATGGCAGGTGCCGACAGTTCAGGTTTGATTTTACATAGCGCTCTCTCTCTCTCTCTTTCTCCCTCTCTCCTCCACACCACACCGATATTTCCACTCATCACCCCCTCTGCCAGGCCTTGTAAAGCACTGGTGGAGTCGCTGGCCAAATGCATGTGCATTGTCTAGACAACACCTTCCAGACCCAACAGAAGCGAGAGTGGTCTCACATAAAATGCCCCCTTCCCTCCCCTCAATGAAGACAAATTGTTCAGCAACAATAGACAGAGGGAAGGAGATGGCGAAGGTAGAGTCCGGTAGTGACACTTTAATGACCGCCGGGCAAAGCCAGGCACTTGCACTCGACAGATTGGAAAATGTTATTGAATGTGGTGAGAGGCGAGTACCTATGAAAGGCTTCCCTGGTGGAGAAGAGATGGAATGGCTCCTAGAAATATGATGTTGCGCTCTGCCAAAGAGTGCACTTGCTATGTGAGTGATGGTTCCTCAAAATCCCTTCTTTTTTAAGCCAACACGTGAACGTGAATGTGGTTCGTTAGAATGCAGAGCCAGAACAGTTTGCGGTACAAACCGTTTTCTTTGTGCTGCCTCAGTGTTTGCTGACGTCACGCATTCAATAACGTTATTGGATCCTCGTGGATGCAGGCTACTGTTTCATCAATCTTCAAAGCCAGGCAGATCATTACTCCGAACAGACGATGGCCAGCAGACCATTAAGGCTTGTTTTCTACTAATGATGAAGTGAACACAGTGCTTGAGAATTGAGGGGGGAGGAGAGAGAGAGGGAAAGGGAGGGGGGAGTGAGAGAGGAGAAACCTGGCCACTGTCTGTACACTGACAAGGTAACTGAGCCGCTTGACCAAACTGCAGGGGAAACTGGGTTGTGTACGGCATGAGGAGTGATTTAGTGCGTGTCCTGCGCTGGCAGCTCGTGGTGAGGTTTTCCACCGTGCTCCACCTCACACCTCCACCTACCTCGCGCTGCGCTGTGGTGGCAGGAACAGGATACGGCTGCCAATTAAACCATATCCATTTAATTGGCCTTCCTACCAACATGCCAGGCCGAGGCTCACTCGCAGTGAGTTGTGAGTGCAGGGAAGGATTTGTCAGTGAAACGTACCCCTCCCTCACTCTCCTGTGTTGGTGACTGTGAGGTTTATAGCCACAGATGTTCCTTAAGGGTGTGTGGCTGGGTGGGTCATTTGTTGTTGTTACCTACTGTAGACCAAACCGTAAACTTCCATGGTTTTCGAGACATTTCCTTTGATTTCTTTTTTCCATGCAATTCCAAGGGCCATGTTGTGCACTCTCCTTCACGATGCTTGATTTAAAATTTAGAATTTAGAAGTCAGTGAGCTCAGGGTGTGCTGAAAAAGTCATTCAGCATTCTCTTTTCAGTCAGTCATGAAAGGACCTCCGTCAGTGGAAGGGCTACGAGATCTGTACATTGTTCTATCGCCAATTACCTTTAGGGCACATTTGGGGGGTGTGCTGTGTGTTTGATAGAATATTTTATGTGTGCAGACATGGATCTGTGACCTTCAGAGAGCATGCAAAGCGATGTGTCCTTACTGCTCCTGCCAAAACGCCTTTGGAGAAGAAAATGTTCTGAAGTTCACAGTGTGCACACTTAAAATCTGCTCTCTCTCTCTCCCTCTGTCAGTCTCTCTCTCTCTCTCTCCATCTCCCTCTGTCAGTCCCCCCCATCTCTCCCCCTATCCCTCTGTCAGTCTCTCTGTGTCTCTCTCTCTATCTCCCTCTGTCAGTCTCTCTTTCCCTCTCTCTCTATCTCTCTCTCCCTCTCTCTCTCCCTCTCCTTCTGTCAGTCCCCCCATCTCTCCCCCTATCCCTCTGTCAGTCTCTCTGTGTCTCTCTCTCTATCTCCCTCTGTCAGTCTCTCTTTCCCTCTCTCTATCTCTCTCTCTCTATCTCTCTCTCCCTCTCCTTCTGTCAGTCCCCCCCATCTCTCCCCCTATCCCTCTTCCTGTCTCTCTCTCTGTCTCTCTCTCTATCTATCTCTCTCTCCCTCTGTCAGTCTCTCTTCTTCCTCCTTGCCATAGCTCAATGTGCTGCTCTGTTTCAGAGGAACGAATGCCTGACATTCCAGTGGCAGGGCCTGGTTAGCACTGCGCTGCTGTGCGTGGTTCTCGTTGGCCGTTGCTAATCCCACGTCTCAATGCTGTCTTTCAGCACCTCATGTGTGCCGGCTTGTGGTGTCTGGTGGAGGGTGACACCTCGTGTAAGACCAAACTGGACCCTCCGCTGGATGGTACCGAGTGTGGGGCGGACAAGGTAAGGACCCCCCGTGTGGGTTATCCAGGCCATGACTTATAATATCCACCAGTCGAAAGCTGTGCTGGCCCAATACTGATTACTGATTCTAGTTAAGGTAAAATACCAGGTAAAAGGCAAAATTAGACACTTTTGTGAAAGTCGGTAATTTTATGGAAATGTTTGTCTGTATATGTGTGTGTTTGTTTGTTTGTGCGTGCGTGTGCATGTGTGTGTGCTTACATGTGTGCATGTGCGTGTGTATGTATGTGCGTGCATTTGTTTGTGTGTGTTTGTGTGTGTGTGTGTGCGTTTGTGTGTCCATCAGTGGTGCCGTGCGGGAGAGTGTGTGAGTAAGACGCCCATCCCTCAGCATGTGGACGGAGACTGGAGTCCCTGGAGCCAGTGGAGCCGCTGCAGCCGCACCTGCGGGACAGGAGCCCAGTTCAGACAGAGGAAGTGTGACAATCCACCGTAAGTCTCTCACACACACACACACACCCACACACACGCGCAGACACACACACACACACATATGCACATGCACATGCACATGCACATGCTCACGCAAATATGCAAATGTACACGCACATGCGCGCGCACACACACACACACACACACACACATATATATGCACATGCACATGCACACACACATACACAAGTACACACATGTGCATACTGTACACACACACACACACACACACACACACACACACACACACACACACACACACATAATATTTGGCTGGTTGCCCCAAACCTTTACAGATTACTTTCAGGTTCTGATGAGATTACTGTAGTTATTGTTTTTCCTCATAAACCCCACTTCAATCCAAATCCAAAACGGCTCGAGTGGGAGATTGCAATTGTCAACAGGCCTTCCAGTACTTTCATGGTACTTCTAGTGTTACTAAATATGTTCACTCACTTACATTATTAATATAAGCGATTGAGGCTGTAGTCAAGTAGTTGTACAACATATAGGTGAAAGGGCCCATGTTCAGTAACAAGCTTTGGCTGAGCTGACTAGATCCCCATATCTTTAGACTCTAGTCCAGTAGTGGTCAACTCCGTATGAAAAATGAACACCATTGCAGTTTGGCCTTATCGGCCGGGTGAGCTGTAGACCATGTGTTGAGATTTAACAGGTCAAGGCTCTGACAGATGTTTTTAAAGTTTGTTTCTAAGCAGATTATTTGATAGGCACAAAAACACATTTGAGTCCATCAGCAAGCAGCTGCTTTATTGAGTTATATATCAGAGGCAGGTATGAGTATGGGGATGAAGTATATGTTTTAAATAAGATTACCTACTTACCTACTTAGAAATATGTTTAATTGAAGTAAAGAATTCTGTAACTATTGTGATTTCTAGAATTGAAGCCATATGTCTTGACTCTACTATGCACATACACACACACACACCACACAGTCATTAGACACACACCAAAAATAATCTTCAATATGATTTTAAATTTGTGTAAAAACTTTCAAGAGGTTCACCAAATGAGATCAGATCAATGGTGGTCACCCAGTTCAGTCCAGAAAAAAAACGTAATTTGCCTCTCGAAGATGAGCCTGGACCGATGGCAACGGAGGGAACAACTCGCTCACCTCCGCCAAGCTGGCGCGGCCCTGGGAAAGAGCATGATGTTTTTATTTGCGTCTTGGCAGCCGAGCCCCTCTCTCCACTGTACCGATGGTGACAGGGCTTCTAGCGGAGCTCGCTCCAAACACAAAAGCTCTCGGCTGGCCAGCAAGGGAAGGAGGGAGAGTGGGAAGGAGGGAGGGAGAGAGGGAAGGAGGGATGGAAGGAGGGAGAGAGGGAGGGAGGGAGGGTGTGCTTGGCAGAGCATTGTGGGGGCCATCATTTTAAGACAAACACAAATCCAGCCGTGTGTCTCTGCCAGCGGCAGGACATGTGCCATGGACTGGAGCGGGCCAAGAGAACCATGAGTTTGAAAAAACAAACAGGTACTTTTGTTTGTTTGTTTTAATATGGAGCGAGCTGTTTGTGGGGCGTTTTTTTAGTGCCGCCGCACCAGGATGAATGCGAGACTGTGTTGGAGCGCTAATCAGTCCTTCAGCCTGGCGTCCAGCTCTGGCTGTAAACCTTCCTACGCCGCGGCTGCTGCTGCTGCTGCTCCTGCTCCGGCGTTGGAAGGAAGAGAGAGAAAGAGACTGAGGGAGGAGGGAGAGAGGAATGGAGAGCAAGTAACTGAGAGAAGGAGGGGGAGAGAGAGGGTGAGGGGAACACTGGGATCTGTCTGTCTCTCTGTGTGTACCACCTTTAGACACAGAGGGGAACGGGGTCATTCTAGCTCCATTCACAGTGGTAAGAGTTGCCCCTCAGAGAAGAGAGGGGTTAGGGACGGTGTGGATAGAGGGATCGGGGATAGTGGGGAGAGAGGGGTGGGGACATACTGTACATTTAACATTTACATTTATTCATTCGTTTAGCAGATGTTTTTTTCATATAGAAATTATATTACAAGTGACATTTTTCTTGGAGCAACTAGGGGGTTAAGTGCCTTGCTCAAGGGCAACAGTGGAAGGTGGGAATTAAACCCCTAACATTTTAGGCTACTCCATGCTAGCTAGGGATCGACCGATATGTTTTTTTCAGGGCCAATACCGATATCAATTATTACCAAAACAGGAGGCTAATAACCGATATGTAAAACCGATATGTCAGTTGTCAAAAAAGGGGGTAGATAGTAAAGGCGATATGCTGCAAAAATTTCATTCAAAAGCATTTAATTATGCAAACTTTTCTTTCTTCTTTTGATACACAATTGTCTATCAACTTGCATCACTTGCAAGTGTATATCCTGTGTAGGCCTATCATGTTAATCCAAGAGCTGAGTGATAGCAATTATTTTAATAGAGTAGGCCTACACAATGGGCTATGTGCTTGTTAAGGGACCTGTCACAAAGAGGATGCTTTGCCATCGTGTTGGTGAGTGCACGAGAGAGGGAGAGGAAGAGGTGCATGCGTGATGGCAAGTGTTACGGTTGAATAGTTTAACAAAACAGTTTTAAAATAGTTCTTAGGCTATTTAAGCATGCAATTTGTGTCCATATGCTATCTGTACTATGTCTCGTGTTTCACAATTAACGGACGAGGCGGAGGCAGAGAACTCCCAACGCACAGCACCCGAGTTTGTAGGCTAACTAGTAAACAGCATAGGCCTACCACTAACGTGCATCAATCGGGAATTCGCTAAATGAAGGAAGTGGGTGCTTTACTTATAGTGTTAATTTTGTCACCTATTTTTAATTTAGTCTTAGTCTTAGTCTTGTGACGAAAAGTCCTTTTTAGTCTTTGTCATATTTAGTCATTCAAATATCATTTTTGTTAGTCAAGTTTTAGTCGACTAAAAGTCTTGTCATTTTAGTCTAGTTTTAGTCAAAAGAAAACTAAAGGTATCTTAGTCTTAGTCAGTTTTAGTCAAAAAAGTTTAGTCTTTTTTTTATATCAAATTATTTCTGATTACCATTTCAGTCAAATAGTGTTTCACACATCTCAATTTTCCAACAATATTGTGTGTCCACAGGGCTACTCATCTGTTATAATTACTCATTCTGATTTTTTGTCAGTCAGTATGTTCACATGCACAGGTAAGTTGAGCTACAGTTATAGCTCAGCTGGGATTTGACCATAGACAGTAAAAGATTTGACTGGACCACTGTCATGATCTTCGTGGAGTAGACCCAAGTATTAATGTTTTTAATCAATCTAAGCTAACTTGCTAGTGAACTTTCCATATTAGCTTACTTGCTAGCAAACTTTGCATCATCAGTGTAATTAGTTAAATAGTTGACATTACTTGTTGAAAATTTTCGTATGGACATTCTGGGGGATGTTAATTTGTATATGTATGAGAGAAGCTTCAACTTATGGGTAAGTTATGTAGCATTGTGGCATAAAGCTTAGTGTTCTTGTTCTATGTAGTTTCGTGTTGCAGCCACAGGGTTGCAGCAACAGCACATAGACTAGCCTACAGGAAAGCTGCTGCGTATGAACTCGTTCGGAATATTTTTGAAAACGTAACAGCTAGATATTGTCTTCTCATTTTGTAGACGAAAATGAAGAGAGATTTTATCTTAGTTTTTATTTCATGCAAAACATTTTAGTCTCGTCTTTTTTCGTCAACAATAATGCATCTTAAGATAGTCTTAGTCAGTGTTTCAGGACATTAGTGCAGTCTCGTCATCGTCTCGTCTTAGTCATGAAAAAAAAGCTTGTTGACGAACATATTTCCTCTCGTCCCGTCTGACGAAATTAACACTATTTACTTATTGATCCGGATCAAAGAGACAATAGCTTACAAAGTGGTGTTTTTGTAACTTCAGTGTAGATGATTGTGATTCATTGCAACTTCAGCAATGTAGGCTACCTTCCTTACCTTCAAAAAGTAGCTCCGTACAGCTGAAGCCCAGTCTACAGTCTGCCTCAGTGAGAATCCTAAACTTTCTCTGTGTTCAGTCTTCGATCCTGATTGGCTGCATTCGCGCTAACTAACAAATCAGACGGTGTAGTGGGCGGGACAATGCTTTTGACCACAGAGTAGCAAATGCAGGGAGTGAGAGACGCTTTACAGACAAAGTAGCGCGTTTCGTTCTTTATCCATTTTTAATATCGGCTTATCGGTGGAAAAAATGACCGATACCGATTATTATAAAAATGCTTAATATCGGCCAGGCCGGTAATTGGTCGACCCCTAATGCTAGCCCAGCTCCTAGCCACTACGCTACCACTAGAGGTGGGTGGGTCGCGAACAAACTAGTTCGTTCGAACGGGTCTTTAAAATTAACGACCTGAACTGGTTCGCCTTTCCAGTTCTTGTCCGTTCTTTCGTTCGTTGCTGAATCACACTGACCTAGTGCTGCTCTGAATGCCAATAGACATCTCCGGAATAAGTCCCGCCTCCGAAACAGCCGTGTCCACCCAACTTCCGGGCGTCGAAAGTCTATGGGAAATAACATGGCGTTTCGAAATATCACACCGGTAAAACATCTGTAGGTGGCGAAGTAGAAAAAAATGGTGGGCCGATTGGCCTACACACTTCTGCCATCTAGTTTCCACTGGGTTTTTTGATTGTCGGTGCCGTTAAAGTAGAAATATATCAGTAAGAAGCACTAAGCTAACGCACGCTTCAGACGCCGCGACTCCCCCAGTGTTGCATAGCAACGGCAATGTTTCATAGTTTGTCTTCACCGAAATGGAGTTTGTGACACCAGAGCCTGTCTACGGAGGTGGCACTAACCCTGCGTGAAATCATCATGTTTGATAGGTTGTTAATAAATTCTGAAAACGTTACTGTTCTGATCAAGGTCATGCAAAATAAAGCTATCGACTCAATACGATTCAGCCTCTGATTCCTAGTCTGCTTATCATTATCTGTTATTCGTGAAAAAAAATCTCGTCATGTCTTTAGTGTCTTCGTCGGCAATGTCTTTCTTTTTTAAATATCTCAATAACAGCCAACAAACTCGCACAGTCAAACCAAAGTTAAGTCATGTTGAAAAGAGGCTGAACCTTTCAAACGATTTACATTTATAGACCACTGAAACCACGCATGAATCACATGTGAAAATGACCATCACGTTAGGTTGTGACTGGTTGGTTGTGAGCAAGATCTAACGCCCTCCTCAGCCCGCGTACATCGGAACTAGCTCCCGGTTAGCATTAATAATCGTTTACTACTTAAACGGCACCGACAATCAAAAAATCCAGTGGAAACTAGATGGCAGAAGTGTGTAGGCCAATCGGCCCACCAGCTTTTTCTACTTTGTCACCTACAGAGTTTGACAGGTACGATCTTTCGAAACGGCATGTTATTTCCCATAGACATTTGACGACCGGAAGTTGGATGGATACGGAAGTTACGGAGGCGGGACTTATTCTGGAGAGGTCTATGGCCCAGCATCCTAAGGCGAGAGCCAAACCAATCGTATGCTGTTGTCTTTATTGTTTCTAAAATTTCTCATCGAATTAGCCAATGAGGGGCATGAAAGCATAGCAACCGTTTCCATGAAAAAAACAAATGGGCTAGTGAGACTAGTGGGAGAGCATATGATAAAAAAATAACGATAATGGTTTACATTAACAATTCCATTTTGCATTTCAATATTGGCATTTACATTTAAATATCTGTCTAATGGTAAATGCATGGTGTCTTTGCATTTTCTGTGTCATGCCAGGTTAATAAATGTCTCTTCAATCTGTCTCGTTCGTTCGTTCGTTCTCACGCCAAGACCCCCCACCTGTTTCACTTCGGTCTGTCGTTCTCGTTAAGTCAGTCACTCGTTCTTGGCTAGAAGCAGAGTGATTATGGCTCTGTAGCCTAGGCAAAATGGGGACTTGAAACCTTTTCATCAATATAATCTTTCTGCCAAGCCTTTAAACATGTTTGTCGGCATAGCCTACTGGGTCTTTGTTCCTTTATGAATGAACACATTTTTAAAAAAGAAATTAGCTGATCTAGCCGTATACTCTATTTACCTTCAATATGTCAATTTAATGTCAAGGTGAATGAACACATTAGCTACTGGTGTTTTGTACACATAATCATGAAGTTGCAGCTATATATTTGCCGCTACAATTACAGTGTTGTGTTGACCGTTTGCACAAACGAGGAGCTGAGAACCTGCATTCCATGATTCACCGCTGAACTACGTTGTAGGCTACCGGAAATGCGACTGAACGAACGAACGGACGATTCAGAACGAATCATCTTGGCGAACTGAACGACGCAAACTGTGTCATGAGAACGAACGACAAAATCCACCTCTAGCTCCCACCGCCCTACCAGGATGGTGTGGAGAGAGGTGTTGGGGACAGTAAGAAGAGTGTCCAGTCCCAGTGACTGACGTTGCTGTCATTCTCTCCACAGGCCTGGTCCTGGCGGGAAGCACTGCCAGAAGACGAGCGTGGAGCACAAGGCCTGCGAGAGCCCGCCATGCGCCAAGGGCCTGCCCACCTTCAGAGACCAGCAGTGCCAATCCCACGACCGGCAGAGCAACAAGAGAAAGAACAGCATGTTGACCGCCGTCATCAACGATGGTGAGGCTCGAACGCAGAGGACGTCACCAAACACGTAAACACAGATGGCATATTACAAGCACTCGACGAGCGTAACACGATCCCAGCAGTGTGTTCGTAGTACACACGCAAACTTCAACAAAAAGTATTCCTGTGGTGACTCTCCCACCCTGAAATACGCCTACACATGTAAGCGCACACACACATATACATACACACAGACACACACACACACACACACACACACAGCCTGCTCCACCCTTGCTGATGCCAACACACCCTTTGAGTATATTGTTTACACTCATCCCAGAAACAGGATTCTGACATCAGAGAAAGACTTGTCAGCCCAATGTACAGTTTGTACCAGCCCTGTGCCACCATGGCTCCACTCAAGCAAAACAAAATAAAAGCACGTCCCCTGAGATTTGTGGGAGAAGTTTATTGCGGTCCTCAAGGGGCTGGATGTTGATCTAAAGAGATGATGAGTATTAAGTAATGGCGTCCTTCATATGCAGTGGTCTGCACAGGCTTAGCTCATAGCCTCAAGCGGTAAATGTCGTAAATATATTCTTCCTGTCGTGTGTTTTCTGCTGAGAGGTGACAGTGCTGGGCGGTTTCCTTATTTTAATTCCACCCCCAGGATTTGTATTACTTCAGGTTTTAATGAACAAATTTGACATCCAGCATGCACAAAGCTTTTTTTTAGGACTGGAGTGTTCTTAAGCCAGCAATTGAGAGTGTCTCCTATTTAGGGGTGGGGAATATCATTCCTAGAATTCCGTGTTTGTTTTTTCACTCGATATGTGAAACTTTTTAATCAGCCTTCCCCAATTCATTGTCACTGGTCAGGATTATTACAGCTGCTTGCCAAATGTCTTCGCTTTTTTTTACATGATTTTTTTTTCCATAACAGGATGTGGAAATGTTTATCTGAAGATGGTGAAATAGCCATGAGTTTCTCCATCCCCCACCACTGTTTCCCGTTCCCGTTCCCCACCAAAAACAGCTCTGCTCCGACTGCTCCAGAGTAGCTGGCCCACTTCTCCCCTCAGCCCCTCCGCCAGAGTCAGCAGGAACGCTCCAATTTGTCCAGCATTGTCCTGTCTTGGTCCTTAACCCAAACAGGCAGCCCTTTTTTTGCAAACCCAGCATTCCTTCACAATTACTGTAATGTTTGCCTCATAATGTGCCTGCTAGTAAGTAGTTGTAGGTGAGGCTCACAAAAGCGCATCCGTGAAGTTATTTTAATGCCACTGAATTCTGAATGTGATGTTGTCGGTGCTGTTAATGGAGGCTGTCTGAGCATTGGTTGGCCTACCGCTGAGAACAAAGGCTTCTTCTGAGGCCCTATTCACAAGGCTTGCTGCAGTCTCTGTGTCTGAGATTTCTAGTGCCTGGGTTTTTTCTTCTTCTTGGGTGCCAGTCTGTGTCCTTATTCTGATGTCTGCTAAGGAATTAGCTGCAGAAGTGACATGCAGTTTTGATTCTCACGTGCTCTAATCTTTCATCACTTTCATTCAGCCCAAAAGCCTTTGCAGTCTGCCGTTGACTTGGATGTGGATTGCCTACTAGTCTTTTATATGCATACATCACTTCACAAATGCTCACACACATCTCTATCCTCTCCGCAACACACACACACACACACACACACACGCACATCTATATCCTCTCCGCAACACACACACACACACACACACACACACACACACACACACAGACACAGACACACACACGCACGCACAGACACACACACGCACGCACGCACGCACGCACAGACACAGACACAGACTTGCCGCAGCACAGACAGACTCAATAGAAACAAGACCGTGATGTCTGTTTCAAGCTTCACTTAGATCCATTTGGTTCATCTATATTTCACACAGAGTCTTTCATCTTTCATCTTGCCCAGACTCGTAATAAAGAGCAATCCCTCCAGATTTCATGCACCATCATAACTGCCTATCAAGGGCATCAATCACGAGGAGCACCCGTGGTGTTTCTCAGCGGCCTGGCTTCAAAAGAATTAGCTCTTAACCACTCTTCGCCTCGTATGCATAGGTCCAGACTATTGAGCGGGCTGCCAACGGGGCTCCGAGCTTAGAGGCTGACCATACTGTTCCATTGTGTTAGCTGGGAATAGTGTAAATTAGCATCATACTAATTCAGATTTCCCCACTGTGTGTGTGTGTGTGTGTGTGTGTGTGTGTGTGTGTGTGTGTGTGTGTGTGTGTGTGTGTGTGTGTGTGTGTGTGTGTGTGTGTGTGTGTGTGTGTGTGTGTGTGTGTGTGTGTGTGTGTGTGTGTGTGTGTCCTCTCTGCAGAAAAGCCTTGTGCTCTCTACTGCACGCCTGTGGGACGGGACGCTCCGGTGTTGGTGGCGGACCGGGTCATGGACGGAACCCCCTGCGGCCCTTACGAGTCTGACCTCTGCGTGAGCGGCAGGTGTCAGGTAAGACCGCAAAACACCTGCGTGTAGCACCCATACACCTGTCCACATCCTCGTTAGTATAGTGGTGAGTATCCCCGCCTGTCACGCGGGAGACCGGGGTTCGATTCCCCGACGGGGAGGCCACGATTGTTTGGGGCAGTTGTGGCCTACTGGTTAGCGCTTCGGACTTGTAACCGGAGGGTTGCCGGTTCGAACCCCGGCCAGTAGGCACGGCTGAAGTGCCCTTGAGCAAGGCACCTAACCCTTCACTGCTCCCCGAGCGCCGCTGTTGATGCAGGCAGCTCACTGCGCCGGGATTAGTGTGTGCTTCACCTCACTGTGTGTGCAGTGTGTGTTTCACTAATTCACGGATTGGGATAAATGCAGAGACCAAATTTCCCTCACGGGATCAAAAGAGTATATATACTTTGTATATATATTGTCTACAAGGAAGCAGGTGAAGCCGTTGTCCTCCTGCTATAATCGCATTGCCACACCTGTGGCCATATGTGAGGTGTAATTAGGTGAGCTGTTGTCAGGTCAAGTCCTCATCCTTTCTGCTGCTCTTTGTGGAATTGGGTCCTGGCTGGAGTGTGACAGCCCTCGGCAAGAAAGCCCTCTGCCGCCAGTGGAAACTAGACTGTGTGTGTGTGTGTGTGTGTGTGTGTGTGTGTGTGTGTGTGTGTGTGTGTGTGTGTGTGTGTGTGTGTGTGTGTGTGTGTGTGTGTGTGTGTGTGTGTGTGTGTGTGTGTGTGTGGGCTGGCCTGGGAATGAGGAAGGTTAATTGGCCCGGGAGGCAGACGGGGTCAGAGCAGGAGGAAGAGGCCTTTTTATTCCCTCCCTTTCTCTCTTCTCTTTCTCTCTCTCCCTCTCTCCTTTCTTTTTCTCTCTCCCTTTCCCTCTCTCCTTTTTTTCTCTCTCTTTCTCTCCCTTTCTCTCTTCTCTTTTTCTCCCCCTCTCTCTTTTCTCTCTCTCTTTCTCTCTCACCCTCTCTCTTCTCTTTCTCTCCCCCCTCTCTCCTCTCTCTTTCTCTCTCTCCCCCTCTCCATGGATTTATTTATATCCTGTGCGGCTCTTCCTCGGGACGCAGGACATGTGCAGAGCTAGGCGGAGGATGGCCAGCCTCCTCTCGGGGCATTAAGTGGACGGCTGGGCGGATTTGGGCTGGGAACCGTCTGGAGGAGTCCATGCTCCCAGGGGAGGCGCTGGGCAGCAGGGAGCTAATGACATAGTCCCCCCTGCTGAGACGCCACACACGGGCCCATTCTGACTTGTCCAAAGCCGAGCGCATATTACAGACCTTTGGAAAGCAGCAACGCCTAGTGTGTCAGACATGGATGCATAAACACAGGCATCACTATCTCATACATATATATCCACAAAGGTCTAAACACAGGCATCACTACTGTATCTCATACATAAATACACAAATGCACACTAAACATATGGATGATCTTAAGGTACAGTAACGCACAACTTTGGAGCGTGCACGCAAGCAGTTATGCTGACATGCATGCATCGTAAATTCCAGCATGGACCAAGCAGTCTTCAGGTGCAGGAGGAGAGTCTTGCACAATCTCTGTCTTTCTCTCACATGCAGACATGCAGGATGTACTAAACTCCTGCAAGTGCACACAAACACACACACACACACACACACAGACACACACACAGACAGACACACAAACACACACACACACATGCACACACATGCACACACACAAACACACACACACATACACATACACACACACACACACACGCGCGCACACACACACACGCACGCACGCACAGGAATACAGACCTGCTTGGCCTGTCTTGGGTCGGTGCTTGTGGACGAGACAGCTGTGATGGATGTGGCTTCTGCCTCCCTCTCCCCAGGGGCTGGCCTCAGGTTGAAACTTTTATACCTCATAGTCACTGGATGCTCTCAAGAGGTCAAAGTTCAAGTTCCTCTACCCCCCCCCCCCCCCCCCATGCCCCTGGACACCCTGACTGAAAGGGAGATAGAAACTGAGATGGAGGTAGAGAGAGAGTGAGAGGCGAAAAAAGGAGAGTGTCTGTGGCAGGAATTTGTGCTGACTCCGGTCCACAGATTATGGGGAAGTGGGCCCCCCATTTCTGGGTTACTGTTTCTCAGCTAATTTGTGTGTGTCTATGTCCATGTGTGTGTGTGTGTGTGTGTCCATATTATGTGTGTGTGTGTGTGCATGCATGCCTGTGTATGTTAACTGTATAGATGTGTGTGTGTGCGTATGTGAGTGCATGTGCCTGCTCCTTCTCTTTCCTCTTGGAGACCAGACTAACTTTGTTTTCATAGCGTCTGCGAGTTTCCATACAGCTGGCTTAGCATAACAAGGAGATCTCCTTGCTCACGGCGGCTCCACACGGCTCCCCTCGCGCTCCGCTCCGCTCCGCTCTGTCATCTCAGGTGAAATGGATCAGATTTGGGGCTCGGCTTTATTTGGCTTTAATTGCGGGGGCCTTAATGATGTGTCTGGCTATGGCCTGGTCAATAAAGCCCAGAGTCCCATTTGAGGGCGTCTGCGCTGCCCCCGCCGCCACAGCAGCAGCCACGGGACTGACCACATTTTTTTTCGCAGCGTTTACAGATGATCTAAATGCTGGGAAAGATAGTCGCTCAGAGTGAGAGAGAGAGAGAAAGAGAGAGAGAGAATAGGAGACAGAAGGGAAAGATGGACAGAGAGAGAGGGAAGGAGGATCGGAGGGAGAGGGGGATGGGATGAGAGGAGAGGATGGGGTGAGAGAGTCCTCCGTTAAAATGTGGGCCACAGAGAACATTTCATGGACATTCTGGCTGCGTGGCCAGAGACTCTAATAGGAGAGAATGGCTCATATGTTGTCAATGGAACAATTCATGTGCTAGGCTGCGCTTGACATTGGGCACATGGGATGAATTAGCATGTGTCATGAGGCTCACAGGACGACTCCACGCACTCGCCAACACACGTGCGTACGCAGCAGCGCACAAGTCCTCACACCCGAGCTCACCCGAAATCTAACTAGGTTTATTAAGTCATGTCATGAAGTGTACATGAGATTTAACCTGAAATATGGTAGAGAACAGTTTTAAAAGCCTTTTTTCTCTCTGTGAGGGGCTTTTGGCACTGCGTGGACAGTGACTGATCCGTTGTCACATAAAGCTGAAAAGCGCAAGGCGCTCCCGGGCACTGGGCTCGTGTGTCTGGCTCTCGTTCATCTTTTGGGGCACAACATCAACAAATAAAGACTCAAATATCAGGACTAGACTAAAAAGAAAACTTCGGAGCCCAGAGTGCTCGGAATCCAGGGCTGTCGATGAATTCTGTGAGATTGTCGTCTCTTTCACTCACTCTCTTCTCTCTCTCTCTCTCTCTCTCCCTCTCTCTCTTACTTTTACTCACACATTCTCTCTCTTTCGCTCTCTCTCTCACACACTCTGAATATATCTGCTTTTGTTTAGTATGTGTATGTGCAGTGTGTGAGCTTGCTTCTGCTAGAGTGACACTGGTTTATGGAGAAGTGGTTCCAGACGTTTGCTGAAACAAACATGCAATAGGCGGGGTTTTTTCCTGACAGTTTAACCAATTGATGTCGATTACATAGCTTGGATGTATAATTCATTAGTCTGTCTATATGCTTTCTCTGTAGAGGCTTCTAAGTGTGATTATGTGTTTGTATAAGTGTTTATGTGTGTGTATGTGTGCTTTTATATCTCTATGTGGTTGTGTGTGTGTGTGTGTGTGCGCGCTTGTGTGTGTGTGCGCTTGTGTGTGTGCGCGCTTGTGTGTGTGCGTGTGTGTGTGTGTGTGTGTGTGTGTGTGCACGAGTGCCTAGTGTTTTTTGAGGAGGCCTCTGTAACGGTATGGCGTGCATGTGTGTGTGCGTGTGCGTGTGCGTGTGTGTGTGTGTGTGTGTGTGTGTGTGTGTCTGTGAGACTCTACCCAGGATCCGCCGGTGAAATCACTTCCAGACCCTCACACATGCTGCGGCTGCTTCTCGTTAGAGCGCTTCCCCCTCCTCTCAGCAGAGCTCCACGTAGTGCAGATTGATCAGCTCAGCATTTGGCACATTAGCACATGGAAGGAAGGCAGGCACCCCCTCAAAGAGCATTCAGTTGGTTTAGCAGAGTAGTCAGATCTGGCTGCTTTTCTCGCCCTATCACTCTCTGGTCACACAGTAGTGTGTGTGTGTGTGTGTGTTTGTGTGTGTGTTTTTGCATGGTGTGTGTTTGTGTGTGTGTCTGTGTGTGTGTGTGTGTGTGTGTGTGTGTGTCTGTCCCTAGAAGAATAAATATCTGATCAGCAGATCCTAAGTTGACTCTGAGAGAGGGGGAAAGCCTGGAGTCTTCGTTAGCCTCCTGCACCGTGAAAGGGCGCAAACACAGGGATTGGGGTTTCCACAGCGACGGGACTGTATTTACAGCACGATACTCCTCGGTCGGGGAGTGCTGCCCGGTGACTTCACATTCTAGAATTCACAAGGCAGAGAGAGAGAGCCAGAGTCCAGTCCAGCCCGACAAAAGGCTCTGACCTCCGTGTGTGTGTGTGTGTGTGTGTGTGTGTGTGTGTGTGTGTGTGTGTGAGCTCAAGACTCCCATCAGCTGTTGGGAGAAAGATGTTTTTCCAGTTAGCCGCAGAAATGGGTCAGGACAGTCATCCAAAGTGGCCACGATTCTGCACTCTTCACACTGCTGTCTCATTGTTCCACCTACCCAGTCTGCACTCCATATTAATGGAAAAAGTATTTCATTTTGATGCTTTTCATTGACATCTTTTTATGCTATTTTCTGCAAACAGATCCAGAATCATTCAGTATGAATTGGTCTGTCTGCAGTATGATCAAAGGGAATCCGGATGTGTGTTTCTTCACTGGAGGTGTGACAAAGAGGTTTTATTTTCCCACCACCACATATACTGACAGGGTTTAAGACCACAAGTCTCCCTCAGTGGATTTGAACAGTGTTAATGGTTTTCTAATTGTCAGACTTTGTTTGGGAGATCACAGCTGGTTCAGTTCAATTACAATCTGGTGGATGAATTGAAACCCTTTTTCCAAGTGAAATATGGGAGCTCTGCTTGACACGATACAGTCTTCAGAGGTGAACGGAATCTGATGACTTTAAGGGACATTAAGGCGAAATTGATTTACTTGTCTGCACTAGATTTATGTGTCTCTTTTTATGGAGAGACTGTGGTATTGTTTGGGCATTCATCAAACGTACACAAACACAAACAAACACACACACGGTCTCTGTTTCTTTCTTTCTCTCTCTCTCTAGCTCTCTCCCTCTCTCTCTTTGTCTCACTCACTTCTTCACTCACTCCCTACTTCCTTCACTTACTCAGACACACACACTCACATTCACACTCACTCTCACACACGCACACACTTACACACACACACACACACACACACACACACACACACACACACACACACACACACTCACACTCACACTCACACACATATACATTGGTTAGTACAGTAGGTCTTGTCTAGACATCTGGAGGATTGTATGTGTACACTTTGACTTTAATGTGTACAAATGTTCCCATGCTTACGTCACATGAAACAAAGATCTGCTTCATACCATATATCCGCAGAAAATTGGTTGTGATGGCATCATCGGCTCCTCGGCAAAGGAAGACAGATGTGGGGTCTGCAACGGGGACGGCAAGTCCTGCAAGATCGTCAAGGGGGACTTCAACCACACCAGGGGAACGGGTGAGTTGGACGGGTCCAGTCAGAGGGGGCCTGACTGTAGGGGTGGTTTGGTGGGGCAAAAAGTCCTACGCCACTGAAGGGCCTGGGTACTTTTCAATAACCTGGTTCCACAGGTACTCACAGTTAGGGATTTTTTCTAACCCTAGCATCATAATGGGCGCAGACTGCATTTAAGCAGCACTAAAGAAGATTTGCTCTTGGTGTCCCCCTACAGCTGAGAAGCGCAATAATAAATGAATGTCTGTGTGTCTTTGCAACAAACTATAAACATAACTCCGATACAATATAGAGGGAATGTACCGACAGCAGTCTGTAGAAACAGAGCTCAGAATTCCTATAAGTAACCTATGTATTTACCTGAGCGAACCTGAGGACGCTGTATGCGAAACACATGGTTTGATCTGAATAAAATCAAGTAAAGTCAATAGTGTGTGGTAGAGCGATCTTATTATTGCTAACCTATGTATTTGTACGCTACAGTCTATGGCATAGGAGCTCGTTTCCGTTTAGATTTTGGGGCAGCCGTGGCCCACTGGTTAGCACTCTGGACTTGTAACCGGAGGGTTGCCGGTTCGAGCCCCGACCAGTTAGGCACGGCTGAAGTGCCCTTGAGCAAGGCACCTAACCCCTCACTGCTCCCCGAGCGCCGCCGTTGTAGCAGGCAGTTCACTGCGCCAGGATTAGTGTGTGCTTCACCTCACTGTGTGTTCACTGTGTGCTGTTTGTGTTTCACTAATTCACCGATTGGGTTAAATGCAGAGACCAAATTTCCCTCACGGGATCAAAAAAGTATATATACTTATACTTAGATTTTCTAATGCTATTTTTTTTCAACTTCTTAAGGCTATTTTACAAACGATGAGACCTGCTCAGAGTGCGGCAGAAGTTCCGCATGCTAGGATCTATGTATCAGTGGATCTGTGGACCTAACTGCCCTGTAGGTTTGGGCAGTGTGGGGTGGAATGGTGGCCTCCAGTGTAGCTGACTGTTTTATCTGACATGTAACTGAATGACGGCGGTGAACATTTTATGAGCAGTTCAAATGCTTTGTCCAGGTGAAAGGGCATGTGAGCTTTTGGTAGATGCATCTCGTGGATTGGAATCAATCAGGCAGTACCACGCCAACCTCCCATTAAATATATATATATATATATATATATATATATATATATATATATATATATATATAGATCATTCCGAAGCGTGGTGCACCCACACTGACTGGAGTCAGTCATCTTTCAGACTCCTACAACTGCATCCAGCCTCTATCATAGAGCGCTGAGGGTTAATTGACCCTGGTGTCTGTGTGATTATTAGTTGCCAGGTGCAAGAGAAAGTACCTGTAAAAGCTGAGTTCAATAGCAGAGGCTGTCAGCATTCAATGGATAGAGTGCTGTAACCTGGCAGGTGCCTCTGAGTGTGTTGAAATGGAAGGTCAGGGGTTTAGTGGAGCCTTAGTGGAGCCTGTTCCCAGCACTCAGAGTTTATGGTGGGGCTGGGCATCGGGTGGCTCGGGGCGACATCCTCCCCCCACGTTACAGGACAGTAAATGGCATTTCTTCATAGGCTGGAGCAAGTCTGGCTTGACCTCTCGTGAAAATCTCCCAACGAAAGAGCCTCAAGCCATGCCTCCTTTAAATCACCAGGAGCCGATCCATCCTGAAGTTCAGGCCACACTGAAAGGGGAGCTTAGCTGGGCCCAAGCCGATAGGCAGAGCGCCAGCACGCATCTAACGGCCTGTTTGCCATTTTTACTGGGGGCATTGAGCCAGGAACACAAGCTGCCAGGCATTAATCACCACACATAAGTCTTTTATTCCATTTTAATGGATTGCCCCAAAGCCGCTGAGCCCCTCTGTGATGTAAACTGAACAAGGATGTCGATCTGATCGTAATATTATTCATTGACAGAAGCTGTCCCTGCTTTCTTTTGTGTGGAAATTCATTATCGAAAGAGAATAAAGGACTTTCACCCTGTATGAGAATCCTATTTGTTTCTATTTAAAAAGGATCACCACATCACATTAGGCATCTTTTTTCCCCACTACTGATATTGGTAGTCAGATGTGTTTGTGTGTGTGTGTGCGTGTATGTGTGCGCCGCGCCTTTGATGGTGTGTTTGTGTATGTGTGCATATGCCTTTGATGGTATGTAAGAGAGAAAATCCCCATAAATCCCATTGCAGACTGTTTATGGGACTGTAAGAGCACAGTGACCTGATGGTCATGACTACACCGATCACAATGGCGTACTGTTCTCCAGTCAGCCTTAGCCATTGTTATGCTTTTTCTACATGTGTATTGAGCTTACATTTGATAATGTGAAAAGAGGAGCGATTCCCATTCCCAGACAGTTTTAGGGGCTGTAAGAGCACCATGACGCCATGAATATCACCAAAGTCTGCAAAATGGCAATCTGATCGTTGGATAACCTTTCCCATTGTTAGAGGGTTTCTCCATGTCTGATGACAAAGCCCAGGGGCTGGTCTCTCTAGTCTTTCTCTTGTCTGATTCCCGAACGTCTTTTGTCTTCAAATTCCGGCAGACGCTGCCATCTTTTTATGTGGTTCCTCCTGGGAACTGGCGTCAAAAGGGAGAGCCGCCCGTGTGTCAGTGGAAACAGAGCGGTTACTTAACCTCACTGCTCCCATTTTAAAAGGCGAGGGAATTTCTTTTACAAGAGGCTCTCCGCCTCGGAAGAGCCCAGCTACATCACACATTAAGACAGCTGCCTTTTCCGACAGTCTGACTTGATTAAGGGCCTGGGAGATTTTCCTTTTTTTTCAAGCGTTGCCAGCGCTCCTGGTTTGACTCGAGATGCTTCACTTATTTAAAAAGCGCAAAGCCCGGGACTCAGCTGAGGCTCAGCGTTTTGTAAAACATTGTAAAAAGAAGTGTAAGAATGGGTGAGGGCACAGCTGCTGGCTCTGATGTCTCTGACCTTTTCTCCATCATTAGGAGAATCCAGTGGCAATGAAAACAGCAAATGGAGACTCCACAGTCTCTTCACACATGAGAAACAGGTCATTAACCAGTTCACCTCCAACCTGGGGCTGAAGGCCCCTTTCGGTTAAGTTGTTTACTTGATGTAGCGATCCTTTTGTTTGTGTAATGAAAGTGTTAAATGACTGTAGATACAGTAAGGGTAGGGGAGGGTTCGTAATTGTTTTTTTTTATGTCATGATGGTCTAATTGGATGCTGCTGATAACAATATGTGTAGGGACTGGGGTGGTGTTGTGGGTGAACAGAGTGAAAAGGGGTGTTATTTATAAGCTTGTATAAGCTTATTTGTTGTGTACCCCAGAGTTAGATAAGAGGGTACGTACCCTTCTCTTCTCTGTGTGTACAATAACCCATTCTGACACCCTTAGCCTAGCTTAACATAATTCACTGGAAGTAGGCTAGACCAGTTAGCCTATAGCTCCCTTTTAGCTATAGGCTAAGTATAGGCCAACTGGTCCAACCCACTTCCAGTCAAAAAAGCCTATGTGACTGGTTCTCATTTGTCATTTACCCTGGAGCACAGTGTCATGTGCATGAGTGCAAAGATGGCATCGAGTAGAGGGGACACATGCGGCCAGTGAGAGGTACAGCTAAGCTGGAAGTGTCAAATTTGTCAGTATTTGAAATGTCTATGAAGTCTTTGATGCTTTGATGTAAGCGCTGTCCTGTAAAGGTGTCATACTGTAGATGTCCTATAAGATCTTTCAAATTCAGAGGATTCCCGATTCTACCAGCTTGGCATGCAGAGAGCTTCGCTGGTCCACAGCGTTCCTATTACTCTGAGGTCAAATTGGAATGACCCTGTCCACTGATAGAGCTCTCTTTTGAAGTGCTATCATCCTTTAGCAATTACATGAGGTCTGAGTGAACAGGCCGGCTCTTTCTCCTCTCCCCTTAATCTCTGTTTACTCGTCTCTTTATGGTCTGTTTGTGAGGGTTCAAAAATTATGAGTGTTTTCTTTTTGTGTGTGTGAGTGTGTGTGTTTCATTTTGTTTTCATGTATTGTATGCTGGAGCCACAGGGTCAGCATTAAGTGCAGCTATAGTCGCTAGAGGATACTGTAAACAAAAGAGCTGCTTTGTTTTATCACGACTGCCCAAACACAGAGTGGTACCATGCCCCAAAAGGGTGTTTTTGTTTGTGTGCGTGTGTGTATGTGCTTGTGTGTGTGTGTGCGATTGCGCGTGCATGTGTGACAGAGAGGGATGCCTGGGTCTAATCAGAGCTGGCGGTCTTCTGCACAAGGCCCCTCTGAGTCCGATATGACGTATGGACACCTCGCTGTAGCTCTCTCACTGGAGCCCCATATGGAAGCACTCGCTCCTCCGTCCTCACGGCAACACCAGTCGTAGCTTTCAGCGGGGGTGCGCACGCTAGCTACGTGGTGAGAATGTCGAGTCGAGCCGGCCTCAGTGCAGCTATCAGGCCACGAAGTCTCTAGGTGGCATTGCCCCCGGTTGCCGGCGGCGGAGTGCTTTCATGGCTGGCCTATTTGGCAGCCTGTCCTGGTGCTGAGAAGGCTTGGCCTGTGTTCTGTGCCAGGAGATGAGTGACGAGTCGGGCCCCTGAGGGGCCTCTAACAAGGCCTCACCAGAGCTCGCCTTACCAGCCCCATCGGAGTGGACAATGGGAATGATTGAGACATTTTGGGCTCTGATAGAGGGCATGAGTGTCTGCTAAGCCCAGGTCTTTTAGTATTTCACCCTGACATGAGACGCACACACACACACACACACACACAGTTTGACACAGACTAACGTGCGCACACGCACACGCACACACACACACACACATTTATTGAACACCCTTTACACCAGGCTATGACCCACTCATCACCTCTGTATTGCTGTCCCTTCTTTCCCACAGGCTACATCGAGGCGGCCATCATTCCAGTTGGCGCTCGGCGAATCAAAGTGGTGGAGGACAAGCCATCCCACAGCTTCCTGGGTAATTACCTCTCTGGTTGCATTCTAGGCACTTCCCTTAAAGGGGGTTCACACTGGCACGCGTTTTCACCTCCGAACCCTTGAATTCAATTGTTTCCCTATGGAATGGTGCGACTTACTGTTGCAACGCGCCTCGTGTTTATAAAAGCGGGGCGTAAGCAGAAAAAAAATGAGGCTTCTAAAAACGTGAGGCGCTGAAAGTTAAAAAATAGTTCAACTTTTGAGGTCACGTTTTTTTTTTTTCAACATTGGGTCATTGCTTAGCTGCCTGCCTTAGCTAATTTGGGGAGCTAGCGATTTAGCTAAATATAACATATCATAGCAACATGTACACAATTTCCACCTCATATTTGCTACTTCGCACTACTTCGGAATACTCGCGTTCTGGAGGTGAAAAAACTGTCTGTCAGTCAGTCTGAACGCCCCCTTAGGCCTCTGAACGACTCACAGCCCCACTGGACCAAGCTCAGTCAGATGGCTGTTCATATTACAACAGACAGCCCCCCCCCCCCCCCCCCTCCCCCTCTTATGATCCTCTGATGAGTAGAGCAGGCTGTCTGGAGATGACGTGTAAAGCTGCTTATTGCATCCGATCAGCACCAGGCAAGTCTGACTGGCCTGAGGGCTTGCGTGTGTTTGTTGTTGCTGCTGTAGCGCAGTGGCTCTCCGTACACGCCTCTATCAGGCAGCCGCAGCATGTCGAGATCCCAGCCGACCGATCAATCTGTTTGGGTGCCGAGGAAGCGTGGGCAGTGGAATGTCTGGGAACGGATTTATAACGTCTTTGCTCTTTTCACGAGACTCCTTCTGTCGCGCTCTCGCGTGGTTGGGTGCGCGGTGGCGACGGTGGCGGCGGCACTGAAACGTCGGCACACTAATGTGTAAACACGCACCTGGCAGCATCCGAGGGCTGCATGTGTAATGAGAGGACTCAGGCGGCTTCTCTGGAATCTGCACGCGGGGCTGCTGGAAGAGACTTGAAAGAGAGCCCCTCCCAGTGAGATGGGAACATCTGTTCCATCGGCCGCACAAAAACGCTTCCCTTCCTTCCACTTCCCTGTGCATGGCTCTCTCTCTCTGTCCCCTCCTTTCTCTCCACACTCCAACAGTAACCATCCCTGCTGTTCAGAATGGATATCAGCAGAGGCAGTGTAGGACCAAACAGATGGACTATGATGCAGCAACATAGTTTGATACATAGTCTCTCATTGATCTACGAGAACATTTGCTTAGCTTTATTGTAATTGTAGAGTGTAGGAAGGAACACACTCTAAATTGGAAGTTTGGTTAATAGCATATGTTCTATATGTATAAGCAGATTGATATGTTAAATATATGCAAAAGGTTGTCTCATCATGATGGTAGTATTAGTCAGGACGTAACATTTTGATAAAGGTACAAAGCATGTATTAATGTTTGTAGGAGTTTCTTAATGCTTTCAAACAAGTATCTCAGTATAAAAAAGCACAGTATCTCAGTATAGCATAGCACAAAAAAGTAAGCAGTGTATATGCTATACTATTAAATACTGAAATGCAATTAGATCCCTAAGACATTAGACATCTTTAATGGTGAACGTCTTTGCACAGCTGTATGCAGTATAGGGTTCTTGATCTTATCTGAATTTACTGCCATGTCGGCTGTCTCCCACATGGTCGCCTTCTGTTACTAAATAATCAATCAGGCGGAACGGCTACAGGGGAAGTTACATCCCATGATAAAGCATGGGAAACAAAGGTGTCAGGATGCTGGGCCTGACAGCTATGCTCAGATGTTCAGGGACTCTGCTGGTGTTCTGATGTTCTCTTCACAGCTGTTTCTATCCGCAATTACACATAACATACACATGCAGCATTTAAATCCTTCTTAAGTGTAATAAACTGTTGCCAATGCTGCATGTATAGATATTTATATGTGTAGATATTTATATGTACCTCTGGCGAATGAAGACATATGGAATGCATAGATGTTATATGTGCCTTTTAGTTACATCACAGTCTCAGCAAATTGTTGGCATATGCCCTGTACATAAAACAGACTTTTTTCCCCATCTTCTTTTGATATTGACAATGCTGCATACACTCCTGTTATCTATTGAGGCTCTCAATTGCAATGAAGTCACTCTGATGCATTGCCTTAAGACTTGCGGTAAGCCAGACTGGATCCGTTAACACACCGGTAATCTTTGTGCTTTAACCAACACAGCGCTGAAAGACTCAAGCAAGAGATCCATCAACAGCGACTGGAAGATTGAGCTGCCGGGGGAGTTCGAGCTCGCCGGTACGACGGTGCGCTACGTGCGACGGGGACTGTGGGAAAAGATGTCTGCTAAGGGACCCACTAAGACACCTCTGCACCTCATGGTAAAGCCATTAGGTTTGTGTGTGTGTGTGTGTGTGTGTGTGTGTGTGTGTGTGTGTGTGTGTGTGTGTGTGTGTGTGTGTGTGTGTGTGTGGTGGCGGCAGGGGAAGGGGGGTGGAAGAGGGCAGGGGCAAGAATGTGGTCAATCTATGGAGGCATACTCTCTCTTCCGCTTATTTTCCTTCTGATGTTGCGGGAGGATATCCGTTTGTGTACATTAACGCTCATGGATCTAGTGGAAAAGGAATTCATGTATGGGAGACTCTTTGACAGAGAGAGAGAGGGCTGTTCGTCTTTGAAAGAACCCTTTGACCCCAGCGTTGAGTGGAAGTTTGGGCTGCTAGCTGGAACTGGAAAACACATGCAGGGCACAGATGAGTGCACTTGCTTGCTTGGACGTCAGAGCACACAGACTCGGCCTGGTCCAGGGTAAACAGGCGAAACGCTCTCTCAGACATCACAACCTCCTCATTTTGAGGCAATAATTTAAAGATTTCGGGCCAGTCCCATGCTTGAGCTGGAGCCTTCCATTTCAGGGAAAAAAATCTGGAACAAATTTCTTCTGTTCCTCATGAAATGTATGTAAGATTCTTCGGTTTCCTCATGACATCATGTTCCTTCATAGTTTACTAAAAACCTGCACATAAGAAATGGGTAAAGATGAAACCGGATCCTTTTAGCACCTTGTTTCACTTAAGATCGTCCTTATAGCTGGACCTGGTCAAACGTAGGAGATTAGAATCAGTTCTCCTCTCACCCACCCCATCCCGAAAAGATCCTTAAAGAAGAAGTCTGTTAAGTGAAGGAAGCCCCAAGGCAGTCGAAGAGATTACAATTAACCTAATTAAGAAACGAAAGCAGCCTTTAGTTTCTGCCAAGTAAAGAGGTGGGGAGAAGCCCTTTGGATCATAGTAACTTGACTTCAAACAGCTCAAGTGTTTTCATCCCCGCAGAATATTTAGCTAAATTGCAGGCGAGCCTAGAGGCCCGAGTGGAAGCTATGACGCTAAAGCCTGACCTTGAATGAATGCTCAGGTTTGTGCAGGAAAATTCGGCTGTTCTCCGACTTTTACTACGTACAAAACTGGCCGCGGAGCCCCGGCAGGGCTTGGTAAGGTCTGGTGATGCTTTAACTCTCAGGAGTGTCGCGGAACTAGCCTGGATCAGAGCACACCTCATCTGTGGGAGAGAGCTCTCAGATGTTCTGGGACATGCTCATGGAGCATTTACATAGAATAGTCCAACGCTCGAGGACAAAAGTGTCTGATTAGGTATCACCTGAAAAGACCTAGTCCTACAGAGTATCCGCATGCTGTTATCGTGGGGGGAGTTTTCTCTTTAGTTTCACATTGAGTCATTATAAACACAGGTGGTACACTCTTCTTTGAAATTGCGGTCTGTGGTTAATTTAGAGATATACCTCCTGTTCACCCAACAAGGTGGTATGTTCCTGTCATACCATCACACTGTTGTACTGTATGTCTTATATGTTCTTAGCAGACATTGCCACATCTGCCTAAAATAAATTCCTAAATATGAATATCATAAAAATGCTATGGAAATATTTGAAGCTTCAGTGTAAGAGGAATTTACCCATGAGTCTATTTTTGACTGTGTTGTCCAGGTGCTCCTGTTCCATGACCAGACGTACGGGATCCACTATGAGTACACGGTGTCTCTGAACCAGTCCCAGGAGAACCGCAGCGAGGCGCAACGGGAGCCGAAGCATCTCTACTTGTGGACGCACAGCAGCTGGGAAGGCTGCAGTGTCCAGTGTGGTGGAGGTCAGCCTGTTCTTGACATCTATGAGAATCTTGTGGTGGTAGCATTGTGGCTAAACCGCCCCCCCCCCCC
Source organism: Alosa pseudoharengus (assembly GCF_046254945.1). Taxonomy (NCBI): domain Eukaryota; kingdom Metazoa; phylum Chordata; class Actinopteri; order Clupeiformes; family Clupeidae; genus Alosa; species Alosa pseudoharengus. The sequence continues at coordinate 19,922,573 of NW_027468630.1, read as the reverse complement.
CCCTCTCTTTACAAATCTACTGGTTATTCGCCTTATTCCGTACATTTATTTAGGATTTTGGTGACTTAATACATTTCTGTAATACACCTTTCCTATCTGAAGTTAGGAGAACACTGACTTAGGAGCGGCTGTTCTGTTATGACTTTCTAAACATAGGCCATGGTTGTCAAACAGATAAGATAGGATTTGTGAGTTAGGAAGTTTCTGTAATACGCCCTGTAGTAAGTGTTGGAAGTGGCGGAATAAGGTGAATAGAGACCGTACACCGGGTAGGCCTACACCGGGCATAACAGGTAGCAGGCTGGTGTGTAGCTATGCAGCTTGTTTGTTAGGTAAACCTCCCTCCCAGTGTCTTAAGTTAGAGATGCTAGTACCCATGGATTTTAGCTTCCATGCTAGCACAATCGCTACCAATCTGGAGGTGCTGCGAGTTGCGGGTTTGAACCCGGGCAGGTGCAGGGCTGAACCATGCAGTCAAAACAAGTTTATACAAACACCTCGGGACTTGAATGCACTAGCTGCAATGCTAATTGACCACTTTGGTCAAGTAGCCTTGTATTGTTGCCTTTGTGTGGCGAAAAATGTTTCACACAGCACAGCAACGGCTGCCCAACACCACGTAGGCAACATTCTACTGCTAGCTCATTGTAGGTATACAGTAGGTAGACTCTTGCACTGAAAGGAAGTGTGAGTTCTTTTTAAAAAAAGAGAAAATCCTGAAACTTTGTAGAACCTTTTGGCTTTTCTCCATGGAGTGAGTGCCCAAACTGTATTCTCTCTCGTGAATATTTACTTACTGTTGATGAAATTATTTGGGCGTGGGACAAATGGAGACAGGGAACTGGAAATCTTGACGCTTACCACACAAGCAGATGTGCCAAACCATTAGTGGAATTGTTTCCCTGCTATCTCAAACGCCTGATTCCAGCGAGAGACCCAGGAGTTTGTTGAAAAGAATGGCTGCTGTCCTGAAACTCGTTTTTTGGATGGGGAACCTCTCTGACTACACTCATGGTCTCTGAGGATCTACCAGCTTAATTATTTGTTTATGTATGATTCAATGCCTGACTTCTAGCTGATCTGAAAAGCTGAATTCTCACGCAGTGTTCTCATTAAGTCTCCACTGCCTGTAATTGAATCAAGCCGCTGCTGATTTGATATTGGATTTAATAACTTTGGATTGAATTCTGGCAGGATGTGAGCCCTTTGTCTGTTGGCTTTCATGGGTGTGACTGCGCTTGTATGACTCTGGTAGACAGCTGCTTTCTGTTGAACTTCCCAGACAGTTAAGAATTCGTATTAAATTTATATGCGTGTCTTGCAAACGTTTGAGAGGGAATAAATGATTTTTCTTTTGATAAAAAGCAGTGGTGCGCCAAGCTGAAACGGAATGTGCTTCCCAACCAATGTTAAAATATTCATTTTGGTGAGGACACAGGCAAAGGGATTGTTCCTTCAGTCTTTAAAAGGCATCTTTGCACGACCTTGACTGTGGCGAAATGGGAAAAAGAGAACGGATGTCTTGGGGAGAGAGCTGATCAGCGGGGATGGTTTAACGGTTCTGAGGGTCCAGGGTGTGGCGAATCACAACACAAGTCCCCCTTCCCTCCCGAGTCGAGGCTGCTGTTGTGAAAATGGCTTTCATAATCTTGAATGTGCCACATATCACGTGTATCGTGCTGGTGCGCTAATTTGGTGTTCCCAGTGGTCTCTGGGCAATGGCAGCGAGGCTGCACTTCACACAGGCCAGAGGCAAACAGGGGGGCCACGGGCGCAGAGCAGAGAGGGAGAGAGAGCCACCATCCGACCCCAGCGCCGCTCCCGTCCCATCATGCACCACGGCTATCCGTCTGTGCTGGCGCAGAGATAGATCTACTCACACCCCATTTAAACAGTGACTCAGCATGTCCACTTTAAACCAAATATGAGGCGTGCGGACAGACTTTGTCGTTTATTTCTCAAACTTGTGATACTTTAATGCTCTTGAAAGATGATGTTAATGATTTGTTGGATCATCACACAAAATCTCAAAAGCAATATCTGTAATCGCCTGAAACATCTTCTGAAAGCATCTGTTAAAGCTAGCCAGCTTGATATTATATATGGGGTGTTTGGAGGCATCTAATTGCCAATTGATGTAAAATAATAAGTGTGAGAGGAGGACTCTCAGAGGAAAGGAGACAGCCCAGGGAGTCAGTCATCATGGGTCTAATTGTAATGTAAACTGCACGGAGACATCACTGATTTCCTAAGACTACACTGAATGATCGTCCTTGTGCTTTTGGATGTGGCCCTCGGGTTGTTTAGAGATCTCATGCAGACGTGCTTAAGTGTTGGCCAACAGCAACTTGTCGAGATGGAACATACTTCTGAGTTGCCGTGGTTACCATAAATCATTGTTCCTTTTAAGTAACATTTCAGACATAGACTAAACAACACAAAGAGATTCCTTGTTGAATGGGGAGCACAAAGATTCTCTCTGTAGGGCCCGACAGAGAGCGAAGCTGAAGCCGCGCGCTGACGCTCTACTTTGTGTTTTCTGACGTGGAATTCGTGACCGTCTTTTGGCCCTGTGTCATAAAGACTCAAGTTTTGCCTTGGACTGCATATCTACAACCTGCAGTGGGTATATGCTAAACAAAGAAATGCACAAAATGATTGTCAGGTAGTGTTAAATAACAGTTGGGTGTGTTTGACCGGGGGGGGGCTCAAAGAAGCAGACTAACTATGTAATTGACAGTGCTGCATATAAAGCTCTTTGAAAAATGCTTCACCCCCCTGCCACCTGCCATCCAAGTTGGTTTGCCCCAGGTGGCTTCCCAGTATGGGGACAAGATTTTGACTGCTTGGTTTGGCTTGGCACATTCATCACAACAGAAAATTAATGAGCTAATCCCCTAGCCTGGCACACTGCCTCTGTTTTAGGCTAAGAATGCTTTTACGGGCCCTTATTTGAGCCACATCGCACATTGTGTATGAAGGGTCAGTGCTTTACTCCAGGACTAATTTGGGCAGAGTTTAGTTGTCCACTAAAAATAGCCCCCATTTGCCATTGAGGTCATTACTTCTAATTAACTATGTTTTAGTCCATAATTGCCTCTCAATTAGACAAGGCTATGATGCAGATTAGGCAAAGGTTAGCTGGGGCTTTGCTAAATCTTGGCCAGTGGGTGAGTTGCAGTACATGATACCTTGCTTTTCTTGAACAACATGTGTCTGGTCATGCCGGAGCAAACTGTTCCATTACCTCAATATTATTCAATGACTTAAATAGATGAGCACATGTAAAATGACCGAGTTCATTCAAATAGTCAAATATTTTACAAAATATTTAATTGTGTTGGATGACTGTTTACTATGATTGTAATTGTGTTGTCAAGAATCTAAATAAATTATTCTATCAGGAATTGACGGTGTGTTTTGATGACTCTTTTCCTGTTTACGTCCTCAGGCCAGAGAAAGACGGTGGTGTCCTGCATGAAGCTGCTCAACAAGACCATGACTCTTGTGAATGACAGCCACTGTCAACCCGAGAACCGACCAGCACCTCAGATTCGGCACTGCAACACCCACCCGTGCCAGTACCGGTAAGAGCCTAACCAGTGCAGAACCTCAGGTGTGCGTAACCAAGGAAACGCTAGGCTAATTGTTCAGCTTAGTCCCATTTGCACATTTATGAGGGAGAGAAAAGGCACAGAATTGAAGAGCACAGGTTTCCACTCCAAAAGAAGGTGATATATCTTAGTTAGCTGAGACGGGTGGTCTACTGTTATGAAAGTTTAGCATTTTGCCACTTATTGAAGTATTATAGTCTTGTCTTCAATAAAGCCAGCAGTAGTGAACATTATTAAATATAGCCCATTCACCCAACCAAACTTAATAAAGAGTGCAGTGTGCTCTGGTTTTCCTCATATGTTCTCTATTTGGGAAACGTGTCTGGAAATATATTTTTTGAGCTCAGCTTTGATGCAATTAAAGAATTAAACCGCTCATGCAAGATTTTTAATGTGTGCAGCATCGTTAAGTTGTGCACTGCATTTAAATTTTAGACTGATGACAAAAAAAACAGTTAAGAAAAGCTTTCTGACGAAACCTAGCAGTCTTACATAAAGGCCAGTTGAGTTTGTGTGTGTGTATGTGGGCGCATTGTGTGGGCCCCCATGTCCTTTTCCTCACTCCCATTGAGCCCCTGACACGCCGACGCTCCCTCACACACACAGCCTGTAGCCCGTGTTTGTGTGCAGCTGCACAGCTGCAGTGGTGACGTGCGGAAGAGGAAATATAAAAGTCTCATTTGAGGCGCTAATGAATTGCAGCAGTTCGCGCGACTGTCCGCGGTCCGGAGAGAGAGAGATGGCGCCCTGATGGAAGAAACAGAGAGACGACGGTGGCGAGGCAGCAAGGCACGATTGGTCACTTAACTGTCTAGCGGTTAACTTTTTTGTCAATGCCTCGGAGATATGTCGAGGGTTCCGCATTCGCCGGGGTTGAGAGATCACAGAGATGTAATGGACATTGTTATGGGCTCATTCTTGAGGGCTGACCTGTCCTAGAGTGTTCCCATGCCCCACCTGTCACTCACTTGACACGGCTTTGCTGCCGTGGCTGGTGTTTCTCAGAGGATGTAGAGTGCTGCAGATAACCAACAGACTTAAGCTTGTAAGATTAATAGGACTTTTTCCTGGTTCTCTCCAAGGATGGTCTGAGTCAACATTCAGCCACCCGCCTGGAATCTAAATAGTATAATAAGACTCTTTTAGGAGATTCAGATAATAGTGTGTGCTAATCAATGTATTTTGTTCTTGATCGCCTGATGGTCCTTTTCAGTTTGACTGTGTGCTTGGGATAGCGTGTCGAGGCTGCAGGCTCTCTCCCTTAGATCTTTAGTGACAGATGTGTGCAGAAACCTTCCCGTGCTTAGCTTAGCTAGTCAATCTTATTTATGTCTTCCCTCACAAAGCTGCTGAAACCATTTATTTTCCACGCTTCAGAGTCATCACTGCAGATCTACAGATGCACGTGTTGTGTGTGTTTTGTGGACTCTCAAAGCTACGGTAATGAGAGGAAGCATCCTGGATCTGTGGTGAAGACAACCAGAAAGGAGCTCCCAGGCTTAAATGGAGATCTGAGGAAACGAAAGAGAGCATTCCAGCCTTTTGTAGTTCTGACACAGCCATGCTTTATCTGTGTATTAGACTTTAGAGAGAACACAGCTTTCCGAAAGTCCCTCAGATGTTCCTCGCTACTCTGTCATCTCCATAGAACAGTACATGCTGCATATTCTCAAACTTTTGTATTAATTAGCAGCTGTTTGAATGGTCCTGTAAAAGCTTCATGCATATCATAATGTTCTTTTGCATTTGCCCCTAATTTGCGTTTCCATGGTAACGAGGGGGTCAAGTGTGAGGGTCGGTGTGTTTACCTTTTGCCTCCTCACTGTGGCGCTGTGGGCCCCAGTGGAGGATGAGGCTTCACTGAGGTTATTTCCCATGCTGATGGTGGGTGCTTTGTCTTCTACCACGTTGTTTAGCCACAGGGGATGTGCACCCAGCAAAATTTGCTGCATAAGCATGACATTGTGAAAAGTGTCAAATGTCTATTTTGTTCTCTGCTGTTGTTGCATGACTCATTCTGTCTGTGTTTTGTGTATCTCCCCTCACCCCACCCTCTCTCTCTCTCACACTCTCTCTCTCTTTTTCCCTGTTTATTTGTTTCTTGGTTTCTCTCTCTCTCTCTCTCTTTCTCTCAGCTGGGTGACCGGGGACTGGGGGCGGTGCTCGGTGACGTGTGGAAAGGGTTTGCAGCTGCGTGACGTGGTGTGCGTGCACCAGCTCCAGAACGGCTCCTACATCAACACCAGGGACCTGTACTGTGTCAGCGGCAAGCCCTCGGCTGTGCAGGGCTGCGACGGCCGCGACTGCCTCACCGTGTGGGAGGCCTCCGAGTGGACCAGGGTACCTCTCAACCTCCATCCTTTATACTTTGGACACATCCACAGCATGGGCATGGGCTTCCACATATATTGGGGGGGGGGGTGTAACATCGAAGATGTTTCTTGCCAATTTTCATGGTGGCAGTATGGTGGTTTCTGTTTCTCTTTTTCTGTCTCTCTCTCTCTCTCTCTCTCTCTCTCTCTCTCTCTCTCTGTCATTCGCTTGATGGATTCTCTTTTCAGTTCATTAGTTGATTGCTAGAGAGGCTCTAGAGGAGCGCCCCCATAATTGAGTCCCCCCTCCCCTCCTCCACACAGTGCTCGTCAGACTGCGGCCGTGGGACGCGGAGGCGCACCGTCACCTGCACCAACCCCCAGGGCCGCTGTGACCCCGTGTCCCGCCCGGCAGAGGAGGAGGCCTGTGAGGACCACTCCAAGTGCTACGAATGGAAGACTGGAGACTGGTCAAAGGTATAACAATAAAAAAAATGATATGTTTTATTTATATAGCGCCTTTCTCAAACCCAGGGATGTGTAGTCTGCTGGGGGCAGCTGGGGGGGAGGTTGCAGTGTCCATACCACATTCGGATTTGAGTGCCCGTGTCTGTTAGCCTTACAGTAGTTGCACTATTCTCAGTTGAAGGTTATAGCCGTTTGCTCACTGAAACAGTAGACCATGGTCATTATCTGTTCTGACATTCACTCTTGCATCTAACTTGTAGCTGAGCTATTATGTCAATGGAAAATGCACTCTAGAGTATATATATATGTGCAATTGATGCTGACTTGTTATGTGCATGTACAGTATGCACCAAAGCGTCTCGCGTTCTTAGACACACATTGTCCATCAACTCACAGAGTGTACTCAGCAGACAGCTCGAGATGTTGATGGCGCACACGCATGCAGTCCCTCAAGCACTGCAAGCCCTGAAATCGCTATGAAAACATATATTCTATGAGGAGCCATTACTGGAATAGTCATCTCTCTGTGACAGCCTTGGCAATGATATTGAGTGTCCTTTCCCAATCACGGATTTGTCAGCTATTATGGAGGAAGCTTGTCTCTCTGTCTCTGTCTCCCTAAAAAAAAAAAACAGGGGAAAGACATATATCCTTCTCCAGATCATTAATCTACATTTTTTAGGAGAAAATACAGAATGAGAGAGAAAAAAAGGAAGCACTCCTTCCAGCCAGATGTCCCCTTCCACTCGATTTACTCTCCCACGCTCTCCCATGCTGTGGCGGACGCGGACGCGGTGCCAGTTCTAATGCAGGCATGTTGACAAATTGCTCAACTGCACCTGTCTGTTGCGGTAACGGGCTGACGGAGTTCCTCTAAGAAGTCCTGGCCCACTCTGACTGCGTGCCTGCTTTGAAGACACGCCTCAACTGGCTTTCTTGTCTTTCTTGTTTCGGTGTGTGTGTGGGGGGCAATCGCTAGTTGTTGATGCGTTGTTTGATCAGATATGAAATACATTCAGCACCTTTGAATGATTTTGATGAGGGCAGGCACGTCTTTGATACTATAACAGTGTGACTTGTGCTCCCAGCTGTGAGCTGTCAGTTTGAGCCGGTTCCATGTCCTTTGTCTGCAGTGTATCCCCCTTCACATCTTGTGCTGTTTTTAGAATGAAAAACTGCACTCCACAGTCTCATGAATTAGCATGAGATCTAACTGAAGTTCATTGAGAAGGAACATTTAAAAAGTTTAGGAATATTGTTAAGGATACTAACTATTATTGTGTACACTTGCACAGTTAGTTTTTGTAGCACAGATGCTATTTTGAGCTTATGTGTTTTCCTATGGAATGGTCTTACATACTCGGCATTACCCAAAATGACCTTCTACCCAGAGGAGATCTGGTTGCAGATGTATTGACAGTGAGATGCGCAGGGCTGGGCCACATCTGTGCTCGGTGTCTCTGCTGCCGCTGCTGTGGTTCGGTGGAAAGCTGGTTAACTCCATTCTCCAGGGCTGGTTATCCATTGTGGCTGTCACCAGCTTCTGCCTGTGCCCACTGCCACTGCCGCTGCCAAGAGCACAGATCACGGCTGTTTTCCCCATCTCTGTCGCCCTTCGTTCATCGTTCCCCTGAGGATTCTGGGTAATCTCCTAGAACAACATTGCAGCGGTTACTTTTCACTGTGCTGCAGTAATGAGCATCTACTTACTCGGCGAAAACCACCCCTCCGACTGGGAGAGAGGACAGTGTGAATCCAATTTCTCATTAAAGCTGCTAAACAAGGCAGGCGCCAGACTCTTAGAGCAAGGCCCTGTTTGTTGATGAGGAAAACAATGCCACTTGCCAGTCATGTTTAATCCTCAGTCATTCCCACAAGTTTACGGTATTTTCACAAATAGGGTCAAAGAGTCCAGAAAGCACAAAATGGCCAAAGCAACTCATCTGCTGCCTGCGGTGAACTCAGACTTGTTTGAAGGGAAGCGACTGTAGTCTTCTCTCCTGGTTACTGCCGGCAGTAACTCACTGACCTCTAAAGACCACTTAATGTCCAACGGTCACAGAGAGGTCTGAGACTGACACGAGCAGCATGCGTGGAAAAGAACACTAACAGCCTGGCTGGAGATTATCTTCCCTTTATCACCGGTTTTGTGCTGTACTTTTTCAGAAGTGAAAACAAACTGAAAAGGTGTGTTTGGTAAACTGCTATATATCCAGCTGCTCTACTAACAACTTAGTCACAGCACCATAGCTGTGTAAGCAATTGTAAGCTGCAAATTATAATACAAATTATGTTGTTTTTGAGCTCTGTCACTCTGATCTAAATCTCTCAACTGAAAGCCTGTATTGGCTAACATTGTCTCGGTGCAGACATCGAAGAATCTCGTAATCATTCTCGCACAGGGTCATAAAATCGAGATTGCTCTCGACCCAGATGTCATCTTTTGACTGGCTGACTTTTTTGCCTTCGTGCTTGGTGGCTACTTGGTACTGTTTGTGTCTTTTTATGTCTTTCTTTTTTTTTTATGAGTGACTTTCAAGAGCCCGTAGCAGGCGTGAGCCTGAAGGTCAGTCCAACAGGGCGAGCAGGGAGTCGTGAAATCCCCTCCCCCCTCTCTCAGCCAAAAAGGAACTGGAAAACTCTGAGCTTTATGCCTCCCCGTGCGCACTGGCCGAGTGTGGGCGCGCTCACCTTTCAACCTGCCGCCTCGCCCCGCACATCTGCTAAAGTCGTCGTCGACAAGAAAGAGAGAGAGAGAGAGAGATGGAGACTGCTGAAAGACTCGCGAAGGTCGTGCGCGAGTGCGACTGGGAGCCAGAGTTTGTGTGTCAAAGCTTGAAGGGGGGCACACGAGGCCGAGGCGAACAGAGCTGTAAAGAGCTAATCACGTCGCGTGGGGCGGGCCCTTGTGACGTCATTGGCGCTAATGAAATAGCTGAGCGGGCTCTTGTTCAGGAGTGGACCACATATGGTTCTCGCTGAGCAAAATCAAGCCACGGCTGTCCCTATCTCCAGATGACAAGCACAACCCTTGAGTTCAAACAAGTGTGTGTGTGTGTGTGTGTGTGTGTGAGAGAGAGAGAGAGGGGGAGAGATAGACCCATGGGGAGAGGGTGCCCTTATTTTAGAGGACTTTAAAAGACTGACAGAAAGACAGAAAACAGTATGCAGATAAAACTTTCAGCAGAAGCTGGTAAAAACCAAACTTTTCTTTCACCAGGAGGCCATGGTTTTCCCTTTCACACTGATTTCGCAACAGAGTCGTGGTGAAATCAAGCCATTTGTTTTACTAGATGGTCTTGGTAGAATCAGAGTTCTCATTTGAAGCCAAGGCGGTCCTTGAAATGTCGCTCTTCCTGCCAATGGCTGAAATGGGCCCCCTCTTCCTTGCATGTCTTAAAGGCCAGCTCGGGCTGGACTGTGCCCTGTAACAGTATTACAGTATTAATGATCCCCTGGAGAATGTGCTGATCGGGGCTTTAGAGGAGATTACTGTATAGGGAATCAGCATTCGACTAGTGTGATTTATACTGTGGTGTGTGACCTGTCTGCAGAATGGAGATAGTCATGCTGTTATGGGGGGGGGGGAAATAACTTGCGAGTGCAAATAGGATATAAACTGAGATTGTGCCATTGCTTACTCCATGGGATGTTAAAAAATCATGTTGTAAAATTGTCTGTAAAACTGCAACGTTCATTTCAAACTCAAACTGGGTTTGCTCTAGCAGTATCAGTTGTGGTTCTGTGTAAAAGTTTTGGGGTGTAAGGCAGTGAATGAGTGGACGGTCCAGGTCACCAGATGAACTGCTTGTCTCTATCTGCATTCTGTGTGACATGAACCCACGTTCTCAAGGGAATAAACAATGGTGATTTACATGAGGAACAAGTCCCTCTGTCCTCGGGTTGTGACTGCATTGGCATTTTTAATGTAAAGGATTGGAAGCAGTTTGTTTCACTTACAGTACATGAAACCCCAGTATGTCTGTCTTTCTGCCTAAAGGTAGCCTTTCACAGAGTTCCCTGTCATGGTGCACACATCCATCCAGCTCTGACGTTTAACAGTAAGCAGACTTTAGCTCAGGCACCTAGGGGGACCATTAGCTTTGATGTGCCATTGAATACTCTCACAGAGGCCATAGGGCCAGATCTGCTTGTGTGTTAGCGTATGGTGTCATTGCCCATTAATGATGCATGCTAGTCCATAGGAGGGCCGGCCCCTCAGTGGCACACTGTAAGGGGTTTTATGCTCTGCACGGCTGACGCCATTTTACTGCACTCCGATGGTAGGCCAAACGGTTGATCAGTCCAGTCGCCATGACGGATTTCATTTTCACCACTCTGACTTTTTCCCCCCTCGTTCCCTCTCTCCTTGGGTGAAACAGTGTATTGTGATGAAAGGACTTTGGGCTGCTCTTGTTTGCAAGAGCCACACAGATTAATTCTGTCATGTGTGGAAGAAGAAGCTGCACACACATCTGTAATAAATGGTACCGACTAGTTTCCCCCTCCCTCTGGGCCTATTCGGAGTGTTGTGACTTGTTGTGGGATTATTTTGCCTAATTGAGTGGGGATCTATTCAGGGAAACAGTCATCATTGTAAGTCTGCCACTCTCTCAGTGTGTTTGCTTCTGCCAAGCTCATATAATGGCGGCATTCATCCTAAACATATCAAAGAATAAGTTTATTAGAGAGTATTAAAGTATCACTCTGATAAGCCGATTGAATTTAGCACGCCAAGTTATTAGCAAATGCGCCTCCGTGGGGGAGCGAATCTCTCGTGAGTGCGGAGATCACAGCCAAGCCTTATCTGGATTCTGACTGCTGGCATGTCTCATGGGATGCTTAATGAAATGCCTTATCCAGCCAACAATTTTTTTCAATTTGTCCCAATTTCAGAAATGTGAATTACGATGAGTGAGTTACGACGTGTCTGTCTCCTGATTTAGAGGCTTATGCTCGTACACTGTTGATCATCCTGATCAGTTTTGGTTACGGTCTCGCACATGTGGAGAAATAAGCAGCATGATGGCAGTGAATGATTATTATTAGATCATACTGGGATCTATCTGCGAGATGGGCTGGGCATTCTTTGTGCAGTCAAGGAAATGTCAAGAAAACAAGTCTGCATCTTGAAACCAAACATACATGTACATGTGTGAAGCCACTAATTCCTTCTTGGCCCAGTGCATTGTGAAGTTTAAGGGGAAGCCTTTCAACACAGTTTTTACTACCATAATCTCTTACTGTTGATCTGTAGGGCATGGTCTGGGTGAAGTGCACTCTTCCTAAACAACAAATGTAAAATGTTTGTGCTCCTTTGATTCTGTTTTTTTTTTTTATTGCGTACAAGAAAAAGGTGTTTGCTGCACTTCCAAAAAGCTTTGGTCATTGCTGGTTACACCCCTTGGAAAGTGAATGAAAGGTCCCCAGACCCATTCTCAATCTCAGTTCAGATATGAGGAGCGGTCTGATACTAGCCAGGCTGACACAAAACTGAAACGTACAAAAGATTCTAAAACCATGACTAGTCAGCAGTGGAGAAGAGCCCCATTAATTTAGCATTTATTACCCTGAAGTGCCTGGTATGGCTCATTATATCTAGATTGATCATGCAAACATCCTGATGAAATGTACTGTACGCTTGGCCTTTTGCAGTCATAATGATCTCTCAAGAGTGAGAAAGTTTTCCTGTAAGTTTGCTTTAGCAGTCTTGAAAGTATAATTTCATGTCAGACTAATTTGCCTTTCAAGCATTTTGCCCTGAGGCACTGAATTTGGCTGATTTGTTTGAGTATTCTTTTTGCCTTTTCTTTCTTTCCCCAGCTGTATCAGTCAAAAGACAAGCTAGCAATAAAACACACCAAACTAGCGTCCTCCATTTCAGCTCTGAGAGTGTGAATTAACCGTCTGCCTGTGATGCATTGCAGTGTTCTTCCTCATGCGGACGGGCTCTCCAGTCCAGAGTCGTCCAGTGCATGCACCGCGTGACCGGTCGCCATGGCAACGACTGCCCGGCCGTGCTCAAGCCCCCGGCCTACCGGCAGTGCCACCTGGGGGCGTGCAACGAGAAAGTCAACGTCAACACCATCACCTCCCCCAGACTGGGTAAGAACACACACACACACACACACACATGCCTCCACCCCCCATCAAAGCCACTGTGAGCTCTTTTTAAGCTTGTATCCTTGTTTGGTAACTGTGGGCCAAATGCCTATGCAAGTTCTGAGTTATTGCATGAGTCGTTGCGAATGGTGAAAGTGACCTCATGGTATGGTGTTGGCATCTCCCTGCAGCGGCGCTGACGTACAAGTGCACGGGAGACCAGTGGACGGTGTACTGCAGGGTGGTCCGGGAGAAGAACCTGTGCCAGGACATGCGGTGGTACCAGCGGTGCTGCCAGACCTGTAGAGACTTTTATGCCAACAAAATGCCACACAACAGTTAATGACCTCGCAGCAGATGGATAGGGTTGTCTCATTTGGCATGTTCAGATTATTATTATTATTATTATTATTATTATTATTATTATTATTATTATTATGATGATAGAAGGCGTTACTGTTATGTCCATTAATATTGATGGAGTAATATCATAAAAGTCTATAAACTGTTCATATGCATGAACATACATTTCAAGTGAGATCTAAAGCTAAAAGATGTTAAGATGACTTGAAAACACTTTTTTTTGTTTATTTTACTTTTGCTGTAAACCAAAGTGAGTGACTTATAGACATGAGAGGTCACTGTTCAGCCCATCAGGATGGCTGTTGCACAGTGTGAGAACATTCAGCAGGCCCTGTTTTCCAATCACCACTGGCTGGCCAGGAACCCAAGAATGGGCACTGGAACCTTTTTTTTCCCACTTTACTTCCCAAATGTTTTTTTGTTTATTTGTTTGTTTTGTTTTACTGTATGTTTATTATCTGTCTGCTTTATTTTATTGTATTGTATGAAGAGCCACCGTCAAGTAGTATTTTTTTTCAACTGATTTTGGTAACCTCAACACCAGTATTGGTGCTTCTGAACTTATCCTTCAAAAGATATGAGCTAAATGATTTGGGTCAAGGAGCCTTAGGCTCGGATGGGGTAGGTGAAAGAGCTGGTCATGTTAGGTGCTTTCCTATGGTGCTCATTACTTTCATAATTTCTGTCAGGAAAGCAAGTGGTCTAGTAAGCATAGAACTGAAATAGCCCCCTTTTTTTAAAGGAACCTATAGTGAAACCTATAGTATCATCACTTTACTCCTTGGTTTCAATTTATGTATTTATGTTTCATCAAAAAGTGGGGCATTGTACCTGTTCTAGTTCTGAAGCTAGCTAGTAGAGACAAGCGTGTGGAAACACAACTAAATCCATTGCCTTGAGCAATTAATCCGTTATTAATCATTAATTAAGTCTGTTTTTGCACTCGGTTCACAGTTATTCATGTCTCGGAGGCAAAATGTCTCCCTGAAAACTAACGCCATTCCCATGGCTGCAATCAGTCCTGGGTAAGTCACACTCCCTAAACGCTCCCCTTTTAACTAGGTGTCCTTGTGTGTCTGTATGTGTGTTTGTGTGTGTGTGTGTGTGTGTGTGTGTGTGTGTGTGTGTGTGTGTGTGTGTGTGTGTGTGTTCAAAGTCCGAGTTTGATCTCAGCCTCTCAGAGTCTGGCTGCGGCTTGTCAGTGGCACAGAGCTCTGCCTGGCAGGAGACCACCGGGGCTGCTGACACAAGAGCTCAGAGTCAACAGTTGAACCACGGCACTCGCTCGCTGATAAACACACAGCTCAGCATATAGACTAAGACTGAGAAAACAGAGGTCCCCTCCACTGCCACCCCACACCCCACACCCCAATGCAGGCGCTCACGTTCAGTCCAGCTGGTGGCTAATCAATCCGGCCTAATATTGTTTGCCCAGAGATGCTCAGATACGGCCGAACGGCAGACCACCCGCTGCGCTCTCGCGCTCTCTCTCTCCGTGTCGGCCAGAGCTCGGCGTCTCCCAGCGTGAGCTTCCCGATGCTGCTTCCCAGTGAGAGCGCTCAGGGGATCCTTTAATGTGGGAAGGACAGGGATGGGGGGGGGTCTTATTTAATGGGGTCAAATAAAGGTCCCCCCCCCCCCCCCCCCCCCAGAGGAGGTCTTTGAAGGCCTCCCAACCGTTCTTTTGTGGTGCCGGCGTGCAGGAATCGAGATGTGCTGTTTGTTTTTTGGTTTTGTTTTGTTAGTTTCACTCAAGAGAGGTCAATCTAAAATGTGAACGTTGACTACAGGACTGCCTCGGACGCGCAGACCCGTCTCGCATACAGACCCAGAGTTCCATGTGTGTAGAGGCCCTGGTCCTCAGCTGAGAGGGCCCTGAGGGCCACAAGTGGTGCTAGACATATTTCAACTCTATGGAATTTCAGCTCTCAGTGTGTTACATGTTTGTTTGTTTTGTTTTGTTTTGTTTGTTTGTTTATGTTCTTCCATATGTAATTGTGGACATGACTTTTTATTAGGATTATTTAATACTTAATAGATATAGCTACCTTTTTTTATTCCTGAATAACTGTCATTGATGGCTTTTATTTTTTGTGTTTTGTTTATTTTCTGTAGTGCCAATTTCTTGTATAATCATGTACTGTATGTCTTTAGTTGCACAGATGTTTTGGTACATAAACTGCCACTATATGCATTTAATGGTGCTGATTCTGTTCATCATAAATTTTAAGATGTTATTTCTTTAATAAATTAATGTCTTGACATAAAGGGGTTTCACCATCTTTTGTTGCGTTGTACAGATTGGCTCTATTCAGCCCTCTTATTGGAATGTTTAATTCAGTAAAACTGATCACAAAGTTTAACATTTAAGTAGTGATAGTTGTAGTAAATAAAAATGAAATGATGTGATGATGCAGTCCTACAGCTCCGTTTGCATTAGGTGACAGTCAGCTATTTTCACATGATATTCCGATCCAAACAGTTTTTTCTTATCACCCGTCTCCCTAAAGCCCATCTTATCTCACAAAGAAAATCTGGGATCTTCAGTAAGCACTCAAAACTCATGTGATGCAAATATTGTCATGCAAATCAACTTTCTGTGGTGTGAATCTGTCCTTAAGGTCACAAGCAGAGCCTGTTATGCATATTTTGTGCCTGTTTGACTGCTTTCGTTCTTAAAGGAGAATTCCGGTGTGATTTTGACCTAAAGTGTTTTGAAACATGATACCGAGTGTGAACGTATGTCTCATAGCCCATCTCGGCTTGTCCCCTGCACTCCGAAATCTGGCGCTAGTTTCTTCCAGTAGCAGCAACTGGAATCCATGCATTTCCACGGAATTATTTTTGGAATCTGATCCCTTATCATACCTGTTCATTCTTACTCGTCGCTCGACTTATCGTGACTAAATTCAAGATGGCTGCAAACGCTAAACTTCGAGAAGATACTGTCTGTATAAATCGTCTTGTAAGTAAACTACCAGTGCTTTTTCAAAGTTCTCAATGTCTCGATTTAAATGTCAGGGCCCTCGGAAGTCTACCAATGAAGTGTGGAGATACATTGAGCCTCGTAAATGGTGTAAAACAGTGATTTATTTGCATGGCTATGCCGATGCCGAGGCACCACCATTGACCGCCTTGTTGGTAGCATCGGCTAACTAGCGCCAGATTTCGGAGTGCAGGGGACAAGCCGAGATGGGCTATGAGACATACGTTCACACTCGGTATCATGTTTCAAAACACTTTAGGTCAAAATCACACCGGAATTCTCCTTTAAGACACCTTGGCCTCACTTGCGTGATGGACAACAGTGCTCAGCTTGAGTTCTCCTGCGCAGAATCCTCCTTAATGCTTTCAGGCTTTTGGATGCAGATCAGAGAACAGAGGTTGTCTCTGGTGGTGACCAAGGCCATCTGCTCTGCAGTCTCCATCAGCTCTCCGGCACCAGTGACACTGTAGAGGGCAGAGGGAGACCGCTAGAGGTCACAAGGGTCTCCACTGCAGGGTCTTCATCTTCCTCCTCACCTTCTGCAAAGGCTTGGTGATATGAAGGCTGAATGCGTCACAAGCACTGCTTTATTAATACAGATGTAGTACCAGTATGTATGTTCCAATACATTGCATGGGGCATTGTCCCAACATCCATATGGTCAAAAATCTTACGCAAAGCAGTGGTTCCATTTATGTGGAAAACGGCATTGGTACAAACTTACTGAATTAGTCTTAACTTTTAACAACACTATATTAATGTTTCTACAAACATGATTATTCCAAATGTAACATCTTTGATAACATGCATAAGACACGCATCTTAAATTATCAGTCTCTATAATGTTTAATAGGGTATTTTATGGTTTTGGCAGTTCTATTGTGTGAGCAGTAAGACATGGGTAGTAGAGCACCAGAGGGTATTTGCATTGACGCCAAGGACCGTAACTTCACCTCTGACTCAACATCATGGGCTGTACTGGAACTGAGTTGTTGATGTAACTCAAAAGTAACTATTGTTGGCAGGCAATTCTCTTGTGTAATTGAATGCACTGTTGCTATTTGATTATGCAGTTTATGGCATGATATTTCTTTGTATTTCTGTGTTTGAACCTTCCATGACATTATTCTCTACTTCTTGTCGTATTATATAGATAGATGTTACATCCCGTGTGAAATAGACATTCTAATTCGTTTACAATTATGAGAAGCGTGATAACAATCAATGTGAGCGTGTCTCGTACGAGGCATTGTTGAACGGCTTACAGTAAACACTGGGATGATTAATGGGCCCAGCATTTAGCCGAAGCTTTCTGAACGTCCAGATCTGCTGGGTGTTCGGGGCGCACCCGAGGCCCTGTCTGCTGTGTGCTGCCGGCCCAGAGGATAATCTCCACCACAAATCAGCTGTCAGTAAACAATTTACATCTCGGTGTGCTCGCCGTTTCGCTCTTTTTCTCTCTCAAGCCCGAGGAATGGCAACAGCGAAAGTTGCTGTTGAAATATTGACTGATTGCTGCGTGATTTGAAACAGCACCAGAGACAGATAGACCTGCAAGGGGGAAAAAAACCTCCCTCCAGCTGCAATTACAGTCCTCTCGGCCTCACAGCAATCTTCTCTTATGTAACCCGCCGCTACCCCCCGCCCCCTCCCCCCAAATGAAGCACACTGTGGCAGGTGACTGAGATCCATCTTTATCCTGCGGCTGAAAGCTCAGTTCCCCCCACCGGCAGAATCGCTGGAGAGCAGCACCTTCCAGCTCTTGCATTCCTGCGTCTGCCACATTCTAGCCAGCCGAACCTATAACGTGCTGGAATCCATCACAGAGGAGAGTTTCCGACCGCGTCTAAGACGAGTAGCAGGGTGGGAAGAGACCGTGGGTACCGGGGTGTTTATCGAAGGATTAGCGAAGAGGTGATCGCTCCTCAGATCTAGTCACAGGCTAGCCAGACAGCTCTCCCATTACTGTGCTTTTTCAAACAAATGAGGTCATCTCATGGTTAATGTTTTGTGGCTCTCAGCCAAAATGAGCCGGGAGAAAGAGAGAGATGGTGGGGGTGGGGAACTGTAAAGGGAGCCATATGTAACTCTAATTGAAATGGTGTGCTATGGGCCAATGGAGGCTCGCTGCAATGCCTTCACTGCCATCGGCGGCCATGCCTGTTATGTAATTTGCCACACGATCCCCGGCTTATTATTTGGTGGGCTTTAGATCACTGTCATCAGTGTCTCATTGTTGTACCTGCAGTCTACTTACCGTGCTGATAAAGGCTTTGAATATGAATGTGTACAGTGAGTTTTTTTGTCGTTTTGTATGGGGGTGTTGAATGGTTCTGGTACAGCACTCCCTGTTCCCTTTTCATTGTTTCGCATCGGGCTTCAGACAGATTAATGATCGGAAAGGTTCTCCTGCAGAAAGGAAAGGGGGGGGGGGGGGGGTTGAATGTAGCCTTCAGCTGCTGACTGACTGTCGATGTAGCCTGCGTTCTCGGGTTGTGGTTGCATACAAACCAGTTGGGGCCTCAGCTGGTTCATAACACTTCATCAGAGACAGGAAGTGTCTGTCTGAGCGACTCCGGTGAAAGACTAGCGACGGACATTGTAAGTGTTAGATTAATGACTTTTCCCCTTGGTTTAAGACTGTCTCCCTGCAGTCAAGCCCATAATTCACTCAGAGCAATAATATTTCAATCATATTGGAAAAACGTATAAAGATGGATTGTTCTTTTTTTATTTCTACAGCAGGTGTTTGTACTAAATATTAAAATGACCTGTTCTTTCAATCAGCTCACTTGAAGTGTAAAATGGCGAGCCACTGTTAACAGATTAGCCTATATAGGCCTAGGCTACTGTAGTTGTGTAATCATACTCAAGGCCGACTGCAACTTTAGAAAACGGCTGTATTGAATTTCACTCTAATTAATAATGCCGTTGGCTGAATGCCCTGGTGCTCTGCCTTTGTGGTGTGTTGAGAGCGTGTCCGACATTATTGACCGTCTGCATACGTCGGGATTGATCAACTGGTGTGCTGGCTGTGCGGTGGCGCGTCTGCCCTTTGTGTGTGTGTGTGTGTGTGTGTGTGTCACCCTCACTAGTGAGTGCTGGGTGACAGAGACACTCGATTATGCTCAGCATCCCGGAACTGTCCTGTCTCCCACAATTAGGCTCCGCATCAGGGAGACGACTGCTCCTGGACCCTCGCTGTTTCACTGGGTCCCCTGTATTAATTTGCACTTAATCTCCACAGCCCACCCAACCTGGGCAGACCTCCTGGAGAGGGACACCTCAAAGTTGAGCTTTCTAGCCCACATTTCAAAGCACACACACACACACACACACACACACACACACACACACAGAGCATATATATATTCTCTACTGTCTTTCTCAACCTCTGGTTCACACAGGTCTTGAGCCCTCTTCACAGTTGTCTGCTCACTTTAACCTTGCACCTAATGCACTGTCAGAATAGTCCACTTGGCCCCAGCCGTGGCGCAACTGGCTGGGGCACCTGCACCGTACGCCGGCGACCCGGGTTTGATTCCCGCCCCGTGGTCCTTTCTGGATCCCACCCCGGCTCTCTCTCCCATTCACTTCCTGTCTTTCTCTACTGTCCTGTCTCTACATATATCACATTAAAGGCATAAAAAGCCCCCAAAAATATACTTAAAAAAAAAAAAAGAATAGTCCACTTGAAATTTTACCGTGCTGAACTGAACTTTTCCCAATCATATCTCATATCTCTCTCTCTCTCTCTCTGACATCGTTTTCTTTCATATCTCATGTTTAAGTTTGCTCGGCTATGAACAGGAAAGTAACGGTAGTCCAGCCAGGCAGCACTGATGTGTGTGCCGCAGAGGGAGAGAGAGAGAGATGACCTCCAGCACTGCTGAGAGGAATGCTTCCCAGACAGGTGAGTCAGGTATGACCGTGTATCAGGCTTGAATATCATACTCGTGCTCAAGGTCAATGTGCTGGGCTTCAATAACATAGACAATACAATCTTTCAGAGACCTTTCAGCTCTGTCTGAGGTTTAAAGGGCTGCAGACAAGATGGCTCTGATACTAAGGACCTTATAGAATTGGTCATTCATTGCAGAATGGCACATAACCTTTCCAAGGTATAGACTAGCCTGTTCTGGAAGCTTTACATCAGGGAAAATAATTATGGAGGTATGACATGAAAGGGAATGGTCCTTTTGTGATCTATAAAAACCAAGGGCCATGATCCAGGTGGTGGCGACCTGAGTTGCCTTTGTATTGTGTATATTTTGTTATCTATAACCAGTGAGAAGGAGACAAATACAATATAAGGCTGGGATCACATTGACCTGCAGCAAGCAGCAGGTTTTCTATGGTTCGGCAGCAGAACGGTGGCAACGCTGGCGTAAGCTGAGTGTTGAACTTGGTTCAACTTTCAAACTGCAACGCGAGCATATTCAATTAATCAGTGAGTTAAGGCAAACCGTTTGTGTTACCATAGGAACGAGATAGAACTTATTATGGTCTGAGTATTGTGTTACACTTGCCGCTGCCGCTTGTCGCTGGCCAATGTGATCCCCGCCTAAAGAGCATCATGCATCAATGTAAAGTTCTGTCTATTCACAAGTACACATATTTGCATACTGCTGCTGGAATGGATAAATGTAACCCTGCAAGGGGGTGGTGTTTGTGAAACTGTGGAGCTGTCAGGGTGTATAACTGACAGGCCATCTGCAGAGATGAGCCAGCTTCATCCAGATGCTGGAGACAGGCCGCCTAACCGCTCTGTCTCCCGTGTCAGGGGGACGGCTCTGTTGACGGGCTGAGTGGGAGCAGCAGACGGCTGGCCGTGACCTCGACATGAGGCGCTGTGGATGAGTGTGTGTGTGTCCGCCACAAACAGAGAAACCCCCCAGCCACGCCCGTGACAGAGAGAATTACCCGTGTCAAAGTGAAGCCTGAGCTCGCTGCGTTAAAATATGCAAGGCTTCAGCGTGGTGTCAGACTCCACATCATTTTCAAGTCAAGAGCTGCCCTTGTGTTTTTTATGGTGCTTTTTACTCTTGAAAATCTGTGAAATGTTGATGTTTTTCACCTCACAGAGCTCTTCTCCCCACAGTCCTCATTAAATGGAAATATGGCACTCCTACACTGCATTCATTTCAAAGTATGGAAACACGGCAAGCCTTCGCATGTTTCCTTGAATCCCTTGCAACAATATTATGTCCCCATAATGAGGCGGTGTGGACTGGCTTTATGAGTGTTTGTAATCCGTTGTCCACCTGCTATTCCTCCCTCCTAATTAAGAGTGTAATCAGGCCGCCGGCCACTGCTGTGAGGTCCAGTGGACCTGTGGTGATGGGGCCAGAGCAGGTGACTGGATCCAGCTTTCCCAAGAGGGCTGGGGGTGGGGAGGGGGGGCCATCAGGCCCAGCTGGGGCTTGTCCTCAGGGAGGCTGTCAGGACAGAGGGGGCATGGTCCAGATCCACAAAGGTTAGTCCAAGGGGAATAAGGCTCCGATTAGAAACAGAGACCTAACTCTAAGGCGGTGATCACACTGACCAGTGGCAAGCGGCAGGTTTCCTATTCTCTTTGGTTGGGCAGCGGAACGGTGGCAACGCTAGTGTAACGCTAGCATTGGACAAGCTGAGCATTGAACTGTGCAACGGAAGCGTATTCAATTGTCAGTTTAGGGAAACCGTTTGTGTTACTTAGGAACGAAATAGACCTTATTATGGTCTGAGCGGTGTGATCCCTGCCTAAGGATGAGTTGGATCAGCATCTGAAGGATAACACCTCTAACACAATCAGGCATGTTATGATCTACACTCTTAAAACAAATGTGTTGTTCCTATCTGGACACAGAGATGTGTTAAAAAACAATGCAAGTTGTGTTATTTTCAACACATATTGTGTAACAAATAAAAAAAGGAAGCAACACAAACTGTGTTGTCCCTATCTGGACACAGAGATGTGTTAAAAACAACACATTCATTTTGAGAGTGTATTTTATGAATTATTTCAATCCTCTACTGTGTTTTATTCTATGCCGTTATCCATGATTAGTGTATGAAGGAAGATTCTGCATTTTCTTTTTGTGTTATTACCTTCATAAAAGCTATTAATGCAGATCAAATGTCAGGCCCTACGGACCCATTCTGCTGTAACGGTACAGCAACAATTCTGGTTAAAAGTCCTTCCTCTGCTATTTTCATTTATTCCTTTAACACATAGCGTTGATCCAAATGCCATTGCCAATATCCATATCCATATGTGTGCACCCTGGGTGTGGAACCCTTGATTGAAGTGTTGCTGTTACTGTCATACTGTGTATTTCCATATGATCTAGAGGAGCATTTAGATGTCTAGTCTAGTCTCCCACAGATCCCTGCAGTATAGGCAGGCAGATAAGCTAGGATGGAGTTCATTGTCTGATATTCCTCACCAACAGTGATATACGGTAACCCATAAACACTTCAGCCAGCCAGTAGCCTTTTACATAATTTCACTTTGAATGCTTCTGTATCTCTTCATATGCATGCACAGTCTTAACTCTGTAGGCCTTACTCGGAAATTATATCATTGGCCCATGGCTTTATCTGTTCCACAGAAGTGACCAGTGTGTGAAAAACACTCAAGCTCCTCTGCTGTGACAGTCCTCCCAGGCACCCCCTCTGACACACACACACACACACACACACACACACACACACACACACACACAGACACACACACACAGACACACACACAGACAACCCCCCCCCCCCCCCCCCCCCCAAGACAGCCAGAATGTTATGCCTGTCTAACAAGTGTTAGAACAGATCTGTCATGCTATCTCTCTAACAGAGAAGCAGATCTTCAATACAGAAAGTCAACTGACTGACAGTTTGTCTGTACTGGGAAATCTTTAGCTCTTCACTGTGAAGGCTATAGAAGGAAGTCATTCACACTCACAGGACATGAAACTGCACGCGGAGGGAAAAACCGATCCTCCTTTCACAGGTCATGGACTGTGTGTCTATTTATTTTTTACTGTTTGTGTTCAGTGGTTAAATGTTAAGTGTCTGCTTCTCATTAATAGCTGGCTGCTGTAACATTTTAATTTCCTTTTGTGGGATTAATTAAGTTCACCTTATCTTATCTCCTTCTGCATTTTACAATACCTTTCCCTTTCCACTAGCAAGATTAAATGCGCCTGTTATGCTATCGAATTCATTGAGGTATTGGCTGCCCCTATAGGACCTATGTTTGTGTGTGTATTGTGTTTTTTTTTTTTTAAGTCGAGTGGCATAATAGCTATATCACTTTATAATACTTTATAAGACCAGATGAAATAATGAAAAAAAGTCATCTATTGTGTTGGTCACAGATCCTCATAAAGAAGATTAAATTGAGATATTTTGTGATATCATGAAGTTAAAACAAATGAAATTGTTCAGGCTAAAATAATCAGTCTGTCAGGCTGTAATTATCAGTCTTTCAGCAGGGACAGAGTACAGTTGATGACTGTGACAGCCATGTGGATTTGATCCACCACTCCATTTTATTATGACATCTCTACTACAGCGTTTTGTCAGAGACAGCTCCAGCTTGTCAAGCTTGATCTGATATTCCAGCCAGTTGCCTCTTGGGGTGTAGCGCGGTGTGACGTCACTCTGGGCAAACATGGAATGATCTGTGCTGTTCCCTGTGCTCCCTCTCCAAACTGACCCTCAACCTCCCCTGGCGTTGCCCTACATGCATATGTGTATTTGTGTGTGTGTGTGTGGATGGTGCATGGACAGTATATGTGTGCATGTGTGTTCACGTGTGGTTGTGGTGTTGGTGGCGACATTGGGGGGTGGGGTCACATCTTCAACCCCTGCCTCCACCACTTTGCTCTAAGATCTCCAGTGTTAGTACATTGTTTTGGCTGCGCCAACTCACAGCATTATGTCATCGGCGCTCGCTGTGGTAATTAACACTCAGGGCCCCCAGGAGAGAGGTTGCAAGGGAGGAGCTGCTCTCTCTCTCTCTCTCTATCTCTTTCTCTCTCTCTCTTACTCTCTCTCTCTTACTCTCTCACTCTCCGTCTCGCTCTCACACGGTCTCTCTCTCCCTTACTCTCTCGCTCTCTCTTCTTTCTTTCACACTCCTCCTTTCTCTCCCTCTTAGTGGGAAAGCATGAGGACATGGGAAAGGCAGGGGTAGATTGCCACCGGGCAACTTTAATTTCACCAATCAGACCCTGATAATTAACGGCGTCCCACTCTCTGTCTGAGCCTGAAAGCGCACTGAGCCGTGGCCGTCACAACATTCCGGCCCTCGTATGAGGGACCCGGAGACCTGCTGTCTCTCTCCCCCGACGGGCCGCCACTCACATAATAAATAGCCTCTCAGTCCACTCAGCCTGATGAATTGGCCCCTTCCTCACTGAGATGTCCACTGGGTGAGAGCACCACCCCACTTCCTACATCCCCTCTGCCTTCACACACACACACACACAAATACAGACACAGATACACACACACACACACATAAATTCAACACCGTCAGGTTTGTGTGGGATTTTGTACACATAGTCTGCACCACCACCACAGCAGCAGCTGTCTCCTCATTTATCCCATAAAATGACAAAATCACTTGTGGTTTCTCTATCTTGGTTTGTAATTGTCATCAGATCATTACGTGCTATCCCAACATGGGAGACAGCCATTCAGCTGGCCTTCCAAACACAGACCTGCATCTGGACATAAAAATGCACACTATTGAGTCCAGTCTTTTAATAGGGAGGGAATCAGCAGCTGGCTACTTAACAAATATTTACAGTACTTGCATGTCAATGACAACATTTGTGGGAAAAAAACTGCAGCTGGCTTTGAAAGGCCTGCACAGCTTAACCTCCTGTTGTGCACATTCAAAATATCAGTGAGAACTCAATGACCAGGGGCTATGGCTAGTAGCCTACAGGGTGGCTCCTCGTTTTTTGTACAAATGACCTATGGCTCAATGTCTGGACCATCTACAGCCTGTCAACCTCTTTGGAATGATGAGGTAATCTAGGAAGCAGGTTATCTAACTCAGTCTTGTACGTTCTGCCATACGGTTCAGCCTCTATCTCTGCAATCTCTTCCCAGGTGAAAATATGCAGCGAAGATATATCGCTGCGAAGCCGTGCGCAGGCAGCAGCATTAAACGAGGTGAAGGCAGCCATGAATTTGCCTGCCTGTGAGAGAGTCAGCTGCCACAGATTACAGAATGTGGTTTCCTATCAAAGAGGGCGTTCAGCCGAGGAACCGCTCTCCTCCTGAGATGGGTAAAATTCTCTCTCCACTGAACGTGCGCTGTCAAACCCTGCTGATGAGAACACCGAGGTTAATGAATTGTTTGTTTGATTTCTATATCACAGTAAATTGGATGGCAGTGTGCTCTTGAGAAAGTTGTGCTTACACAACCATTTGAGGCGAGCAATTAGCCAAGCTCTCCCAGTGGCGCTGTTGTAGAACATTCAACCCAATCCAGATGGTAGCGCACAATGGCCATCCACTCACCGTCTCGCAGTCTGAAACTCTGTTAGAATAAGCCATTATTTTGCCAAGAAATGTGATTGATCAGTGCAAAATATTTACCTTAAATTGTAGCGAATGATGGATTGATGAAGTGTGTTAATTTGAAAAATGTGCTCTTCTATGTTTGGTTGTCTCTCATATTTTTTGATCATTAGGAATACTAATTATTATCCAAATGTGCTCAATTGCTCATTGTTTATTGAGTTCAGAATCAGATGCTTACTTTATGTAAAAGGCATATTGAGTGTAGCTTCTGGTTCATCCTTGAATCTATTACTTTGCCATCTGGTGGACATTTGTGAAGATGCAGCTGTTACATAAGATAAGGTACACATGGTAAACAGCACATGGTGAAATGGCACCTTGTTACATGCTTACACACACACACACACACCGCTGATTGTCAGTTTGTTCTGTGACATTATTTAATTGCATTGCTGTGCAAATAACTCTGTTTCTGCTAAATGATGTCTCAGAAACCATTAACAAACCCTTTCAAAGCGGATATCTATTCAGACATGATGACTGTCAACACTAAAGGCACATTAGGCAGAGAAATAACAGAATGTTTGCTCACGATGAGAGCCCCGCACAGTGTACAACATACTTAATGATGCCACCAGGAAGACAGAAAACAGCCCACTTCAACAGAAGGTCAGATGAATCACCATATTTCAGAGTGGGGCCACGTTGGTCTGACTTTTTTTTTTTCACATTTCCTAGGCCATGCTGATGAACAGCTTCTGATTTATCTGTGGGCTGCATGAACAATAAGCAGTTATCCCGAAACTGACCTTCCTGGGAATCATGATTTATTTATCTGGTGTGCGGACCTTCACTCTGACCAAGTCCTTCTCCATTATGCATATCCATGGGGCATTCCCATAAAATGAGAGATGAGAGAATAGCAAACACAGAGAGGATGGCAGACATGACTTTGCAGTATTGCTTACCGTCAAAATGTACTTAAAATGCTAGGCCTGTCGGTGTGAGTCCAGCAATGCCATAGCCATCGTGAGCTTGCCTTTTTGTTTCATTTAAAGCTCCAGTGACTGAACAACTCAAATTCAAACAGGAGTCAACAACACAAGACTCAATTGTACTGACTGACAACACTATTTGGTATAGCAGCAAGTGCATGTTGTGTGTGATGTCTGTATGCTACAACTGAGACCTTAAATTTTCCCTTGGGGATCAATAAAGTATCTATCTATCTATCTATCTATCTATAATAATAATAATAATAATACATTTTATTTAAAGCGCCTTTCAAGTAACCCAAGGACACTGTACAATAAGAGAAAAGGATATAGACATAAGAGTAGCATAAAAACATCAGACAGAGACAGTATCCAAGAGAACATAGACATAAAAGCAACATATACAGGGACAGTACAAATAGACAGTACAGTTAGTAAAACACACTATACATACAGCAGGAGACAGACATTGCCAACAAAAGTAGAATAAAATAAAACAGTAATAGAGGAGCAAGTGGGACGGAGGAGCAGTGCCGGTTCAGACCTCCATGGGGCCCTAAGCAAAATCCTGCTAAGGGGCCCTCCTACCTGAACTCTGAGCACCAAAAGGTAACCATTTTTTTACAGTATCGTCTGACACCTCAGTGCTCCCAATACAATCATCCCACCCCATTTTGGATGTCTATGGAAGTTACCAAATATAGTGTTTTTCCCTATAAAGGACTAGGAGAAAGAAACATAATTGTCTGTGAATCACCTTCACACAGCAATAAATGAGTTTCAGTGTCTGGGCTGTTTGCTTTTGATGCTTGCTGTACATATCCCCTTGCAAAAAATAAGTTCAGTTATACCACAGTAGGCTACAGTGCAGTATAGTATTTTCATGTCCAAAATACTGCATTTCTGTAGTAGACTATTTTAAACAATCATTTTAATACTTCATATAGGCCTAATTTACGATGTGCATCTGTTGTCCATGCAGCACAGCGAATCAAAGTTAATACATTAGGCTAGGCCTACTTTCCATTTTGCATACGTTCAGTTGTAGGCTATAAAGCTTGACTGAAACATTGTAAAACAATTAGTTCTTTTTAAAAATGTATGGGAAGAGTGAAATCAACTATTAGTTTCGACGGGTCCTCGCATGTTTCTGCTGAAAAACTGCTAGTTTCATCCCGAGCTGCACGTTATGAACACATTTAAAGATGCGGTCATTTAAAAAAAAAAATGTAGCCAGTCGCCCGCATTCAAACAAACGGAATATGAGATTATATTTCACAACTTTGCGAAGTACTGTGATTGGGAAAGGCTGACAAGCAAGCCGCAGACAGATCAGGGGACAGATCACTTCCCTGTTAGGTAGGCCTATGCTAGACCAGCAACACGCGCTGGAGAGACGCATGTTGACATCAAACCATGGAACGAACGCAAGTTTACCCGACTGCTGTTTCCGCTGTCATTCTCGTGGCGTTTCTTCCGTTTTTCATGCCCTGAATGGTAATTCGGTTTCATGTTCATCTTCTTAATGTATGAGGCACTGTCGCTATAACTGTATAGGGCCTACTAACTTGTCTGTCACTAGCTTGACTCAGAAGAGACGGGGGAGGGGGCCTTCATTAACTGGCGGGGCCCTACGCAACTTGCGTAGTGTGCGTATAGGGAGAACCGGCCCTGCGGAGGAGGCATGGTTATGAGTAGGAAGGAAAATCAAGAGTGAAGAGGTGAGTTTTTAACATGGATTTAAAGGTGGAAGTGCTTTGACGTAGTGCAAGTGGGAGGGAGTTCCAGAGTTTGGGGCCAGCCACGCTAAAGGTCCTGTCACCCATGGAACGGAGATGTGCCGTGGGGGTGGATAGGAGGTGGGCATCAGTGGAGTGTAAGGTGCAGGTTGGTTGGTAAGGGGTCAAGAGGCTTGAAAGATAAGAGGGTGCAAGATTATGTTGTGCTTTGAAGACAAGAAGGATGATTTTGAATTGAATACGGTATTGTACAGGGAGCCAGTGTAGTTGATGGAGGATGGGAGTGATATGTTGCCAGGGCCTGGTACGGGTGAGAACTCTTGCAGCATAATTTTGTATGTATTGTAGCCTGTCTAATCTCTTTCCTGAGACACCAAAGAGCAGGGCATTACAGTAGTCAAGTCTGGAGGTTATGTAAGCATGAATGAGAGTCTCAGCAGTGGTGGGGTTAAGGGACGGGCAGAGTTTAGAAATGTTTTTGAGGTGGACAAAGGCTGTTTTAGTGATGTATTTGATGTGAGAGTCCAAGGAAAGGGTAGAGTCAATTATGACACCAAGGTTTTTGACTTCATAGGTAGTGGTGGTGAAGTAACCAGGGATGGATAACTGTGATTGTTCCAGCTTTTTCAGTACAGATGGTGTGGCAATGAGTATGGCTTCTGTCTTGTCATGGTTTAATTTGAGAAAGTTTTGTGTCATCCAGTTGCTTATGGCATTGAGACAGGTGACCAGATTGGAGGGAGGGAGGGAGTGTGTGGGAGGGCTTAGTGTGAATATAGATTTGTGTGTCGTCAGCATAGCAGTGGAAGTTTAAACCATACTGACGTAAAATATGACCATGGGGGAGGATGTAAATGACAAAGAGCAGGGGACCTAGGACAGAACCCTGGGGAACACCATGTGAGAGAGGTGAACTGGGGGACCTGAAATTACCTATGGAGACAAACTGTTCCCTAGCTGTGAGATATGACCTAAACCAGGAGAGTGGGGTGCCAGTGATACCCAAGAGTGTTTCCAACCTGGTGAGCAGTGTGTTGTAACGGACCGTGTCAAAGGCAGCTGTAAGGTCCAGCAGTAATAAAATGCTGACATGGCCTGTATCAGCCGCAAGGAGTAGGTCATTTGTGACCTTGACCAGGGCCGTCTTGGTGCTGTGCTGAGCCCTAAAACCAGACTGAAACACTTCCCATAGGGCATGAGCAGTCAGGTGTTCTTGGAGTTGTGTGGCTACAGTGCGCTCAAGGAGTTTGGAAATAAATGGCAGGTTGGAGATGGGACGATAGTTTTTGAGATCATCAGTAGCTGCTCCAGTTTTTTTTAAGAACAGGAGTGATAGCTGCAGTTTTGAGAGAGTGAGGGACAGAACCAGTGAGAAGAGATGAATTTATAATGTGAACGAGGAGGGGGCACAGCACCGGCAGGCAGGTCTTGACCAGTGGAGTAGGCATAGGGTCCAGAATGCAGGTAGAGGACCTAGCCTTGGTGGAGAGGTCATGGACAAAGTGCTCATCCACAGGTGCAAAAGCAGAGAAGGACTAGACTGGTAATGCAGGGGTAATGGGGGCATCACTCAGTGTAGCAGCAGTGGGGAGTGGTTGAAATTGCCTGTAGATGGTGTTGTTTTGGAAAAAATCAAGAAAGTCACAGCAAAGATCAGTTGAAGGGGTAAGTGGAAAGGATTTGTTAGGCTGGAGTAGTTTATTGACTGTGGAGAACAGGGCTAGGGTTATTCTGACCTCTGGCAATGATGGTGGAGTAATGCACAGATTTAGCCTCATTAAGAGCCTCTTTGTAGGCCAGTACATGGTCTTTATATGCCTGTGCGTGAACAGTTAGGCCAGTCCTTCTGCTACGTCGCTCCAGTTGGCGGCCAGCAGCCTTCATTTTGCGCAGTTCAGGTGTAAACCATGGAGCAGAGCGTAGAAAGGAGACAGTGTGTGTTTTCAAGGGGGCCAGATTATTTAAAGTATCAGATAGCTGAGAGTTGTAGAGTAGGGCAAGATCATCAGAACACAAGTTAAGTGGCTTATCCACGAGTTGGGATTGTAGTGTGTCTGATAGCCTTAGCTGTGTTAATGTTCTTGGTGTTCCTATATGTGATGGAGCGTGAAGCGCGGGGACAGCGATGAGGCTCAGGAACAGCAATATTAAATATTACAGCTTTGTGGCCAGTGACAGAGAGATCCTTAGGGCAGAGGTCAGATGGAGAGATGCCAGCGGAGCAGACAAGATCAAGAGTGTGACCTTTTGAGTGGGTGGGAAAGTTCACATGCTGGGCAAGATGAAAGCAGTTTAGCATATTGAGAAAATTATTGGCAAAGTTGTTTGAATCATACTTCATGTATATTAAAATCACCCAGAGCAAGGATAGATGGATACAGAGGGCATACAGAAGATAGAAGCTCAGCAAATTCATTTAGAAAATTAGATGATGCTTTAGGCGGCCTATAGATAAGCAAGATAAGTAGTGGTAGACTACCAGTAAGTTTCAGAGCAAGACATTCAAATGATGAGAAATCTTGCAGAGGCACACACAACCTTAAAACAGGAGCGGTAGAGCATAGCAATCCCCCTTCCCCACATCCAGCTGAGCGTGGCTTATCAATAAATTCAAACCCAGGTGGAGTGGCTTCATTTAATGTGATAAACTCATTTGGCACTTGCCAGGTTTCAGTTAAGCACATAAAGTCGATGTCCATATCAGTGATTAAATCATTAATGAAAGGTGCTTTGTTGAGGAAACGTACATTGAGCAAGGAAAACAATGCATTCTTTGATATATAACCATTCTGGAGGGTATTTAATAACATTATGGGGCACAGATTGTTAAAGTCAGCAGTGCGCTCTACAGCGTTGCGTACTGTTTTCCCTGAGTCCAGCTCCAGAGAGAGTCAATGTTATTTGGGTGAAGATAACGGCCAAACTTTCTATGGGAGCCCCTGTGGTTGTATTCGGAGCGACGATGCAGAATGCCGAGATGTTGGTGCAGTATAATAGCCTCGTGAGACCATCCTGATCTCGCGAGCTTCAGGCTTCAGGTTTTCACTCGCAGATCAGTCTGGCAACTTTCCGAAAGAAAATTTGGAGCAGTTCACCAAACGAACGGCCAATCAGTTGGTTTTGAAGCGGGTTTAGGTGTGATGCAACGAACAACATGACTGCATCCACAGATGAGATGAGCATAGCTATCGCGCAAGTTTTATTCAAATTAGAAAGTATTCCTGGGTAAGCTGTGAAGCTATGCGTCTCAGCCATGCAGCTGGGAGGAATGAACGACAGACATCCTCCACGGCAGATTCCAGTTCATAATGGAGGAATATACTTTATTCAGAAGTGTAGGGCCTACCGTGAAAACTTGATGGGAATTGTCGTTGATTAGGTTCATGTCACATACAAATGGTAAGTTAAAAAATGTTAACGTTAGTTACGTTACCTAACTAATTGTATGTTAAACAAAGGCATAGAGAGCCGAAGTCACGCCCTTGACCTATCATTCAAAAAAATATGAACGGGAGTTAATGGAGAGATAACAATTATGTTTTGGTCCAGTTTGAATTGTGCCACGAATTTCACATATGATGTGTGTGAATTTAAAAGATAATTTTTCACGTCAAGAAAGTACTGTTGTTCGATAGACTTCAAAAGTTATTGTAACGTTTAATGCACACGACACCAACGTTGTTCAATGGCAGCTTTATTGGCTCACGAACGAGGGCAGGGACTCAGACACAGATTACAATACACACAGGGCAGGTCAAGGAAACACACATACTACACCAACAGGGGAGGTCCAGCCCCCCACACGAAAAGGAACACACATGAGGGATAACTAAAAAGGGAAACAGGTTACGATAAAAACACCAACTTTACACTTCTAACTTAGGGGAAATACGACATAAACCCGTCCTCGGCAACGACCACGAGGTAGTCAAATGCTAGCGTCGGCGCGCGTCGCCCGCCACTCAGTCCAGTGCGACAGTACCGCCAACTCACGTGGGGTGCACGCGCCGCAGGAGCTCACTCAACGGGGCGCCACGCTGCTAGCAATCCAGTTCGGGCGTGCTAGCAG
The DNA here is from genome assembly GCF_046254945.1 of Alosa pseudoharengus. NCBI lineage: Eukaryota > Metazoa > Chordata > Actinopteri > Clupeiformes > Clupeidae > Alosa > Alosa pseudoharengus. Next base: position 19,890,409 of record NW_027468630.1, on the reverse strand, counting down.
CCACGTGGCCGACCCGCTCGTCACCAGCTCCCTCTCAGCAGCCGCCCTCAGGCTGCACTTTCCGCGGCGTGTCACCACGGCACTCCTCCTCTCCAGACGGGGCCCTAGGTGGCCTTACAACCGTCGACACTGTACCAAGCACCGGGGTTCGAGGGGGGCCAGATGAAGCTGCGCCAACGCCACTCCACTCCGTCGAGTCGCCGACCAGGACAGACAGGCACCGACTCCGCAGCAACCGGACCGCGCTGAGCTCTCCCGCTGCAGCTACCGTCTTCGGCGTCCCTCCTCGTGTTGCCATCTCGCAGAGCCGAACTGCTCTGTTCCCGGCCCGTTCCACTCCTTCGCGGCCTCGGCGAAGGCACGACCCCCGAGATGGTCGTGCTATCGAACTCCACACAACGAACTTTTTTCAAAAGGCGCCGGCCAACAGGCCAACTAGAACGGGCGCCCACACAGCACGGTGCCTCTCACACGCACCCAAAAGTTAAAACACACAAAAACAGTCACACTCTAGAGGGCCTTTCCGACGAAGCTGCCCCACCGTCGTGAGTTTGCTGCCCTCAGCGGCTCCGCCAACCGTCCATCGTCTAGGAACCTCTTCTTCGCCGCACTCCCTCGGCTCTGCTCACGCGTCGCGGCTCGCAGCGGAGTCAGTGCCCAGGCCAGCGTCGTCTTCTCCGCGAACGCTTCTTCAGGCCCCTCTTCCGGCAAGAACTTCTCCCATGGCCGCAGGCAGCTCCTCCGTCGGCTGTAGCGATAGAAGGCCCCGAGCTTTTTAGTAGCCCTTACAAGGGCTCTTCCTGGATCCTCTTGCGTGGGCCTCCACCCAGTGGTATGGTCTTCCGCTCCCCGCTTCTCTCGCTGGGCGGAGGCCATGTTCGAAAGTCGCTTCTGACACCAATGTAACGTTTAATGCACACGACACCAACGTTGTTCAATGGCAGCTTTATTGGCTCACGAACGAGGGCAGGGACTCAGACACAGATTACAATACACACAGGGCAGGTCAAGGAAACACACATACTACACCAACAGGGGAGGTCCAGCCCCCCACACGAAAAGGAACACACATGAGGGATAACTAAAAAGGGAAACAGGTTACGATAAAAACACCAACTTTACACTTCTAACTTAGGGGAAATACGACATAAACCCCCCGATTGTTCACCCTCGTGTCCCAGCATGCCTTTCGCTAGAGAACGCTAACACAGTCTTTATGCGCCGACGCTACATTATGTTGGTTTTGTGCGAATCCGCTCAGTGGACTACATCTCTCGTCTCGAACGATGTACGTCACCAATGTAATGAAACGATAAGATTAGCTGTTATGCTAGTTAACGGTTGCATCTTGCTGCCTGCTATGTCACTTAACAGTATCTAATGTACAGTCTATGGACGAATACAACTTACCTGATGTGTTTAATCCTCTGACTCATGGTATTTTCATTGGCAAGGAAAGCCCAATTAAGACCTGTTGCTGGTATGCTTGTACAATCTAGTGTGGCTGTGAATGAGCTAACGTCTCTAGCGCGACTGATGGGTTTGTAGTCGTTGGAATCATGATCTTTCACAATGTTGTAATTCAACAAACTGCAAATGTCTTTACATGAAAAATTGTCTTTAAAATTGACAAACATCATATGGGTAATTCAAGGCACAAGTCAACCGGGACCAGAAAAAAAACATTTTTTCGCCATAGACTGGCGTTAGGTCCCATGGAGGCAAACGGAAGGGGCGGGACTTCGGCTCTCTATTAGAAGAACACTTTGTTCATCTAATTGGTTGATTTGGCCCGTCGATAACCAACAGAGGTGGTGATAGACAGATGGTTTATCCAATCAGCTAACCAGTATTTCCGCCCCTTCCCAAAAGTTCTCCAACGGAAAGTTCCCAGATGGACATGCAGAGCAAATGCGAAGCATCCATCTGGCGGAGTCAGGTTAGCAGGCCATCTGGATACTTGTAACAGTTTTTTTGCAGGCTGTGGATACGGGCCGACGAGTATTTGAGTCATGGTTGAGGAGCACAGTAGTTCACAGGGCACGCATGAAGACCAGCGTAGCAGCCAGAGCTCATGGACGAGAAGCCAGAGCAGCCGCGATACGGATGCAGATCGCATAGGGAAGGAGGGTGGAAGACAGGCACGGCCAACTAAAAGGTTCCAGCAGGCAGACGCAGGTTAGCGCTGACACACCTAGCCGATGTCCTAATAATCTAGCACGTTAGCCAGCAAGTGTAACCACTGACACTCTTGGGAGGTAACCAGGTCCCTGTGAGTGTAACAGCATAGGCAAGAGGCTCACCCACTGATGTAGCAAGCAAGACACTACCAAAGCAGTCTCAGTGGAGTATCCTTGAGAGGGCTCGCACAGTGACACATAGGGCAGGCAGGGGCGGGGTTCACTCTTTATTACGACATCCCGTTATTACGACGACCATCTATTACGACATACCGTTATTACGACAAGCCTCTATTTAGACAGAGAAGCCCCTGGCTGCAGCTTGCAGATCGGGGCTGGGCTCAATGTGGGGTGGAGCACAATGTTGAGCTCAGCCCACCTTCAGCACATCTTCTCACGCATGTCCGTAGGGCCTACCTTGTTTCCTACTGTCCAAGTTATATTTCTCAACATAATCTCTTGAAAGAATGCTTAAATCTATAAAAGCATTTCCTCGACTCAAAACACGGAGGTTAGACTCTCGCTGCAGGCTAACAGTACTACTGGGTAGGGTAGCCTATAATGCGTAGGGGAGAGGTACAATTGTAACAGCAGTACAAATGTATTGGTGTTTTATTCTCAAGATATGGTGTAGCTACGGAAACGTAAATAGACACATATCATGAAATTATGTAGAATCTTACAGCCATCCAAATATGAATGGTCTACTTAAATAAGACCAGAGATATTAAGAAAAAGGTGCAAAATTCAAGCATCGCAATTTTTTATTGATTCTTTCAATCGCAACTGTTTGTTTAAGTTTGCTTCGTGAAATTTGAGCGTGTGGACTTCAATCACGTCATTCATATCTTCAGTCCCTCTGTTTCAATTTAACATATTGAAAATAACAGTTTAGCTAGGATTAGGGCTGTAACGATACACCAACCTCACGATTCGGTTTGTATCACGATTTTTGACCCACGGTTTGATACAAACCTCGATTTTTCTTTCCTTTTTTTGGGGGGGGCTAGACATTTTATTAAATAACATTAGAAGACGAGAGGATTACAATATATTGTAGGCTATAATATATCTGTATTATTTTATATCCTGATATAAAAAGATTTTACTGAATATCTGATATTTATGACAGCACACTTTATGCAGATTAGCCTATAGCCTAGGCCTACTATTTTTATTACAACTCTACCTCTTTAATTCAGCTGTCTGGTTGAAGCCTGGAAATATTGTAAACAAAGTAGCATAGTTGGCTAGCTTATCATAGTCTACTGATTGGACTGTTCAGTTTCCCCATGTGTGTTCAAGTTTCAAGGTAATGTTTCTCCTTGGGACAGGCCCTTTTGGGAAACGTTGGTATTGAGATGATCAGTCAACTTGAATGCAAAAGTTTTAAACAAATATGTGCAGCATGCTAATGATGCTAAGCGGATTTAATAGTAATTTAGCTAATCGTCTTCTATGCGTCATTGCTTTCACGATTGTAAATGTTTGGGTTGGCCGCGCGTGTTCATTGAACAGTAGAGGGAGGGAGAGTGACCATACCGATCCACTTGCACGACCCCGACCCGACATACGCATGGTGTCGCGCTGCCTCCCCTCGTTCAGTCGTATGTGGGCATTTCGTTTAAAATGTCAGTTACCAGCTCATACTCAGTTCGTTTTAACGTATCTTAAGTGTTTTTCCACAAATGGACCACAATTTTAGGCATGTACTTAACAGTATACAACACATTAATAACGCTGATTGGACGTTCGTTTGGCGAACTGCTCCAAATTTTCTTTATCGGAGAGATGCCAGACTGATCTGTGAGTGAAAATCTGAAACTCGCGAGATCAGGATGGTCTCACGAGGCTAGAGTGGGACTGCTTCCAGACAAAAGCTGCAGAGTGCAGGGCACACTTTCCATGCTGGAATAAGGCATGATGGGTCGGGGGGGATTGAATCCAGGGATTTGAGGCCATGAGTGAAAAGAAGCTTTCGGGTTTCATTGACTGACTCGACACCGCAGTTCTTACTATACATGAGTACAGTCCAGCGTTTGAGAACTTGCATGTGCACTGATTCCAGTGTGAGGCTGGTTGGGTCTTGGGTGATCAGAATGAGGGTGCCGGTGACTTCTGGGTAAGCTGCCCACGCATTCCATGCTTTTTTTTGCCAATTCCATACATTGCTGATACAACGTCACATCATGTGAACGCCTGGAAGAGGGGCAGTGCTTGACATTTTTGAGGTCCCAGCATTTCTGAGATGTGGTGGATTGGAATATCTTTATATGCCTTCCCTGATCCAAATCCAATCCACAGCTCTGAGAGGCCTCAAGTCCCTGGATTCAATCCCCCCGACCCATCATGCCTTATTCCAGCGTGGAAAGCGTGCCCTGCACACTGCAGTTTTTGTCTGGAAGCAATCCCTCTCCAAAACTCCAGAGATTCCAGACCCCAGTAAGTGGGGTTGAGAATGGAATGACAGAACCAAAGTCTGGGTGCCATATTGGACAGATCTGGAAGATGCCAGCAAGGGATGCTCACTCCTCCTCTACTGTGGCTGTGTGGTTGCCTGTAAGGCCACCGAGCTGGACTTTTTGCTGTACCACATTGTGCAAGTGTGAGGGAGGCTGTACTAATAATGATGAAGAGTGAAACCAAAAATCTTTGAATAAATACATGATGTTTAAGCAAAGTCCTTTTAGGCAAGTCCCTCCACTCTGCGGCCATATTGCAACGCTTTTTGGGCACTCATCGGGCATCCATTTCGGCAGAAATGCGCGTGCTCATGGGTTCACAACACCAATCTTGCTCCAGCGGTGAGATAACAACACATGATTGGCACGATGTCTTCACAACACACCACATTATTGGCTCAATGTATTCACAACACAGCACATGATTGGCTCAATGTATTCACATGACAACATTTTGCCGCGGAAGGGGTGTGGTTTGCGTAGACAACTGCCATATTGCCGTTACAAACTAAGCTCATGCATTTCTATGGAGAATTTTTTTCTATGGAGAGTGCGGTGTCTCCTCATTAGAAAGTCTATGGTTTAAGTATGATTTTTTTTTTTGTGTTATTTGACTAAAATATAATATTGATCCTTAACATGGTGAAAAGCCTTATATACTGTAACTTTTCACTGTGGCATAGTTCTGAATTTGTGTTTATTTAGGGCTTAACAATGGTCCTTTTGGTCACAACATGTGATTTTTGACACTATAGTGATAATGACCTGTCCAATCAACAAAGAAAAGCATACCTTGGAGGTAAAATATGGGTCTAGGGACCTGAGTAATATTTCAATGTGACTTTTTCAGAGATATTGACAGTTTATGAGCCAAATATGACTATGATACTAGATTTAAATGGACTTAAAATAAGAAGAACATATCAAAATTGGATTCCTTGTATCAAACAAAGTAGAGAAAATACATTATACAACAATTTAAGACTAAAGGAAGCTGAGATATAACCTTTTCTCTTTTCGGCGGGGGCCATTTTGGATTTTATGGATAACTGTCACTAGGGGGGCCACCCCAACTTGTATCCATGGATTTTTTAAAACCTTAGGCCTATACCTAACACCCTGCCAAATCAAAAACTTATCCAGAAGTGCCCAATCTTCATGGTTTTTCACATATTCCTTCCCAGCTAGTTGTAGGCTAACACCCGTCTCTATGGCAAAATTAACTGATTTTATCGCGCGAACAATTTATGTAGCCTAAACAATAGGCTATAGAGGCCAATATTAAACAATGATAAAGCCATGTGCAACGCATTTTGGAATTGCAATACCCTCGATATATGTTGGAAAGCTTAGTTTATCGCTTTGATTTTCTTGCACGACTACAAGTCAATTGATACAAGTGCTCGAATCTGCTTCTACGAGTGACGATATTTTTGCTCCAGGCTAGGCGATATAATAGGAGCAAAAAGATTTGTATGTGTGGACGTCGAGCGAATCGATCGAGAAAACAAGGCGGCCGGATCTGGATCCTGGATAGACCCAAGAATAGACCAAACCTAGGCCCTTGAGCACAACAAAAAACAGCCATGTTGTGCTCCTTCACCCATGGAGTTCATCCCCACAGATGGGTTTTTGTGTTACATCTGTCTGATTAGTGCTTCCATTGCTTGTCCGCAATGCTTGTTTTCCACCATTATCTGGTCTGTCTCTGAAATGTAACATGGCGATTTGGACAGCTTTAATTTGTAGGTGCCCAGTATCCATTAGCAGATTCGCTGGACCTTCCCCGCCCTACGCACTTCATGTTTTAATCAGTGTGTTTCTTTCAAAGTACAACACAATTTATGGGGGAGGAGGTGTGATCCGGGCTGATTTATGAGACATATTAGTTTAAGTGGCAGTGTTGGCATTTCCGGGTGTAATGACAGAATGTTAGCGATGACTCTCTGACTCCTCTCGGGCTGCTCTCTGGAGATTAGATTGTAATCCGTGTTGTTTAAATGGCAACGCCACCCCCTTCACACAGAACTTCACACTGTCTGGTTGTCTCAGAAGTAGCCTTGCCTGAGCCTGTCCGATCCTCTTGCTGTTGTGTGCTGAACTTGGCTGCATTTTTTACAGGAGCTGAAATTCTATTTGCATGATCTCCATGTGACAGATTGGTATTGAGACTATTATCATTCCTCTATTGCTGTGTTTGTGTTTAAATAATTAAATCTGAATATTTATTGGGTGCATTTATTGAGGTAAAATGTGCTGCTCTTGGCCAGGGGTGTCTGTGTAAAAAAATCCCTTATTTAGCCCTGACAGGACTGCAATGGTCTTTCAGAGCGAGAGAACAGATCTTTGAAAGACCAAATGCCCCTGGTGACAATGCGGCCTGACAGGCAACATTTCAGCGTTATCTCCCGATGACTGGGCTATGGCTAAAATGGCGATAGTCTGTCATCTCCTGTTGGTCGGGGACGCTACCTACCCTGAATAAATAGGCCACCCGCTGGCCCTGGTGGATTTATATCAACAAAAGAAGAAAGGCCATTCTTCAGCACCTCATCCTCTTCCGCATGAAAACATTAAGCTTTCTCACTGTTTAATCAGACAGGGGACATTGGACCAACTGCAATAAGCCCAGACTAGACCTACAGCATAGACCTATAGCAGGGGGTGGGGGGTTGTCTGGTGATCATTGTTTGAGGTATGTCAGTTTTAGCTTTAACTGGCAGAGATGTTTGGTAATATAGAATTTATGGAAGGCATCCTGCGCACATACAAGTGCGGGGATCTTCAGATGGGAATTACAGTCTTGTTACACCGCCCTTGCCAAACAATAAAGCCACTTTTGCAGACATTTTATTAAAAACTGTCTGGGCAGGTCCAGTGAAAGACAGCAAGAGTTTTTTTATGTCCATCCACTACTCTTGTTACCATTGGCATTTGTTGACTGAAGTAGGGTTTTTTTTTGTGGTTCTGTGGGCAAACATGCTCACAAAGTGTCAAACATAAGGAGAATCATCTTCAGCAGAGACAGCTCGTATCAAACTACATGGACAAGTGTAATCATCAGAGTGCAAGCGAATGCCAGTGGGAGGTACTTGATTGATTTAATCTGGACAGGTTTATATCTGTAAGGATGGACATAAAAACAGACCTCAAAAACAAAACAGAAATATTATCTGTATTGTAGGATTTGACAAAGCCAAAACAATATAGGATTTTTTTGCAGATGTATGATGTATAGTGAATTATTTATTTTTTCTAGCTTTTCTAGTTCTAGCTGAGAATGCTGAGGTGAATTTCTAGTCAAGCCTGGGAAGCTGAAATGCTGTTTAAATGGAAATGTATGGGAAAGACACTAGAGTCTGCATCAAATACTGGTGACTTAATTATGTGTTTAGCTTTTGGGTTTGTGCAAACTATGTTTTTCTGTTTAATGGTAAAGAGGATAAGAACAAGCGTGATGATTTATAAATTAAACTCCAAACATATAATGGTTGTACATATATTTATATATGACATTGATTAATGTATATTAATTATATTTTACCACATGTTTACTACATGATACATATTGTAGCAGGAAATAGTCAAACCCTTTATGAGGATCTTGTGATATTTTCAGTATTAGTATATGAAACTCAAAGTTGTTTGACCTACGACAAAGCTGCAAGAGGCTTTAAGATCTGAAGCCCACTTTACTGGAACTTTGCAGTAGCTGATACCACTGGTGCCAGATAATCATCTGACCCCCCCTCTTTGATAAAGCACTGAACATAAAGCAGTCAGCGATTACAGATCTCAGCTTCACCGCTGTGTAATGGCACATGTTTGCCTTTAGTGCATTAGGTAATGGCACTTTGGACAAAATGGCTCCTTAATAGTGTTATCACTGGCCATGCATGCTAATCACCTGAAGCTTTTGCTAATGTGCATATCTGGCCATGTCACTGACCACATATCCTGTCTATGACTATGTGATACAGATATAACATTCCTTTATATTGCTGTATGATTCCTTTGTGTTACCAAATTAGCATAATGGATTCCTATGCCAACCTCACCATTAGCATTCATCATCAACAACAACAGAAAATACCATGACATTAATGTGATAAAGGGAGTCCTCCTTATCTGAGCTGGTTTGGACAATGGCAGCAGATGCTCAGAGAGCAGAAGGCCTTTGGAGCGCTCGGTTGCTGCTTCTTCTCTGCAGAGACCCTCAGCAGGGGGGAGTGGCCTTCACCACCGCCGCCGGTTGGATCCGTGGTGCTGGGCTGCTGGCTCTAGCCGGCTGCCTCCAGACCTCATTAATATTCCCATCAGCGGCCGCTCGGTCCTCCACCTCACAGGTGTGTCAGACATCTCCCTTGGACATTCGGCTGCTATTGTTCCTCGCCTCTCTTATCGGATTATGGGGGGGGGGGGGCACTTCTGTCTCAAAACACACACCCCCTCGGGACTCAGTGTGTGTGTTTGTGTGTGTGTAGTTGTGTGTTGCTGTGTTTTTCTTGTGTGTCCCCTTTCATGGAGTCTTTTTCCCTTTCACAGAGTTCTCTTTTCAAGTTCTTTGGCAGTGCAAGGTCATCGTATTGGATCTATGGTCAGTCACACAGGCTTTCAATCTGCTCCTTCAGGAATAGTTGGATTGTACGCAGCCACATGCACCACAAATGCTTGGTTGCAATGTTGCAAAGCCTTGCATTATTCAGAGATTTATTCACACAACACAATTGTATCAGGTTCATAAATATTCTCCCTCCTATTGCTGTTGCTTCGAGTATTTCCTTGTGTTTGGTTTGAGGACGTGAGTCTGTGAGTGAGAAGGTTAATCCAAACGTCCTTGTTTCCAAATGCACATTACGAGCTGGCGTCCTTATTGTGTGTGCATGTGCGAGCATGGCATTTTCAATTACCATATATAATCACTTTAGAGAGCATTACTGCAGAGGTATTGACCAGTCCTCTTATTGAATAAGAAGATCCTTTAACCCACTGGAAAGAAATGAAACACCAGAGCCTCTATGTGCCTCCTCACCCTGCCACTGCAATGGAGAGAAGTGCCTGAAGTAGAGTGTGGCAAGCTGGGTTCATGCATAGTTCTCAGTGTCTTACAGACGTGCAGTGAAGCCTTGAGGTGGTGCTGAGCACCCAGGGGACCCAGGCCAAGACACCGGGAGAGATTTGTGAGGTGTCAATGCCTCTGTCTGAAATCCCCAGGGTCTAGGAGGCAGGAAATGTGATGAAGATGAAGGCATGTGCACAGGCCCCTGGTGAATACTGGTACGAGTTACTGATCTCTGCCTTGAGAAATACTAAATGTTTGTGAGATGTTTGTGAACATCTCAAACAGATAATCTTGTGTGTGTGTGAGAGAGAGAGAATTTTATTTACCTCCATGCTCAATAATTATTTTTCGGATAATATTACTGTTTGGAACTATAATAACCTTTGCTGAAAGTTACAGTAAGCTTTGCTTTGTGAAAAAGGGATAATGCAATCTTATCCGTGTGCACTACATTGGTTTGTAAGGGTCTGTGCAACATACCTGTTTAGAGTCTCACCTTCAGTTACCCCCCCCTCTCTCTTTCACCCTCTCTCCCTCTTTCAGGGTGACTTGAATCAGTAGCTGTCAGACACTTGCTGTCAGAGACTTTAATGAAGCATGAAAAGCAATTGAGAAAGACCTGACCAATAAATTTAGGTGTAAGCTCTGACTCGCTCTTGCAGCTAATCTGCATCCAAATCAGTCACAATTAATCACAAATACTTTCTTCCCAACACAGTCTGATAACCGCTGTTTCATATTACACCTGTCTATAGAGCTGTTCCAAATACAGACTGTGTATTTTACTGCTGTTTCTTTGATATCGCCTTAGTCTTGTCAGTTACATTTTCAGAACATACTAGAACCATTTACTACAGCTTGTCAGTGACAGTGAGCGACACATATTTACTGACTGGTATACTCACATTGTCTGAATGAGTACACTAGACCCTGCATGAACCACAGCAGCTGCTGCTGTGTGTATTAAGAGCTCACTTACTTTTCTTAGAGAAAAGAGCACACACTCCACTCTTTTAACAGAAACAATACCTCCTCAAGTTTGAATTGTCCAGGCACAATCATCACATCCCATGAATACGTCACTGGAATAAAACCAACACTGACTAAGATTTCACAAACTCTTACTTTCCACTTATGTTTCCTTTGCAAGCATCCATCTTCTTACATCTGCATTTGACATTTCATGATTTCATTTAATTTGGTAATAATATCTGACAATCCACATAGCAACACAGGATCACTGTCTTTGTTGAATTCAGAGCCTTATAGACCCTTTCAAGAGAGTTCCATTATCAGCATCATAGTTGGCCCCACAAGGCTTCCGTTTTAACATTCCATATGTTATCTTAATGCAGAGGAAGTAGATTGGGAACCAAATAGAATGTTAAAGCATTGTTTTTGTTTTTATTGTTGAAATTCAACCAGAGCCATATAATATAGATAGGCTCTGAATTCAACATATCATTTTAGAACCTTGAATTGTTGCGGAATGGAATCTTTTGTCAGAATGTTCAACGGGGTTAACGACTGTAAGTCTCTCTCCTAGAGCCCACTGACCTTTTAGGGTAACTAACACATGCGGGAGTGAGGGCTCAAGCGTGGCACATTCTCAATTCCCTCCTCTAATGTGTGTTATTATTTCAGCAGGAATCCATTTGCACGGAAGACGTCCATCAAAATAACAAGCTGTAACAACTGTGCATTAAGAATTTATGTTCGGTTGTCCTGGATTTCACTGAACTAAAACTATAGTTTACTCAGACTTTAATGTCCACACATTTATCTCCACATGACTGTTTAATATGATATCCACAATCCTTCGGTTTTCACCCATCTGCTGAATTTGTGTGGGGACTGCCAGGGCACACTGCACATGGTGTTCTCTGTAGTGACTCAGTGTAATTTAGCAATAAAACATCATGACATTTTTTTGCCTCCCAGTCTCAATCAAACTCTCTTGTCTCCAAGAAGAGTGAAGATGAGTGTGGTCATTGGAGGATACTCAAGAGCAGTTATGGTGCATTCATGCAGCAATATTTAGAGTGTTCCCAGCTGTTTAGAAAAAATAGATTTAATGGAAAAGAAATACATGTGTGTGTGTGTGTGTGTCCCTCCCTCATCTAACTTCCAGTCTCTGTAATTTCCAATTTGGGGTAGAAGCAGCCCAACCATTGGGGCCAGGGTGCCTATTAACCCTGATGTATGTATGTCTGGTGAGCTTTGATGGCATTATTTTAGCCCCTGACACTGACATGCGGCATGCAACAGAGGGCATTATTATAGAGACTGAGAACGGAGAAGGGAGCAGAGGAGGTGAAGAGGAGGAAGAGCTATCTGTTCCTCCACAGGAGTACCAATCTACAGAGAGAAAGAGATACAGAAATAGATAACTGGAGAGAGAGAGAGAGAGAGAGAGAGAGGCACAGTGATAGCAACACATTTGCATGTGTATAGCAGTTTCATGATCAGATGGGAACTGAGACCTCATCTCTGTATGGAGTGTTTTAGCTCGTCTGGCAGTAACACCGGCTTTTTGTGCAGGGCAGTCAGTGCCTCTGCAAAGGCTACGGCAGACATCGCCCAGACCCCATGCAGGCGTGCAATATGATAAGTGTAGGATTCCTGGAGGGCTCTGCTTTAATTGATTCATCCAATATAGCCTTTAAAAGCTCTCATCAGGGCTTAATGAGGAGAGCAATCCATTGAACTGCAGAGAAGCAAAACGACTGTACGCGACTGAAGCCAAAAGCACCAGCCATTCCCATTTGCTTCTTTCGGTTCTCACTGTTTACGTCAGAAATAGCCTGATTAGGTTTAATTGACCAAAAACGAACTCTTGTGCAGTACCTATAGATGCCATTTAAAAGTAATTAGATAAATTAATGAGTGGAATTGTTGTCAGAGAGCTCGGAATGTCACATGGAGTGTAATGTACCAAGATTGAATGAAAAAGTTACATATTTTGTTAACCCTCTGTTGACTGTCTTTCCTGTCCACCACTTTTGAGCTTGCACGTGTCTTTAATCATACCAGGATTCAGGTGCGTTAAAAACATATGATTCACTGTGTTAGCAGTCATGTGTCAAATGCAGTCTCATATTCTCATCGATTGTATGAGAGTGTCAGTCATGAATGACTAATGGATGAAAAAACAAACTGAAAGTGGTAAATACTTTTGAACTAAGAAAGTGTCAACAAAAATATTATCTAAATACTTCTAAGTACTCACGCAATTATCAGCATTTTGGTAATGCAGATTCGAACAATTAGTAGTGCTGGAGTGATGATGAATTGCACAAAAGTGCTGCCTCACTCCTCCTCCTAATCCTCCTCTCTGCTGCTCTATGCATTGCTTGCAACGTTCTGTTGATATAGCTCAGTAAACAATTGAGGAACACTTGATCCGTTCCTTTTTGCTTCTGATTATGTTTTGTCCTTGCACAAGTCAAGATAAGCCATTCAAAGTCATAAAAAAGACAACCCTTTTCAAGCTTCCAAATGTCTGTCACAATTTCACAACCCTGGTATTCTGTTGATGTCTTAATGCAGAGTATTGCTTTCTCTTTCGAAAAAAGGGCAAATCCCTGTAATGCTTCAAATGATTAACACACAATCACTCCCTGATCTCTATAGTAACATTGCCATGCAATGTAAGCTCAATATAAAGATACAAATATTTAAACTAATTTTCTTCTTTTTTGTTTACTCTGTGACCTGTTTCTCGATTGTTGACTGGATTATGAGGTTGTAAGATTAGCTTGAAAATGTACATACTTTTGTGTGTGTTTATGTAACTCCAATTAGGTGATGTAACGTGACTTTGATGGAAGGTCAGTGGGGATCAAACTGCCCTTTATTTCTGCCCGGTGACCAGGCCACCATAATTAACAGATTACTCCTCAGACGGTTGGGCCCCACTTACATGCCTCTTGGCATTCTGATAGACTCTTCCCTCCGAGTTAAATGATTTCCTCCAAGTTTGGCCTCAATTAAAACTTGTTTAGTCAGCTGGAAAATAACGAGTTCAGGTCAGGATTCTCTGAGGCTTTGCAGAGGCCCATTTTATCATGTGTGCAAGTCAGGCAGGCAACACAATCATGACCATCAGGGGTTACCCTAACAGACTGTAGATAAGGAAATGTCCCTTAGTGGCCATCTTGTGGAAAGGCTCATGTTAATTACTTTTAGACCTTTGAGAAATTATCATCGCAATGGTGCTTCTGTGACCAATTTTACTTCAGCCTTTTCACGTGCATGTTGAATACAGACGTGACGATGGGTCATGGCTGTGACTCCGTTGCTGCCACTGAAAGGGCACCTGGTGTGCTCACCTATAAATAGTTTATCTGGGGGAGAGATTTTCTTGGTGGCTAATGTTTGCAGACAAACACGGTGGAGATGAATTGCCCAGAGAGTGTGTCCTTGGTGTGACATCACAAGCAGAGTTAAAGACATGTTTGGTGAATCAATGCTGTTTGTGGGTTCAATGGACTAGGTGCAAAATGTCAGGCCGCTGTACTGATTCCCGTCAGTTGACGTTGTGTATTTAAACGACTCCACTTATCCATGGTGACTAGAGTAATTCCCAGTGGAACTTAGACTGAAGTGTCCAATAATGTTCATTTGACATATCTGTGAGCAGCTCTCCCATGCTCCACAGACAACCTGCGCTCAAAATTAAGTGGATGGGAGAGGTATTGATCTGTTCAGGACATAGCACTGTTGAAATGATGTCTTGGAGATCCATACATCACAACACAATGACATAACACATAGTGTCAGACTGAAAGCCGAAGTAATCTTACAAGAGATCTGGGCATGACAACGTAGGACTTTGAACACGTTGCATATATTGTTTACTGGACCTGGTCCTGAGGATAAATGAGAAAGCTTAGCTCTGTTTTCATGAATTAAAATAATTGTGCAATAATTCAGTTGGGGAAAAAAAAGGGAAAGAGGAGATTGTTACATTTCCCTTGCCTCAACCATAAAAGTTATCTCTTGTGACGATAACAATTATTGTGACCCTGATCCTAAATTGTACAAGAATCTAAAATTATGAAACAAAAAATATATATTTCAGAATTTGCAGCCTTTCAAATGAACGTGTTCCCCCCCTCACAGCTCTTTTAATGTTCTGCATGACATGATTAATTGGAATATGACACATCTTGTTGCAGTCAGTTGTCCATTAGGCATATAGCAAAAACAGCACGTAGATAACCTATATATTTTTTCTTCAACTTCATATAGCATGTAGATAACCTATATATTTTTTTTTCTCCAACTTCATACAGTTTCTCTGTGTATGGTTATGTTCTAGTGAAATGCTGCACATAAAAACATCAGATATGTACACATGCACTAGGCTACTGTCCAGGCAAATGCAGCTATACCGTAGTTGGTCGTGTACAGACATAATACAACCTACTCTTTACCAGTCTTTACCAGTTGTTGTTTTTTTTGTTTGCATTTGGCTTTCCTCCCACCCCCTTCATGTTTAAATAATAAAAAATAAAAGCGCGTTGCGCACTACTTTTCCTGCCCGTGCATACATCCTTGAAAGTCAATCGGAATGCTCGAATGTCCCATCCTACTGCAAGGGACACTCATGAGAGTATAGGTAGAAGGGTGGAGACAAGCAGTTCAGATGAAGATTATGATTTTCTGTGCCCCTTTCGTGTCCATGCAGTTGATGCTAAGGTGTAATTACGTCATTCTAGGTGGAAACAAAGCAGCCGACGGTTGTTCAGCACCACACATGCTTCAGACAGCGGACACTTCGTTCCCGCACCGAGAGTAAACGCGAGGCAAAAGAACACAAGGGAATAATTCAAACCAGCCGAGATTTTTTTTTTGGTGATGACCGGATAAAGGATGATCTATTGATCATGCCGCGCGAGTGCTATGGTATGCCTACGGAGTATTTGTCTCTGGAAGAACGCGTGCATTAACTTTATCATCGCATTTTGTTAGTTTCGAGACCACTGCCTAGTTTTCTCCTAGTCTTCGTACGGGCAGCAAATGGAACTGGGTTAGTGCATTTGTATTTTTTTCATTTGAAAGTGAAATGTGTTACTATGGCCACCATTGCAGGTTATGGGCAATTTTATTTAGAGTTTTTGCATTGAATTGTGCCCATGTGATAGTGCTCTGTAACATCAGAGCCACTGCTAAAAAGCAAACGGATACGGAATTCAGATTATTTCCTGTTTTATATGGGCTTAATTTGATCTGCTGCATTATAAAATGTCTACTTATTTCCCTGTCCTGTGTGGATTACAATGTGAAAATGTTCAAATGTAAGTCAAATTATTTTTGCATCTGCACTTGCCATAGAAATAAAACAAATGGCAATGTTTGTACTATTTTTTGAAGTAGGCTGCATCTACACTGTGAGTATGCATTAACACTAGTACTGTAATAGCATAAAAGTAGTGGATCTGTGGATATGAAGCCACTAATCCCAGTTTTCCTTCCCGTAGGGTTTTGTTTTCCTTTTAAGATAAGAATCGGAGCTCAGTGAGATCAACCATGGATGCTGTGCCGGAGTATTCCCTTTTTCTCATGAGGATTTTGGAGGAGCTGGACACCAAGTACACCACCGTGTCCTACCAGGATCTGTGCAAGTCTCTGTGTGCTCGATTTGACCTGGTCCACCTTGCCAAGCTGCGAAGTCTGCTCTTCTACACGGCATGCCTGGACCCAAGTTTCCCTGCCACTTTGTTCAGAGACAAGATGCGATGCTCCGTGGAGGATCATCAGTCCAAAAAGCTGATGGTGGCTGCCGACATTGTGACCATGTTTAACCTGATTCAGATGAATGGCGGCAATGCCAAAGACAAGCTGCCCGTGGGACACAGGCCCAAATTCCACAAGAACCAGTCCTTTGAGTCGTGCCGATCTGACACCGAGGTGTACAAGTATGCTGCTGACTGCGACAAAACATACGACTTCTTGGACGTCAGAGGTCATCGTATTAGCCGCAACTCCCCTGGGTCGAAATCGGACTGTAACAACTGTCAGTCGTTCATCCCGACCTCCGACCCCAACTTCCTCCTGGGAGTCAATAAGGATTTGAAATGCAGAGCAGCCTCATTGGACAAGCTTCAGCACCTTCCCCAATACTCAAGCAGCAGCTCTCCTCCGTGTGAGATGCAGAGCACATATTTCCCCATGGATATAGACAGCGAGTCAACCACGGACCAGGACTCTCTGCATATGAATTCAGGGGTAAAGGAAGTGTTCATTACCAACGCAGAGCCTTTCACTGTGCACTCGTGCGTGCAAAAAAGGAACATTTTCAAGGAAGATTTTCATAACCTTGTTGCCTTCTCTCCCAAAGTGATTGCCAGCGAGGCCAAGGTGAACCTCAAGCCCCATGGAGACCACCACCACCACCACCACCACGGCAGGGAGTACCACAAGCCCGCCACTTTCTTCAACCACAGTTTCGAGCTGCCGTACAGCAACCCGTACTTCGAGCCCGTCAGCTCACCGGTACCGGAAAAGAAGCGGGTGAAGCACGAGAGCCTGGACGACTTGCAGGCGTCCACGTACTTCGGGCCGACCACGGTCTCAGAGTGCGTGAACACCAAGCGGACATCGGCAGGGAAGCAAGGCAGGCAGCCGCACTGGCCTGTCAAGAGCCTGAGTCTGAACACAGAGGAGGGGCCTGACTTCGAGCGGTCTTTCCTGGGCAGCAAGCCGCCAAAAGACAATCATCGCCATAACATCAACAGCATGGACAATGACCATAAACCATATCAGTGTGCCAAAGAGAAGGCCAATGTCTCTCCCTCAGGATTTCCAAAGAAATCCAATGGACCCAAAACTAAGGACATGGCCTCCATGGCTTGTGTCCCAAACGGGGACAAAAGAGACGGTCCAAAAAGACATAAAGACAAAAGTGTCAACTGTACGTCCTTTCAAGCTGGTAATATTGACAGTGCACTCAGTGTTGGAACCCAAACAGAACAGTCTGAGCAGAGAAAACTGAAGGACTATTCTGGACACAGCAAATATGCCGACAGACAGCCGTTCAAGCACTCGGACGAGGACTCTGAGATTATCAGCGACGATATCAGTGATATTTTCCGTTTTCTGGACGACATGAGCGTGTGTGAGTCCCTGGGGGTGGTCCAGCCGTCATGCTACAATAGCAACGGCTCCCTCTCTCAGGTGACCAAGTCGGACGGCGACAGCTCACCTGAGCGGAACACCATAAGGCTAGCCAAGTCGGGTCTCAAGCTGGACCGCCTGTTCCAGTCGCTGGAGAACGACGACGAGCTAAAGGCCAGCGTGTGCAAGCTGGTCCTACGGATCGGCGAGATTGAGAAGAAGCTGGAGTCACTCTCGGGCGTGCGCGGGGAGATCTCACAGGTCCTCTCCAAGCTCAACAAGCTCGACGAGAAGATCCAGGAGCCCGAAGCCAACGGCAAACCTGGTGAGGCGGGCGTGGCTGACCAGATGCACATGGACGCTGGACTGTCGCCGCACGTCTTCCAGTGCCACACCACGGGTCACAATGTGAAGGTGGACAGCAACCCGGAGTGGTGCTGCTCGGAGGCTGGCGGCAGCGACAGCCTGCGGGTGAAGGCGCTCAAGAAGAGCCTGTTCACCCGCAGGTCATCGCGCTCCCTCAATGAGGAGAACAGCGCCACTGAGTCCAAAGTGGCCAGCATCACCAATTCCCCCCGGGACTGGAGGACAGTGTCCTACTCCAGCCACCCAGGGGAGGAAGGGAAAGAGAAGGACAGAGAAAGCAAGGACAGACACCGGAAATCCAAAGAGGTGAGAGAACCCTGGTCAATGTTGTTATGAAACCATCACATTGAAGTGTGTGCATCAGTTGCTGAGCTGTTCACTGTAATTGTGTATTTCAAAATAGTCTGCATTGAGATTTCGATATAACATGAATAATAGTATGGCATAATTGTTTGACATGTTGTCATGTAAGAACATCACTAGGACAGTAAGAGACAATAGCAGCATGCAAAGAGTGTTAGCTGTTGTATCGCGTTAACAGCAACGCATGAAAAATTCTCTCAGATCTACAGAGATTATTCCGTGCTGTTCCCCTCCTGCTAGCTGTGAGACTCACCACAGGCACGGGGCCGCAGTGGAGCTGGGCTTGTTTGGATGCGATAGCTGGGTCACAGGCGTCATGTGGTGGAAGGAATTCAAGAAGCCGTTCTCACCCCAGCTTGCACTGAAATGAGACAGATTTCATCTGAGCTGGGATGAATAGAGAGAAATGGTAATGCCGCTAAACCCAGCCTCAGAACAGGTGCCGCATTCTGGGAGAGCTTTCACTGGCTTTCACAACCCAGGAGCTTACTGCAATCTCCCTAAAATTAACATCTCCCTCCCATTTATCACCTGCAACGAGGAGGCGTCAGGGTGTTGTTGGTAGGTGACACAAAAGCATCTGTTGTACTATAAACCAAATGCACAATTAATCCCATTTCTACAATCATTCTGTGTCTCTGTAAGCTTTATTAATGTAAACAGGAGTAGCAGTTGGTAAAGGCTGCCTCCCAGTCTGATCTTTTCCTTGTGCTCTGGGTTCACATCTCTGCTGGTCCCTTAAAGAGCAAGCTATTCAACAGTTTTTATCAGTACGCTTTTTTTTTGTTCATGCTGGCTGTCCCAGGGTTGCCAAATGGAGATGATGCTAATTGATAAAGGTCTTGACCAGAGCTGTCACACAGCACCATCCCCAGCCAGTCAATGGGTGTCTGGAGGGAAGAGCAGCCTTGTAGGCCAGCTCATTTCAAATGAATTGCATGCCGTCTTTATTCTTGTCACTCGCTGATCCCTCAGGTTTCTGCTGACTCTTAGCCAGCTGTCAGCCAGACACCCCCCCCCCCCTCCCCACGGCCAGCCTTTAATCCCCTTCTCCCCTGACAGAAGACTCGCTGAGGATGCTGGGAGGAGGGCCACTCCCTCATTATTATACCATCAGTATCCATCACTGTCAGAATGCTGCATTTGAACATGCCAATGAATCATCATCTGAAGAGAATTTCCCCCTGGTCTGGGAGTTCAGCTCTCTCACCTTTACTTTAGAGGCTGGCGCTTTGCCCGGGAGGAAGGCAGTAATGTGTCCCCCCGGTGCCCCATAGTTGAGCCTGTCATTTTTGGCGAGCTTTTTTCCCACCTCTTGAATTGTTAAGAGGGTTGTTTACCTATGAATGTCACCTCCAGGGCACACTACTGTGCCCCACAACAATGATAAACTCACTTAGCCAACCCATTGAGCCAGCCGTAACACCATTTGCTCAAGGAAAAACACATGTTTCATAATTCACCTCTTTTGAATTTAGCACAGCTAGCGAGAGGATCCACTGTCACAGAGCATTGAGCCTGTATGGAGATGGGAGAAAGCTGCTGTGTCGGCTCAGTTGAATCTCACCCCTGCACACATGAAGGTCAAGATGAGCGGCGCAGATGGCACGCAAAGGTCCAGAGGAAAGAAAAAAAAAACCCTTGAAAGCACTACACCACATTCTGTTACACCACCAGCAGCAGCTCCTCCTCCCACCTCCACACTTCCCTCCCTTGGCCTGACCTCTCCATCACCACCACTGACTGGCCGGCGAGGCCTGGCCGGGACGTCGTGGTGCCGTGGGATCGCTTGAGGTGTGATGACACGAGGAGCCTGTCATCTGACGCTTGGCACTGACCACGCCACTCTGTCCTCAGCACATGCTGTTCTCTGAAAAAGGCGATGCAAACTGTCCTTCAAGCTGAGCCAAGATTGCACAGCCCTAACACTAGGCAAAGCTATGGCAATTAACAGATACTGTAAGCCTGATTGGCAAGAGCTCTTTTATTTGGTGCTCATCCAGTTACACAGGGACCTGCATCCTCAAATTAAAATTCTGAGCTTCGTTAGGCTAAGGCTTGCAGTTAATGATATGTGTGTGCATTAAAATAACAAGATCAGATGTACCTTGACTATCTCGACAGTGTTTCATTGCAGGGGGAAAGGGTGTTTGTAATTTGACTTTGTTTTTGTTTGACTAATAAATGATGCAGAGCAATCAGTAAAGGTGCCATCCAATCAAAATGGCATTTTTAGCATTTTATTGCTATGCAAAGCTCCCCTGTGAAGCCCGACATTGATTGTGTTCTCCCAACCAAGCATTATGTGAGCGATGCCGCTACAACATCACATTATCTGAAGTGAAAAATCACCTCCTCTTCTCAAAGCACTTTTTGCCCGGTTCTTTTTTTTTTTTTTTTTGCAGGATTTAGGAGGATAAATGGGACTGGAGTCTGTCTTTAGATGACCAAGGCTAGGGGCTCCTTGTTGGAAAGTTGGTACTCTCTCCCAAATTACAAGGCAACTTCACAGAGTTAAGAAATCAATAGAATCAATGCTGTGTGCTGCGGTGGTGTTTTCTCCCTGCCATTGATTTCTGGGAGGAGAGAGGTAACTACGCATGTCAAAGAATTTGCTAATCCCTGGGTACGTGGGTGTTGCTGCTGGCCGTTGCAGTGAGAGCGACCGGCCAAATGCAGTGGCCACAGCCCTGTGTTGTCTCATGTTAGAGTAGTTATTCGTCCTGGCACTGGTGCTTGCCTCTCTGGACTGTGATTGCAAACATGCTGTTTTTTAATTTGCACCTTTGGTGCAAGAGGTGCTTACAGAGGGCAGATTGACCTTGCAGAGAGCATCGAGAGGTGACCTGTCCTTTCCATCAGAGTGCTTTGTAAAACAACACACATTATTGTAACTTGCTGTTACCATGACATTTTTCTCTAACCTGTCTTATCCTGATGTTTTTCTCTATCCCTGACATAACTTGACTCTGAACGGTCATTCTGTTTCTTATACAAGGCCATGCTTATTATTACACTATTGTCTCCTATTCGACTGTACCTTGATTGTTCTCTATTTTTTGTAAGTCGCTTTAGACAAAAGCCTGAGCTAAATGAGGGAACGTAAATGAATGTGCTTTGGGCCACAGATGCAGGCTTAGCAGTGACAGAGAATTCACTGTAGATTTGCTGTCTCTTGTCTTTACCTGATTAAATTAGACAGTCAAACATATGAGACACTAGTTTGAGGGCAGAAATGGTTGGACATTAACTTTTAACTTGTGGTAACAGTAGAGGTCAACTCTATTTTATATGGAAATTAAAGTTTAGAAACCTGGGCTTACTCACAAAGCTGCTTTTAATCCTTCTCCAATTCCCATAGCGTCCATTATGGTATTGTGATGCGAAGGAATGATCTTAAGCGTTTACTGCATCAGCATATTAGGTTCGCCTCAGGTAACTATGGTATTTGATGTCAGGTTAATTAGGTCCCTAATTGCCCTATTGTTTCTGTAAGAATTATTATAGTAGTTTGTCTCCTGCTGCCGTACTTTTGAAGTGGTTCCCATGGGCGAAATGAAATTTGAAATGCACAACAGGTGTCATGAAAAGCATTTGGGGACAAAGGCTTGGCCCTGGGTGTGGCCCAGGAATTCCATAACCGCCCCCCCCCCCCCCTATACAGTATGTCACTGAGTCTGCTGGTTGGTATATAGTTTCACCTAAACATACCACATTTGGTAGGTGTGTGTAACTCCCCAAGACAAATAACTTATTTATATTATCATATTTACAGTCCATTAGCCACGCACAACAGGAAATGAAATAGTTGGGATTTTGTGTGTTGTGACACATGATCAATTTTGATGCACTTCTCTTAGAAGATTCATCCAAATCATGCCAAAGTTGGTATACATGTCAAGATGTTGTTGATTCTAAATTGCAAAGATATTTTTGATATGATATGATATGCTGAAATGATAACCATAAACTAAAGTATAGTTTTTGGGGCTTTTTATGCCTTTAATTAGACAGGACGGTAGAGAAAGACAGGAAGTGAATGGGAGAGAGAGTCAGGGTGGGATCCGGAAAGGACCACGGGGCGGGAATCGAACCTGGGTCGCCGGCATACGGTGCAGGTGCCCCAGCCAGTTGCGCCACGGCTGGGGCCAATGCGATTAATTTAAATATCTCGCCACAGGAGCAGGAAATGTGTAATAAATTCACACACATGTCATGTGAGTGCATTGTTGGATTACAAAATGTCATGGTTAGTGGAACCATAAGAGTTTGGGGCTGACATTGGCACTTGTATTGTATCCTTTTCCGTAGGCTAACTGTAGACTATCCGGGACTGCCAATGCATCTAGAACCCCAGCAGAACTAATCAGGATTGGGTCAATATGAGAGAGTGGACATATTTATTCGCGTAGCAATAGGCCACTGGTGACTGTATGTATAAACATACTGTTGATATAGGACATCCCAGAGATAGGGAAGGATCCTTTAATTCCTTTAATTGAGTGTTGTAGTGTGTGTTGTCACATAGGGATTATCAACATTTCAGATCTGGGCACTGTCTTTCTCGGGATGCCTGCCAAGCATCATTGTTATGGCACCTAACAAGAGAGTGGGGTGCTAAAGCAGCCTGTGGTGGAAGCACCCATGTTACTTACTTTAGCTGCAATCAAAATGTTTTTTAAGTTTTACAGCCAAAGCAAGAGAAATACTTAACCTACAGCATAACGACACATATTATGACTGTTGAACGGTGCTGCATGTAAAATCACGCTTCTTACTTCTCTCCATCCCCTGCTCCTGTAACTCCTGGTACTGTAAACTGTGAATCTTATATGCTCTCCTCTTGGCTGCTCAGTGATTGTTGAAACTCAATGAACATTTCACAAAAGCTTCACATTTTGTACAAAAATATATCACATATGTCTGTATCCACATTGCACAGGTACACTTCTGCCACTGTGCTGTGTTCATATTACGCATTGCTGTAATGTGCGTCTAGATTTGTACCATGTGTGTGTGTCTGTCTGTATACCAGAATGTATTTGTGTGAGTGAGTGTGTTCTTCTGTGTGTGTGCCTGTGTGTGTGTGTGTGTGTGTACAGTATGTGCGTGTGTGTGTGAGTGTAGGCATGGGTCTGCACAAACTTCCGCCACTGCTATGGTGCCCATGTGTGTATGTGTGCATTTGCAATATATGTCAGTGTGTAAACCTGTGTTAGTGTGTGTGTGTGTGTGTGTGTGTGTGTGTGTACGTCTGTATGCTTATGCATGTGTTTGTTTGGGTGCATGTGTGTGTGTGTGTGTGTGTGTGTGTGTGTGTATATATGCATATGTTTCCTATGCATATAACTATGTACAGTAAATCGCTTAGCACGTTCTTCAATAACAATGTGCAGCACGACCACAGGATCTTCTGAGCATATCAGACTCAGCTATATGGAAGATGCTAGCCCAGCTGGGGTAGCCACGCTTAGAGATCTGGTGCTTCCACAATACCCTGGTGTTTGCACAAATTATTTTTGTCTCGTTTACACAGCAGAAACCTTGAGCCCCTCTAGCATCCTGGAACACAATAGTGGTGATATTGCTAAGACTGGGGCTTATTGCCCCCCCCCCCCCCCCCCCCGTGGAAGAGAGGGACAAGATGCTGCTCTGGTGATTAAACCCAAATTAACAAATTAACATGGACGGTAAAGAGAGATCACCCAACCATGCACTGCAAAGACTAGTCATAAATCCAAACAATTTTAACTAAATTCAATTCACAATGAGGTCATTAATGGCAGAATGAAAGTATGGTGACTACAGTATAGTGACAATTCGTTAAGGTCATCAGCACATTATCTGGATTTCAGAATCTCTTTTACAAGAGAGTGTTCAACCATGGTATGTGGTGGTACTGGTGCAACAGAGTTTTGTTAATTTGTGTGTTTGCTCTTTTTTAATTTCACTAATTGTTTTGAATAAGAAGACTAATTGTGTGGACTACTGTGAAATTGGTTCGCTAACTTGGTTTTAATTAGATTTTTGTACCATCCTATCACCCCTCATAGAAACACACCACAGGATGTCTGTAAGTCCCGCTGGCCTGAACTCTGATCATTTGCCATTTGACCCCCCTATAGACGGACCGCCAGTACGAGGTCCCGTCTGCTCACCGCTCCTCCAAACCTCCGAAAGACGCCTACCTGGTGGAGCAGGTGTTCAGCCCGCACCACTTCCCCCCCTCGGTCAAGTCTCACAAGGGCAGCCCGCTCTACACAGACCTAAGGCTGACCAACCTGTCCGAGGCTAAGCGCGGGCAGCCCTCTTGGACCATAGAGGAGTACAAGCGCAACTCAGGAGAGAAGGGCAAGCTGGCCGCACTGGACCTGCAGGTGAGCACCGTCCGACCCCTGACCCCTGTCTCCATGTCTCCCTGATGTCCTCTGTGTTTTTGTGTCTTTGTATGTGTCTCTATGTGAAGCTCTTTGAGTCGGCATTGTGCTAGAAAATGCGCTATATAGATAAAATACTTGAATATTTACTGGCACATGCATACATATCTGAGATGAAAGTGGAGCAGTTTGAAATGAAATTATACCTGCAGCTGCAACCTTTTGTAGATTTCTACCCAGCAACACATTGTTTGCTGATACACCCACATTGGCTATTAGGAATATGCCACAGGTTACACATCTCATTATGGCTAGAACTAGAACAACATTTTGTGATTGTGTGCTCATTCTACTTTTCATACCATTCATTACTGGCCAAAAACAATCTCATATTATGACAACTTTTCAGCTGTTTCTGTGGTGTCTAGGATCGAATGCTATTGTTTATCTAGTTAAGCTCCTGCTATATCTTCCTGCCCCTGAGTGTCTGTTGCTGTAGATGTATATGAAAGGAGAAGTCCAAGAAATGGTATATTTGTGTCTGAAATGCAGGCCACTATTAAGCCTTTGCTTGTGTTCAGAGGATTTGATGAGGTCCTGGAAATAGACCCTCTCCTATTTATATGCCCCAGCCAGCCACACAGATGTGATCTGCTCTTTTCAGGAAGCCTGTGCCGCCCTCTCCGCCTCCACAAATGTAGTTTCTGTATTATTTACTGTAACCTGACAATGGGAAGGTTTCTGTGGATTGCATGAGATTGCAAACGAGCAGTAAGGTCTCGCCTTGAGAAAGACAACGGACCTGTCAGTCAGCAAGTGGAAGAGGTCTGGTTCAGACAGTGGAAGTGTGTGAAGCAGAAAATCACAGAAACAGACTCAGAAATGAGTTGGCAAATCTCAGACTCAGACTCAGAAGTGAGTTGACAAAAGATTAGGAAGGGAAGAGTCTAACCACAATCTAAGCATATTGCAGTGCTAGGTCTATGATGCAGAGGGGTTGGGCATTGGAGGAATTAAGGACAGAATTAGGCCTACTTTTATTTCAAAATTTATTTCCCAAAGCAAACTGTTGTTCATCTCTCTGGTACCCGACTAAAGATATTCAAACATATTCAGGCATTCTTGTGGAGGCATTTCTCCTGTAATTGTTGTTAATCTTTTCCATCAGAGAGCTTATTATTTTATGGTTTGATTGCTTTGGCACAGTTGTTACCTCCTGCACATGCTGTTCTCTCTTTAACACTCTTTATCTCACCCCGAAATAGACACAAACCTTTTTGCAATTAATGAGCCGGCAAACCAATACCTTTGTTTATCGACACCAAAAAAAAGCTCCCCCTTATGCATCATGATCATGTTTAAAGCTGCCCAGACTTTGTCAACTCTTTTTAAAATTTTTAAATCACAGTTAGGGCAACTGGACCAACTTGAACCAGTGTATGGCTCATTTTCTAAACTCCTGCTGTACAGGGCGGGTTTATCGTTTCTCTGCATCTCTGGCTGAAATGAGAGGATGCACTGCATTAGAGCAGGCTCCCAGATATGGAGTGTGTGATAGGTGAAGTGATTTTAATGCGCTCAAAGGCCCATGCGTGTTTACTGCAGCTGTGCCCCTTTGCTTTGTTTGTGTGCAAGCACAAGGCTTTGAACTTGGCAGCTAATGTAGAATTCTCAGTTTGTAGCCTGCTAAACTCCAACATTGGACGCACATGAGGAATAATGTTTTTCAAGATTCACAAACACATTAGTAGATCATTATCTTTATTCAACTGAAAAGCAAAGCAGATCATAGTTTGAGGCCAGTCCTCATGTTTCAAGTGTGCCTTGTATGCACAAAACACCCCTTTCTATCCATAGAAACATATAGCATTGCATTTAAAATATTGTCATTGACAGTAACCTTGTGACTAAAAGAATATTCAGTCTTCTAAAAAGCTTCAATTCATCACAGTCCAAGCCATGGCTCAGCCTGAGAGACACTTAAGGCCCGCTTCACAGCAGACATGGCGTGGACAGATTCAATCTGGAGGGCACTTCATCACCCTCAACAGCATTGATATCTCATTACTATATGATCAACTGTGAGGGGCTTGGAGAGGAGAAAATACAATTGACCTTTGTTCCACATCCCACCAAATACATAAATTACTGTAATCACAGAGCAGACATACAGCTAATGCTCCCTGGTCGCCCACCACCATTGCTCATGGTGACACACACACACACACACACACACACACACACACACACACACACACACACACACACACACACACACACACACACACACACACACACACAGAGAGAGAGAGAGACAAACACAGGGCTGTTTGAGTTGTTTATTACATCCTGGCCTTCAAATATTCCCCTCTTCCTTAAACTGACACCAACCCACTCCGCTTTAAGCAGGAAAAATGCTTATGGTGAATACTGGACACAACCGTAATATATACTTACAGTAAGAAAGGGAACTAACCACACCTATAATGAATAGTGAAATATTGAGTTAGCAAAGGATAAAATAGTTTAGTATTTCTCTTAGTAACCCACCAGTGGACCTTTAAAGTCCTTGTACATAACCTTGACATTATTATGCCTTCACAGTTCTCTTAGAGGTTTTATCTCCAGTAGATGCAGAAATTTATAATCGCATCATCAGTGACTGTTATGCATTTTTAACATCTTGCTGGAAGCCTATTAGCAGTGACTCTGCCACCTTGACATTAAAGCACTATTAATTAAATGCTATGGGGAAGCTTGTCGCAAGGACATGCAGAAAGGAAAAACACCAATTCTGTTCAAAGATATTCAATCCTGACAATCAATGCAGTGCCCCCCCCCCCCCCCAACACACACACACACACACACACACACAATCAATGCAATGCCCCCCCCAACACACACACACACACACACACACACACACACACACACATACACCTTGCCCCCTCCCTCTGAGAGCGGCATCTCCAGCAAAAAGGCAATAAATTCAGGCCGAGTGAGGGGTTTAGCGCCTGGGTTGCACATATCTGCCATTGTCCGTGGGAAATGGACGTCCGCAAGGACACGGCTTACGCTGAAGATCGATGGTTTCTGCAGAGCTGTGTGCTTTATTTTTGTCCTACAGTTGGTTTTTAGATGATAACGCCGGCTCACCCCAGCAGGCTAACAGCTGTCAGAAAGCAGCTTGCTGTTCTCTGTAGGAAGCTCCTGCGCCTCATATGGTGTGCTGTGCTCATCCAACCCCCCCACCCAGGCACCAACAAAAGACAGACAAATAGAGAATAGTCCAGAAGTCCACACCACACACCTCAGTGATTATGCTGCTGGACTCTTTTTCTTCCTCTCTCTTTCTCTCTCCCTCTCTCTCTCTCTCTCTCTCTCTCTCTCTATCTCTCTGGGAATGTATTCCCCTCCCCCTCTCTTGTTTAGGAATGAATTGAATATCAATTAAAATAGCCATGCACACTTGCTGAAAATCCCATTCACGCCAAATGTGTCGCTTCAGCACTCCTTCCTTCGACTATTTTTAGGGGTAGACAAGAGTTCCATTCATCTTTGCCCCGTTTCTCATTTCACACCCTGGAACACATCACTGACGCACACACACACACACACACACACATACACACACACACACACACATACACACACACACACACACACATACACACACACACACACACACACACACACACACACATACACATACACACACTCTCACACACACACACACACTCTTACACACACGCGCACACACACAGGTTTCTTGCCCACTCAAACCCTGTCCTACCTCTGCCCCTAAGACACAGGAGTCCCTGAATCCCAACAACCTGGAGTACTGGATGGAGGATATCTACACGCCGGGCTACGATTCGCTGCTGAAGCGCAAAGAGGCGGAGTTCAGGAGGGCCAAGGTATGCAAGATCGGAGCGCTGATTGCGGCGGCCGCCTGCACGGTCATCCTGGTCATAGTGGTCCCTATTTGCACTATGAAGTCCTAAGGTGGTGTTGTGCTTTGAGGTAGCTGTGATGTAGGTCTACAGTGCCAGCTATGTTAGTAATCAGTGGATATACAAATGTTGACAGGAATATGTGTATAATTTCAATATGATCAGAAAATACATATTTAATGTATTTAATTTATTGTTATCAATGTCTATGGATGATTACTTAGATTACAACCATTTATGTGGCTCAGAGATTGTAAACTTGTTTTTTGTAGGCAAGACTTAATATACTCTATTGTAGTTAGTTTAGAACACATTTTCTTTACTATTTATGACTAAACTACACTTAACAGCAGAGGAATGCGTTTTGTTTTTGAAAGCATAGGATATTTTTATTTTGATATGTCCAAAAGCCTTTTTTTGCCGAGAATTATTTTTGTGAATTAACCTGAATAGTGTGGTAAAATGGATCAAAAGGTTTTATCTTTCTGACAAATCAAGAGAGTTTTACTGGGTTTGTGCAATGCATCGTAAGTTAGGAGTACAGGTTTGAAGGCTGAAATACCTGAATGTATGGAACGCCATTGTGTATTATAACAGGGTAAAGAGATCCCTCCATCCCATCACTATTGTAAATGTACTGAAGATTTTCTCTCTTCTTTATATTGTATTCTTTATTCCAAATAGTTATCAGCACAATGCTGCTTCTCATAAGCAGGATCATTATTTGCCTAGTTAATTCAGAATCCATTATAAATACTTGAAACTCCTCTCAACTGTCACAGTCTAGCCCACTGGGATGTGGTGTCTTAACTGTGTGGAACGCCTTTCGGGATATTAAAACAAACAAACGAAAAGAGAAAACTCTCTTGCTGCCACTCTCTCTGCTTCACGATCATTTCTCGTGTAGACTATTCTCTATATCGAGGGGCCTTAGGACAGCTGAATGAATGCCTGACAATCGGTCAGACGTGCCGGTCAGCCAGCTCAATACATATCCCTCAGCCCAGACACTTGCGTCACTGAGTTGGGCACAGGCAATGCACACGGCATAAACAGGATATTTGGAGGTTTAACTGTTAGCTTGTCGTGGTGTTTGCGTGCCAATCAACAATCCATTCTCCATTTTGGCGCTGCTGTTGAGCAATGACCGTTACCGTGGGGATGGAATTGGCCAGTTGAGGCCAACTGTGATTTGTTTGTTTTCCTTGACCGTGTGGTTGACCAGTCCAGAATGTTTGTTTGTTGCCTTTAACACAGGAACTGTGAGCCGTAGCACACTGTAGGATTTTGTAAATACCTTCAGGATACAAGCGCATTATGTAAACAGGTGTAACTGGAATATAAAAAAAATAAATAAATAAAAGATTACTGTTCTAACTGTTCACTGTGTCACTGCATTGGCTTCCTGTGAATCTGCCCAGTCTCATGACTCTCTCTTTATTCAAACACACCAGCGATTCCCAATAATCTGGTCATTTAAACCTCAGGACATATTTTGTTTAGCTATGCATTATTCATAATCCGGCAATGGGTACTTTATAGCCTTCATATACCATAATATAATATAACAGCGAATCGTTCATCACATTGATTTATAGTGGGGGTGATGCAAGTGTGCCATCAGATAAATGTTTTACAGGCTTATAGCCTACCACTTCCAAACCAATGACAAGGGTCCTTTAATCCATATCCAACCCTTCTTTTGTCAATTCAAACCAAGCCCGGGAACATCTTTTATTCCTGTCAGTTTGGATAAGACCTGGGTCACAACCCAGTAGAGAAGGAACAAGCTCTTTCCCAAAACGCTATATCCACCATTTTAATGCATTTTCATGAATCATTTTTTTAAAATGTTGTTTTCCAACTAATTTCAGTGGAACTGTAATTGGGTTATTTGAAACAACACAACTGCACCTTTATTGATATTACCTGAAATACACAATTACATAAAAATGTTTTCAAAAATGGATTTATAGCATTTTGGAAAAGGGCTCTATAGTAAAACAATTGCTTGTTAGAGTCATTAGCAATCTAGGTCATACCATTCACACTGAAATGAACCCTAGTCGAACCCTTGTCCAATCCACTTTGAGAATTGAAGCCTTGTTGAAGCCTTGGTCTGAAAGGGATTAGTTTCCCAGGGTTTGTGAATGATCATTTCCAGGCAGATGTGAGTGAGATTCACAACTTCACTAAGTAGGCCAGTTTGCTTGACCCAGACTCAGAAGGAACTGGGGCTTAGATTTGGGGCAAAAGGCTCAGCTGTTTACCAAGAACATGGACTCCCAATGAGCGTTCTGATCTGTGAATGCAGTCACACACTCCCTCAAACCCAACAGCACATCCCAAGTCCTCATTATGTCATGAAGTGAAGTTTGGCAGGCTTTGATAGACCTTGGGGAAAATGTCGCTCCTTCATAACCTTGCCATCCATCTAATTGGACTTTGCTGGTGTTCAGTAGGCTCTCCTGAACTGTGTGAGAGCGACTGAGCTAATAAGAACACACTCACTTTTTCAAGCATTGCAATTGCAGTGTTATTACTGAGCAGCTGGGGAATGCAGACATGAACAATTCAGCAATCTGCCGCGTCGCTGGCTGACAATTCTGAACTAATAATAGAGGAGTAACAGATAGAGATGTTTGTGCTCTCTCCATAGTGCCCGCTTTCTGCGGGTAACAAATATGTCAGCCCTGACAAGCAGTCACGTTGCTGCATCTTCTCCTGTGGAAGATCTCCTGTGGAGTACCTTTGTGTTGTGAGTAGCATGACAACGGATGTTTGGTGCATGAGATGAGAAGCAGACACTATAAGGGAATTGTTATAGGCAGGTTAATGGCACTGAATGCCGCTAGGCAAAACCTAAAGCAATTATTTACAATGATACCACATAAACATTCTAAACAAAACAAAGCTAGTGTTGTGCATGCTGCCTGCGTCTCGGTTGAGGATTATAGTCCTCCATAGACCTATCTTGTCAAATCCAGTTTGGTCTCCCATCAACCAGTGTTTTAAATCACAGGATGACCTTTGAGCATTATAAACTACCATAGTAATTGTGAAGGAGACACAGTCATCTTGTGAGGCTGGAGCTCTTGGACAGGACAGTGTGTATTTATTTGTTTATTAATTTATTCATCTGTGTGTTTATTTGTCAAGGCTCCTTTGCTTTCGGGACATGTACAGTTCCGCAGATAGCTGAGAATGTTTCCATAAACGACTAAACATTAAGAGACGCTGCAGTCTTATACGTCTTCAGTGTCTCTCAGCTCTCATCCCGTAGTATCCCATGACACGATCAATAAAACTACTTTGTAAACCCCTCTGCAAAATGCTACTGTATACATGACAGCTAATCCTCTTGTAGGACAGCAACTGAGTGGCCTGATTGTGAGTGTGGATCAACCCATATGAATATTAATGATATCCCCGAAGTAAGTAATCTAATTAGGACTCCCCATCTTAGGCTCTGCACAAAGACATTAAGCACTTATGGCAGGTAAATTAAAGACGTTTTTATCACTAATTACGTTGCCGCTCTTCGACTGCAGTTAGAATAAGCATCTAAGGATCCTCAGTCTGAAAATCTCTCTCTCTCTGCTCTCTCTCGCTCTCTCTGCAATTCCCTGTGGTCACATTATTTCATGGAAAGACACCAGAATCTTTTCTATGCTGTGTGTAGGGATGTCTGTGTGTAGAGATGTGTAGAAATGTCTGTGTGTAGGGATGTCTGTTCGCTCAGTCACTGAAGAGATTCTCTTAATTAAAGAGTTTGCTTTTTAAAGATTTCTTGACAATCTGACCCTTGTCTGCAACTTCCTGACAGACTATTTTTTCAGGGCATATAAAGACGCTCTTCTCTCCTCTCATTACCTCTCTCCTGTTGACTTTATCTGATCAATGTGATATGAATGTTTTTCTTTTTCAAATAAGGGTTTTGTTTTGACCTGAGTTTTCCTCTGTTCCATATCCTGTAATCGCAGACATGGCTTATGCACTCTCATTTGTACTCTATAGTTGTTGGTCATTGACAGGCATGCTGAACTGGAATATTTCCTCTTAGTTTGACATTGACAGCAGTACAAGAATAGAAGAGTCCCATTACTCCTAACTATCCCACATCCATTGCTCATGAAGGGATTATATGGAGGGAGCTATATGCTACTGGTGAGGTTTGGCCTCGCCAAGGGGCTAATTACCTCTGCAATGGCATGTTCTGAGAAGAAAATGGAGGCTGCTAGCTACTAGTTTCAGCCTGTATATGGAGATGCATTTTCTTCTCCGCATAAACTACTTTAAAGAGCTATCTAATTTTCTGCTCTTCACAAGCTTATTATTATGATGCAAGAGATGTCAGATGGCTTCTCAGGCGGACTGTGGACTGTGTACTGTGTGCTGTGTAATTTTGCTGGTGTGGTAGGAGATCATATTTTCATATTCAGTCAGTGGGGACAGAGGGAGGAACTGCCGGTTTATTTCCAAAGCAAAGTTAATAAAAATGCTTTCGTCCATTTGTGAATATTGTAATTTTAAACTATAAAATTGTAGCTGAAAGTACCCAGTGTGCTGCAAGAATAGCTATGTGCCTGTGTACCTATATGACTTTACCTGAAGAATTCTTTGAAAGTGTAAAATATCTCCTCTGTGTCAGTAAATTGTCTCTCTACATTGTCACAACATCTGAGGCAGCTCTTTTGTCATTTTTCTAATCAAACAAGTATTTCAGCAAGAGTTATTAAGTTAGCGTGGGATAGTGATTGTTTCTGAATAACTTGGTATAATTCAGCATCATATTTCTCTGGAATCCCACACACTGTCCTCAGCAACATGAAGACTGATGAAGCTCAGTTATATGCAGACCTCACTGCAAATAGTAATATCTCATGGTTTACAGTTTGTACAGTGTAGCAAGGCAAGTGGTCTCCCCGAGTGACATATAAACTCTGGTTAGGGAGAAGCAAGAGTGCATTTAATTGGGAAAGAAAGTAATAAATGTGTTCTTCTGGTCTTAGCGCTGGTTTTATCACCCAGAATGTGTGACTGCTACCCAGGTGCCTTTCCTATGAAGAGAAATTCAAAGACAGCAAGACAGCACCAAGAGACTGCATTGAACAGTGAGCGTTTGAACTGTTTTTGGTGCACACGCTACTGTATTTCGGTATGAGTATGTATGACCTTGCCTCTGTACCTTGTGTTGAAGATGATTGAAGTGGATCTGTTCTTTTCAGAAATGCACAGAATCCACAAAAACAACAGAATATGTCAAGAGGACAAAGAGGACAATGCTCCTTTGGCTCTTGCAGGGACAATGTCTCCATTACCATTTCAAAAAATCTCTTTTTATAGTTTGACATAAAAATATGTATTCATCAATATGTATGAAGGTGTATTTTGTTGAATTTTAACTCCCACAAGTGTAGATAGGTTTAGGTACGTTGGACCGAATCTGAATCGAGCTGGTGTCGTCCCTCCCCCACCTCAGCAGCCCTGTGCTTGTGTTACTTTGGCCAGTGATTTCTACTTAAGCTTTCATCATCAAACAGAGGAGAATGTCTGTAGTTTGTGCCTGTCGGGGCTGCTGCTGAGTGGTTACCAGGGTGCCGCCACATTCTTCCCTTCAGACCTGTCAAAGTCAGCCTTTTCATGCCCGTCCTTCTCATTTATTTATTTTTGCGCTATTCCTCGGTGTAATCCCAGGTCCTCTGCATAACAATGGCTGACAGTGTACTCAGCACAAGCTCCTTGCACTTAGGTTCTGTTTGACGAAATACCTTACATGTGTAGGACCTGTATTGTATCCTGGTCTACACTACGCAGAAAAACAGGCATTTTTAGATCTTTTTTCTGTTTTTTTTTATTTATTTATTTTATTATATATAGCAGATAAGCTTGCAGTTAGGATGTTTAGCTTATGTATTTATCAGTGTTCTTGTTTCAGCTCTGGCTGCTTTTATACTCAGCTCAATTGTTTTAATTGTTTAATGTGGAATTATTCTTGTGTCTCATTGTCTCCTTATCTGCGTTGCCACAGTGCGGTGCAGTGTTGCCTTTAGAATTAAGTAACAGGCTAATATCGCTCCGGCAACATTATTAGCATCGCTACTGCCACAAACATCCTTACTATTCCACCAAGCTCTCATATCACCAGCTGCACTTTAATTGTGTCCAATAAACCCCACATGCTGGTGGAAGGAATTAAAAGAAACTATTGACATTTGTATTCCCCTGGATCAATGATGCACTAAATCTCTTCAGTGTCTGAAAATGTTGGGGCCCTCACCATGCAGGGCAATTTACCGCGCGGTCTGTTCGGCGCCGTAGCATTAGCCAGTGCATACGTTCCACTCCTTTGCCTTTTATGTTCCTACCAAGCCTCTCGTTCATTTAATCCCCATCTCCAGCGGCAGCCCTGTAAAAGGTAATATTTGATTTAAATGCAACACCCAGCGTTATTCCTCTCTCCCTTCTTTCTCTCTCTCTCTCTCTCTCTCTCTCTCTCTCTCTTGCTTTTGCTCTCTCTGGTTGTGTTCAAGCTTGCTCTGACAGATGAGACAGTCGTGGGAGCCATCTTTATTCATGCATTCCTGGCTATGGCTGTCTGTTCTCTGCTGTGCTGTGCTCTGGGTTTTTTTCTCTCCCACAGACATCCGCCCAAGTGTCACAGCGTGTGACAGTGCCATATGTAACTCACCGCATCTGTGCCTACTCAGGATTTACTGTGCTTACAATACAGCCTGGCATGGACCACAGCTCACACACACACACGCACACACACACACGCTCGCAGCTCTGACGACGACGGATCGAACTCCGAGTGCAGTGACCTTTTTGGCCCCATTCAAGCTTTCTGAGACGTGCCCAGTGCAACGTGCCACACAAATCAAACGAAGGGTCAATGACATCAATATCACGAAATAGCAAATGTCACATGAAAAACTCCTCATTATGCCTGCCCTCACTCTACGATTTCTCTTCAACCTCCTGATATCGCAGTTAAAAAATGGTTAAGGAGCACACAACATAGAGGGAGTGAGTTATTAAGTCGTTATAAATTGTAGTAATTTGCCTGGTGGAAGAAAAAGTAATTTAACAAAAAGACCTGTCTGGTGTAGGCTTGTGTAGTAGCATCTCATAGTGCTTTTATGGCTGGAGTCTGCTGTGATTCTTTGAGGTGGCACATTAGATATAGAGATAGAGTGCAGTGTTAATGGCAGGAGAAAAAAGTGGATTCTCAACCTAAGGTTTTGAAAACCCTGCATCACAATGTTAATGTCCGATGCCAGAGGTTAACTGCATGTATTGCAACATGACTTTTCAGTTCAATAAGGATTTGACTGAGGCTGATATGATATATGTCCATATGTCATGTTCGTTGATTATATATTAGAGATAGTTGTTTGTCTGGGGATTTATTTATGAGAACATCCTGCTGTGAGTATCTTCATTTCATCGACA
This sequence comes from Alosa pseudoharengus, assembly GCF_046254945.1. NCBI lineage: Eukaryota > Metazoa > Chordata > Actinopteri > Clupeiformes > Clupeidae > Alosa > Alosa pseudoharengus. Next base: position 19,854,070 of record NW_027468630.1, on the reverse strand, counting down.
GTCTCTCAAAACACAGACAGCTCAGTCAACAATGTTCCATAAATCGTAGTTTCGCTAGTTCCCACAAAACACCCACAGTAGCCTATCTAAAGTCCTCTCCTCTAAAAAAAAAAAAAAAAAAACGTCATCACACAGGCCTGTGTTGGCCCACTTCAAACAGGTGCGGGAAGGGATGACTAATTCCCTGTGCACCCACCTCACTGCATCGGTATCATACACAAATGTCAAGGGGTCAGGCCACGGAGGGAGGAAGTCTGGTATCGCCTGCAGAAATGGTTCAGCCTGGAATAGCTATGTGCATCGGACATAAATTATTCAGCCACTCTCCCCCAGCAATCAGGACTTTTGTCCGTCTCAAAGGACACCACCACCACCATAAATGTGTAGGAACATGACTGTTCTTTAAAGACATTTTGCACCGTGTTTCCAATTATGCTCTTTTATTAATTGTTTTTGGGGCGTTGTGAAGCAACAGCATCGTCAGGCTGGTGTCTGCAGCTAATTGAAACAAATGGGGCCAATTTAAAATGCCCCCTCGTTCCCGATCCACACACAACTGATGGAGAGGAATGTAATGGAGTGAAGGGTGAGGTTGGGGAAATGAACAGCCAGCATTGCACAGTTGTTAAGCCACAGATTGGAAATCACTGCAAACGCAATAAATCATGCCGTCATTTTATTTCACACACTGGCTGCTTTTTGCGCCACCACTGGTTTTTCATTGGTCTCCGGCGACCTTGGCTCTGAACTCAGTTAGTGCACATTGTGTCCTGCTCCCCAGCGCTGTGCAGTGCTCCCTTCTTTTGCCCCATGATTTTACCATTTGCTGTGTCCTTATGAGCATCATAAACAGATAAGGAAGCGCTCAGAAGGTCACAGTGCTTCCGGAATACTTCAGAAGATATGCCTTGCCTATGTGACTTAGATGATACAGTTACATGCTCTTGTTCTTAATGCTGAATAGACTTTCTGATCTCCTGCTAATAACTTAGCATCTTGCGTCTACTATCAGTAATATCAGAACTGAACCAGGCAGTCAATGTTGTGATAGTCACGCCATTTTACAGCAGTATTGGAGTGTTTGGATTCAGTCTCTAAGGTCTATACATGAGGACTCTGTCCTGTCTCCAGATGTGCGGTAAATGCCTCAGCTTCTCCATCAGTCTTCTGTACTGCCTCTAAGCATGTGACGGATAGACCTGTCAAGACACAGCCCTGACTCCCTCTCCTCTGCATTCTTTTTAGGCAGCAGTGTTTCTGAAAATGTCTTCAGCCATGCAACAAATAGAACAGAGAGCAACAGCTGCTGACAACAGCAGAAAGACACAAATAAACTTCCTAATATTTTGTTTCTTTTTTGGGGACGGGGCTTTTGGGAACTGCGATCATAACTCTAACCAAGTAATAAATGGCCTTCAAATGAAACCCACAAGAAAATGAATAATGCATTGATTGTTTTCAATAGATGGATGGATTATCCATATTTAGTCAACACCCCATTGATTTCATATAACTTTGACAACAAAAGATTCCTCTGAGGGCTGAGTAATTTGTTTAAATGGAATAATCCTATTTGTGTGTCTCATGCAAACAGGGTTTAATATGCAATGGAATATTTGCATCATATTCATTGTGAAAGCAAACCGTTGCAGCTCTCTCATTGTTTTTGTCTCTATCGATTTGAGGGCAGTGGTAATGTAATGTTATTACCAGTGTAACTCATCTGTGTAATACCTGAGTGGGACTGGGCTTGCGCAAGCCTGGCAGCTCTGAAAGGTACCCTTGACAAGGACCAAAAATCAGATGCCACAGAAGGGACTGGATTCATTTGCAGTAAATTACATCTCATTTTCAGCTGTGATGATATTGCCTCGTGTCTGAATGGATTAAACTGTTCGGTTGCGGTTTGCTAAATTACCATTTCTCTGGTGGAATTCGCTGCTACCTTGAAATATGGAATTACGGTCAATTGGAGACACCACCTCTTGAGGAGAAAGCACTTCCTCCATTTTAGTCATGCCTCACAACGACTGCCTAATTGTCTTGCCATTTTGGACATTATTGGGGTTCATTAAAACCTTCATAGAAAGTAATTATATGAGGCAGGTATAACACATGAGGCTGTGTCTTCATCTCAACTGTTTCGCAATCTTTCCTAAAAATACAAATTGACATTCCTCTAATGGGCTGTATATTGTTGGGATGATAGTTCCGCCTTGTCCACGATTCATTCTCAGTGTCTTCTCCCACAGTTCATTAATGTTGGCCAATAAATAATGATCCCTCTATTGCCATTAAACACTCGTTTGCCTTTAATTGCCTCGTAATCACTTTTTGGACTTGAAAACGTCAAACTTTTCAGAGTCCTCTTTAAATTGTCGTGCGGGAGCAGGGCAGCTGTCCAAGGCGAGTTTTCGAAGAAGCTGTTTTTTGTGGGTAGTTGCCAGCTGACCGGTGGCACCCAGCACACACACATGCACACACTCACACACACACTTACTACCACCCCTTCTTGGCGGAAACAGATGGAGCCTCTGCAGCGCAAACGCTGCTTGTCGTCATCTGGACAAACACAATTAACTGCAGTCATCTCCGGCCAGAATGATGAAAAACCAGAAGAAGGGTCCAGTACCTCTGCTGCTATATACGGATGGGAAAGGGCCACAGACCACAGCATATGGTTTGGGTATCAGCAACCTAGTTTGCACTGCTGTTGGTTGTATGATTTGGTCAATAAGGCCAACATTTTGTTTTTCTTGTGCAGTGAAACAACCGCATCATTTTTATTCCAAGCACCACCCAAGTCCTGTATGGGCCCTACATATGGCGAATAAGCCAAATGATCCAAAATAAAAATCGTTTTGCATCTTAACTGCTCTGTTATCACCATGGCAATATCTCAAAGAGGACTATTTGCGTGTTATCGATTGCCTTTTTGCCACCATGAAGACAGAACTGTTCCCTGGACTGCAATGAAGCCCTAACTGCCTCCTCTCAGATAATGTGTGTGCATTAGCAAACTGGAGCTGAATGGCTGTAGAGGACCGATGGAGGAGACTGCCATTGCATATGAAACGCTTCAGGTTTTCTGACTGCACACTAAGGAGAGATATTTCTGTGGCCAAGCTATGGGTTTTTAAACTAAACATAAGAAGGTAACCATTCTGAGGGCGGCTCGGTTATCATCTGTATATTCATATTTCTCAATAGGAATGAAATATCTAATGGAGTGAAAATACATACATTTTTACCAATAAATACCTTTCTTTATTTTGATATTGTCAGAGTATAAAACCACAGTGTAAAAAAAAAACCTTTGGCTTTAAAAACTGGGTCAGAAATGCTGTGAAAGAAATAAGTGGAAGCACACCTTTGATATTCACCACAGAAGTCACCTAGGAAGAGACAGAAAATCTGATCTGATCTGAGAAGATGGAACTTTTTACTCTGTTGAAAGAGGATGGTTTTGAATAGTGGGAGAAATGTGTATTTACGCACCTGCTGAACATTTTTATAATCCATATAACTACCAGCACACCAAAAAGATATTTGTACTAATATTTTTCATACATGACCACTGAATGTCAAGTCTCCATAAAACTAAAATAGAAATATCAGATAACCTCAATCGAGTATCAGATCATGGGGAGATATTTACAGTATGATGACAAAATGGTATTAGTGCCTATCCGTTCAGGAGGCCGTCTGTCTTTCTTGTTGCTAATAACTGAATTCCACACATGTAGGTGGGCAGATTAATTCAATAAGGAACTGGGGCGGGCTAATGTAGTTAGCTTAGGATAGCTCATTAGAAGTACCGACTGCTAGACTCCAAAAGAACACAAGAAAAGAGATGGAAATGAGACATCCCCCAAAACACACACACACACACACAACTCCCTCCCCCCAAAAATATTGTCTCTCCTGTCTCTAGTGCTTTGAATCAGGCTCAATTAACTGATAAAGCTATAGCGACTGCCTGCAAACTTGTCAGCTGTATGTGTCCAGTGACAGCGTGTGATATGTTAATCAACTACAGATGAGAGGAGAGGAGGCCCAACTGTTGCATTAATCACAGCACAGCAAACATGACTCTAAATCATTTAATGGGCTTTAACCCTCTCCTGGATAGCTAGGGGATCGAAAACATATAGAGACCTATTGATTAACAACAACCTTGGAGGGCCAGGAGAACTGGACACATGCAAAATCAAAGTTCGATGAATTTTTCATGAACCTTAGATGTCATTTGCCCAAAAGTCCCATCCACAAGGCCAGCTGTAATCCAAGCTAAGGCGTCTCCAGGCTAAATCTCTTGTGCGGTTCCACTGTAAAATGGATTCTTCTCCAGCAGTCCTGTGCTCTGTTGTGGACAATGGTGAAATTATATGTCCTTACGAGGACAGACAACCTCCTAGGGCAAATCATGTTTTCCCATCAATAATGATCTTGCTTGTGTTAGATTAAATAGCTTTCCAAATATTCAAATGTAAGACCGTGTGAATTATTCATTATTATGGCCTAGATAGAAATGTAATCTGGCTCTCAGCGGGGTTGGATATATTGGTGTAAAATATGCACAAATGTTAATCCCCTAAAGAAACACGAGGCCGTATACAGTGTAATGTGAGAGAATAAACGAGGATTCGTATTGTTATTTGTTTATCGAGGTGTTTAGCGAGTGTGTATGTAGACTCTGTGGTCTTGACTTTCAAAAGCCAGAGCCTATCAGAGGAATTACAGTGAGTGCATTGCTCAGGCATCCATCACCCAGACCCAGCCTTGAGATGAGTTTCATTCTTCTCAAAGCTTTGAGCAGATAAATCTCTCTCTCTCAATCTCTATCTCTCTCTCTCTCTCTCTCTCTCTCTCTCTCTCTCGATATCTCTCTCTCTCTCTCAGCCAGAGATGAGGTATCAGAAAAAGATATTGCTTTTTCTCTATTTCTCCCCCTCCTCTCTCAACTGTAATTTTCCTCTACTTTATTAAAAGGCAGCTTTCAGTCAAATGACTTTGGTGAGTGGGGGGACTGGATGCTTCTTCGATGTAGGGTCCTGGAAATTAATTGTGCAGAATTTTCCAGGCCGAACAATGTAAAGTTAATGTCATCTAACTGTAGGTGATTATTGAGGTGGAATAACAATTCGTTACCCCCTTTTGTTCCTTTCAGCCCATTTCTCTCTCTCTCTCGCTCTCCCTCTCTTTCTGTCTCTCTGTCTCTCTGATACACACCCACCCACACACAGTCTCCAGATAACACATCCCCCTGTCCTACGGGAGACAGCAGCCATTGACACTTTTTGGCCCAGGGATGGCCTGTATTGACTTTGACATTGGTGCACAGATATACGGCTGCCAGGAGTCCCATCCCTCGCTCGTGGTGGATCACTCATCTGCCTGCGCTGCGCACAGCCATCAATCCTGCCCAGCGTGAGCCCAAGATGGGTCTGGCAGGAGGATGTGTGTGTGTGTGTGTGTATGAGAGAGGGTGTGTGTGGGGTGTGTGTTTGTGAGTGTGAGTGTGTGTGTGTGTGTGTGTGTGTGTGTGTGTGTGTGTGTACGTGTGTGCGTGCGTGCGTGCGTGTGTGTACTCGTGCGTGAGTGTGTGTGTGTGTGTGTGGGGGGGGGGGGGGGGGTGGAGGATGCGGCCATCTGCAGGGGCTAGAGGAGTGTGTGTGGTAAGGTGTGGAGGGAGGGCGCTTCCTCTGCAGCCAGGGGGCCGCGCCTGCGGAAGCCCCGGGCGGTACTGCGGGGCGGAGCCACTGAAGGAGCCACCGCCAACCCCGCCGGGGCGCATCACACCCTCTCCTTCCCGCTGCATGTCAAGTGGGTTTAAAAATAGGCGTGTGCGGAGAGGAAAGGAGTAGCATCCTGTGTCTCACTTTCCAATTAAAGTTTTGACACCAACAGAATAGGAGCAAGGATTCCTGTAGATTTCTCCACCCGCTGTTGTTCTCATGCCTGTTATCTGTACACAGGTGATGAAATACTATAATATATACAAAAACATCATGAGATACATTGGTGCAGGTAAGGAACAATGCACATACAGCAACGCAGCATCATTTAGTTTCTTGGTGTTTTATGCCCCCAACGATGTCTTCAAGGCAGCGCTGCCTGGAAGGCACTACACTCAAAAAAATGATTTGTTGGGGTTACTTAATTTAACTATGACACCTATTTCCACAGATTTGAATTATGTAATTTGAACCTCATACAGGTAAATAGGACCAAAGAGCAGAAGTTAAGCTCAACCAATGAAAAACATTACTTTCATTCAAAGTATTATGAGTAGTTTACTTCAAAACTAATGAGTCTTGTTGAATCAATTGATTTTAAGCATGTCATTTAGACTTAATCTGTTATGTTGCACAAACTAATACCATTTATGTTAACTGGACAACTTTATTTACTTTAAATCAAATTTTCCTCACTCACACATAAGTGAACAGTTACAACTGAATTCTCAAAAAAAGGTGTTTATTTTATAGTCACAGACCAGAAATCAGTTATCATTTTCATTTCAGCAGCATACTTAAACTTACTAATAACTGTATTAATAATAAAAGTGTTGTTGACGCCTCAAACACTACTGCATTTAGTTCTGCTGCATTTCTTTTACTGTCAAAATCCATACAATCCTCACAAAAAGGTAAAAATAGAAATAAGACTTAATGGCAGGGCAGATCAATTATCAAGACTTTACATTGTCACAACAGCCTTACAGTTCCACTGCAAAGCGTCAAATCAATGGACTCAAAGAATGTGTAGGCCACCGTTGAAGACAGTCCACATAGAAAATAAAACGTTTCAGCTCTACTTTTACAATTTTTGTTATACCAGTTTTTGTTTGACATCACATAATAGCTTGTTGGGGAAAAAACAAAAAAAATAAAGATGAACGCTGAATGGCATGGTTCACAGATTACTGGTAACTTACTCAAGCATCTTGTTTTTAAGGGCTTGTACCTTTGGCGAAAGCCTCTGTCCATCCAAGTTGAAGAACACTTTCTGTATAACCTCAAATGAATTTTTGAGTTCACGAAGGTATGAAAGGTTCAATGTGTACATTAATCCAAACAACATAGCCGTTGCCACAGCCACACTCATCACAGAGCAGATGGTTTCAACACCTTTAATGATGACCCTGATGTCCTCTGGCTCATCGTCTAGTTCATGTCCTTCATGGCAAACATTGTAGATCCCCATTACTGTCTGCTCCATATCCTTTTTGGCTGCCAACCCATCACAGTCCTATGCAAGACCAATAAAAACAATTACTTATTTATAAAACTACTACAATGCTACCCACTTATTGCCTAGACTGTGCGGCCCAACAGTCTAATTTGCACCACCAGTCTAAATATTGGCCAAATAATATTTCAACCATATCTGATAAGTATACATGCTGATGTTTCAGTCTTTTATTTACATTAACTTTCATCACGGTCAGTTCAGGTCAATTTTTCTTTAAAAACAATGGACAGGTTAAACGAAACATTGAAGTGTTGGGTATAAGCTAAGGCAAGTGTGTGTGTTGTTGTTGCAACTGTGGTAAATGTGTAACAAATGTCAGACTATTGACCAGCATGTGCAAAAGATGGCATGAGGCCAAGTATAAGTGTGTCAAGAGTACGTGTTAGAGAAAGTGAAGTGTGTGTGTGACCAATTTAAAAGCCGTATACGTACGTGTGCTCACAGTGTATTTCTTGACAAGGTGCAATGGGTCCTCATTCAAGTAGACGCAAAGCACTTTGAGGATACACTCCCTTCAGACGTCAATGATGTTCTGTTGGAAGCACGGACAAACAGAAAACAAAAGAAATAAATGCATGTTTACATTAGCATGACGTCACAACAAAATCTATGCACAGAATAATAACTAAAAAGAAAATTCAATTTGATGCAACTGACTGAACAACCTCTGAAATGGGTTGCATGATGGTTCGAATAGTTCGGCCAGGGACTCCACCTTTGCTGCGGAACATCTTCATCAAGCTGTCTGAGTACTTATCTAGAATCATGTTTAGAAACTTTAATTCCAGTGGGACTGTTGTGACTCGAGCAAACTCATTATTGATCTGTAAAAGTGCAAAGGAAACAAAAAGAACCAAGCTAAGTATTTAAATTCCAAAACATTTCCTGTAAACTGTTTCTCCTTTTGGGTGTTGAGGACAATATATAACTTCAGCTTGAAGCAGCATGATGCGGACCTTGCCGTTTGTTCTTCAAAGAATTTATACTCACTTCAGAACACCCAACACTTCGTTGCTTTGTGCCCTAGTTTGCCATCTTGAATTATTCTCAATTCCACCGGTTCAGTCATTGCCCTAATTATCAAAAAGAGAAGGCACATGCAATCACAGTAAAGAACTAAGTTATCAAATATCAAACATCAGGATTTTTTTAGGGAAAAAAAAAAAAAAAAAAAAAAAAAAGTACCCTCTGTTATCAACTACAAAGGCTTTGGTGGTCACCTCCTACTCAAGTTAGTTACCTACAGTATAGAAAGGCAAAATCAACACTTTAAGTTAAAACCACTTAAAACCCAAAACCTTCATCTCCAATGTTATAACATTTGGTGGCATAACTTGTCTTGGTACATGCCTCCGATATGTATGAAATAATCTTTCTCTGAGGAAAGCTCAGCAAAATCACAAAACTGACAACTGTAGGTCAATAATTTTGTTCCTGTCTGTGAGGGTAATCAATGAGCTCGGTAAACATGGTTTTTCAAGCTATTCCATGTCCTGAAACTACATGGACAACTGGCATAAGTGCACAGGTAACAGGGATTCCTACCATAATGACCATGGCATAATTTACAGTGTTTTAACAATTTGTACCTGCTAGACTGTGAAGCACAGCATAGAACACCATCTAAAGAAAGATCTAGGAAAAGGACAACAGGTTATAAACACAGTTTATTCCACACACCCTGTGCTTCAGGCTAAGCCAAAAGCTTTGAATACTTTTCTACCAAAACAGATTTGTCAAAACAATCTCTAAAAACTTTAATCTTTAACATATCAATGATATTCATGAACAACAACATTGCTGAATCCAACTTACCACATGAGGCGTGGCCTGAATGCCAGGCAAGGCAACACGTAAAATCTGAAAGGGGTGGGGCACATTAATAATGATTTCAAAAGCAACTTTTGCGTCATTACCATATATTAATTAGGATAAATACAGAGTAAGCCAGATAGATAGACAGCTAGATAGAGATACTTTATTGATGCCTAGGGTAAAAAAGAAGAGGAGTTAAAAAAGATGAGTTCATTGGGTCAAATATAAAATATAAAGTATAGAATAAACAACACTTGAACGTTACAAACGACACCAAAAATACATTTAACTACTGCTGCTGTACGTGTTTGAACACTGTAGCTACCAACATAGCAGGGCATCCACCTGCTGCAACACGTTTTGCATTCATTTCTGAATTAGCTATTCATTAATGCAAAACGCCAGCGTTATCACAACCGTAGCAACTAACGTAAGTCTAATATCACCGACCATTTTTTTTATTTAACTTACAACTACCGTTTCTGTAAGGCTGCATGGATTTGACTACATTAGCAGCGTGAACACTGTTAGCCATCTAGACATGTGACTAGCTGATACTAACAAATCACACGAAATACTTGGAATATCATTCAAATACTCACTTAGGTCGAAGTTTTGACAGTTTCGAACAAAATTACGATCTACTTAGCACCAACTATAAATGCTACTCGCAGATGATAAAAGATGTAGTTTACTCACCACTTAGCTTCGTTTTGTCGCTTCCAACGGCACTTCCAGTTCAGTTTACCAACGTCTCAACAGAATGACATGAGCGTGACCAAAAACTTCAGCCTTGATGTCACGCGATGATGTGAAGTGAGCATGCGCGAGAGATTTAATTGCATCAAATCACTTGTTACGTGTTTATTCAACAGAAATAAATTAAACTCCTCCAAATTTCCTGATATCTAATTTGGATTTAATTAAAACAACTATCTACATCTCTCTAATTAATCAGTTTTAGTTATTTCATCATGTTTCATTTATTTCTAACAAACAATACCCAGTTTTCATTTTTTTGAGTGTAGGGTTAGGCATGGGTTAAGGTTAGGGTTAAGGTTAGGTTTAGGAATAGGTGCCTTTAACTCAGCGGTGGCAGTGCTGCCTGGAAGACGACGTTGGGGGCATAAAACACCATTGAGCCATCATTTGTCTGTTTGTGATCACACAGAATGAAGAGGATATTGACTTTTGAGTTAATTTACATAGGTTGAGTTAAAATTTAGTTCAGTTAAAAATATTACTAATGGTTTTCTACATACTCCCTTCTTTTGACTGTAAATAATAGATTCAAGAAATGGCATATTTGTCAAAACAAATGTTAATCAAATGGATTAAAGGAAAGGAAAACAATGTCGAGGATAGTGCAGGAAAATTACATTGTTTGCACAATCAAACACTCCAAGCACTTTTGAGCCATTTTATGTGCCAAAAATCCTTGAAGTGATGATTTCATCAAGTTCACACAGTCATTTATCATAGCCCTGTTGCAGAATTATGCAGCTATTTACTGTCTGTCATGGACCATTTGAGTCAATCAGTTCGACATGTTTGTGTCTGTATGCTGTGTATGCATTTTGTTGATAGAACAACAACATCAAAGACTTCTTGTTTAATGTATTGACAATATATTGTCTTTTTTAGTTTCCGATTTTGGACCTCATCCTGGTGGGCATCTGTGAGCTTGTGCTGTGAAATTGGATGACATTGAAACATATGGGATGTATAGAATCCATATGGGAATTACATGCACAGAGATGTACTTTCCTCTTTGAAGAGTGTAAGTCCTAGGATTTACTGCTTATACGCTGCTACGTGTGTGGAAAATGGTGAGACGTTCCAGCTGTGGAATACCAAATGCAAACTGTTTATTTTTCTCAGCTGCCATGCTGTTATGTCAGAACAGAGCTGAACAAATGGAGCCAGAAAGTGCCTTGCAGAAGATGTTAATTACTTTACCACACATAGGGGTCAAGGCATAACTTTGCTATTTAACATTCAGGTTAGCTTTTCAAATAATTTAGCCATTCGAAACAAATGTTGTGTTTTGCGAGGTTGATGTGATATATAAATCAACAGGAAGACCCAACCAATGATAATTGCTATGATCCATTAAATTGAGCAGGCTTTCCTCAGCTTAACTAAAATTAGTTTCACCTGTCATACTGATTTTTTAAATATAGAGTACATTTTTGAGACAGTGTCATTATCATTCAGCACCTCATATCCAATATTTCATGTGCATAGGATTTAATTTCCTCCACAGCTAAGAGCTATTGAAGTGATCTTTAATTTATTTAAAAACAAAGTCTTAATTATCATCTTTGTATATTTTTTGTTTATTTGCTATGAAGATTGTGGCTGCTGGCATAGATCTTGAATATGCAACTTTTGTCTTGTTTCATTTCAACTGAGAACACAAGCTGTTGTGGAAGTTTCAGGAGTGAACTGTATGGCATCCTTTTTCACGCTTCCAACATCACTGCCCTACGACAGGTTTGTGTAAATCAGTTGTACACCTGGGGATCTGTTTCTGTGAGAGAAAGGCACCTTGTCATTCTGATTGAGAGTCTGTCAATTTACCCCCTATTCCAATCTCGCCACGGCCACTTGTGTGCCCAAGGCATTTTGATACGTAGGAGCTGTGTCTGTAAGCCAAGTCCAATATTAAAACTCATGCAGCTGAGCGGGGTGCAGATTTAATTAAGTTCACCGAGTACTACCGCAGGAACACTGAGGCTCACTGTGCGCCACACATTTGTCTTCTCATGGAAAGCACTAGAACAATAGAAATGGACGCTGAAAATGGGCCAGGCATCTAATTTGACACGGTCTTGGTAAGAAAAGGGAGAGGCGATCTTAAATTACCTAATCACAAGATCCCAGGAGAGAGATTATACATTGCCTATTGAGTTGATTAAGTCTAAGGCAAATAAGGGCTGGCAGTTTCCTGGATGAGATTTGCCATTCTTGACCTTGCATTTTCTCAGTGCTGTGAAGAAAAGGACAGCAACATGAGGACTGTTTTTGGTGATGCTGAATTTTCTCTGCATCTCTTACTTATGCAGCCGTGCTGCCGACCTCACGTGACCTTCCTCTCTCAGCTGTGGACGGAGAGGGTGGACGTGTTTAGGCTGACAGGCCGTGGATGTTCGTGCCAAGTCCGACGCGCAGTCAAACCTCTGCGAGTGTTTCCTTCCAACCACATGCTGCAGCACACGGCGTCTGAAGCCTTCAAACACACACACACACACACACACACACACACACACACACACACACACACACACACACACAGCCAGACACCTCGTCCTAGCAGTCCCCTTCACGGCCCCCAGCCTAGCCTACTGCATCCAGTTAATAGGACATTTATGGAAAACTATACAACATTTCATTGTGTGTGAGTGTGTGTATGGGTCATGTCAGTGTGAGTGTGTATGTGTATGTGTTTGTGTGTGTGTGTGTGTGTGTGTGTGTGTGTGTGTGTGTGTGTGTGTGTGTGTGTGTGAGAGAGAGAGAGAGAGAGAGAGAGAGAGAGAGAGAGAGAGAGAGAGAGAGTTTGTTAACCTTTCATCTAACCAGCCTGCTAGAAATGTATGCTAATGTATTTAAATGAACACGCTCTGACTGGAGTCTTAATTACAAGGAGTTGTACATCATCTGGCTTTATTGGCAATCAAGCTTACCAGTGTTTCTCTCAGTCTTATGAGAAATGAAGTGGAATCATCTTCACCAAATCAGTCATTCAGCCTGATTGGCTGCCAAAGGGAGGGCATGCAACTGATTTACAACCTCAGCTGTTTCTGTTCTTATGCCAGCCTTTATCAAATATATAATGACAGGTGTCTCAACACATATTGTAATCATATTGTACCTGTTCAGGTTGTTGTGACAGTTGTTCTGGTGGTATCATGTTAGTTTGACAGCCTACTTCGCTCTGTGATGTTTTGCGTTTTGTCAAAACAAAACAGCTCAAGAGCTCCCAGAATGACAGAACCATGTCAGCAAAATAGAGATTATCTATGTTGTTTCTGAAAGAACTGTCGTCGCTTTATATCATTCGTGTAGCCTTGAATGCATTTTACAATCATGGTTCCAATTTAAGAATAAGCTTATATTCATATAGATTTTATATACCACTAGTAAACGTCAACTGCTTCAGGTGTGAAAACATGCCCATGTTTCTTGCGTGTTTTTATTAATTTCTCATTTAAACCAACAGCAGGTCTATGAACCACTGAACTGCCTTCTGCTCACCTTGTACATGTATAGCTCACACTATATACAAAAATTACCAATTCACTCTCTGGAACCTGTGGAATTGCTGTTTTCTGGTGATTTGACGACAAAGTATTTATCATTAAAAAAAAACTAGGGTCTCTACTGCAGGCTTCCTCTGCCAGCTTTTTCCCATGTCTTCGGGTCTGGAGCCATCCTGGAAGAGCCACTCCCCTGCGGCAGAGCACTCTCTCCAGGCCCTCGAGACAATCTCTTCCCCTTGTCTCCTTCTCTCCTTCAATAGAGCAATCCCACTCAATTTGCACACCCTCAATCTCATCTCATCTGACTTCCTCTGAGTTATGGCCTGCTCCCAGAGGAACTGGCAGCATCAGTCAAGACAAGAGGCTGTTTGTTTTGTTGTTCTCTCACTCTCTCTCTTTCTTTTCTTCACTCAGAGGTTGCACCACAATGAATAACACGATGAGCAATAGCAGATTTATTTTCGCACATAAACAGCAAAGTGCTAGACTCAATCGAGTGTCAACAAGCACACAGAGGGCAGATGCTCCAGTGGTGGAGAGTTCCTGTGGAGGATGCAGCCATTCACAGAGGCCATTGTGACGGCTAATGTCAGCAGAATGCCAAAGGAGGTGCATGATCCCTCTTCCACATAATTGTATGGAATTACTGGGGATTTAAGGACAACATGACTTTGCAGAACAGTCACACTCGATGGGAATGGAGAAGATAGGGACTGAATGCCGATAATATGTGATTTTCACACTTTATATCAATGTCTGGGTCTGGCTAGTTTGCTTTCTGGGTAAACTGCAAACCCAAGCATTCAGATTTTTTTTTAAGGTAATTCTGTTTTGCAGGCAGATGGCTCTTTTTTCAAAGGGCTAGGGTCTGCTGCTGACAGATAATGTCTATACAAAAAATGGGTTACATTAGTAATCTACAAACAATTCCTGCTTACCAAAACACAGATTCAAAATTCGGCCCTGTCTCTTTCTCTCCACGGTCCATATTTCACTCATGTAGCATCGTACTTGGAGATTAAATGGTGAAAATGAGAAACAATAGATCATCTGCAATGTTCCCTCTTGTAGGAAGTTAGAGAAGGTGCGATGCCTCTCACTACCGTCTTCACACTGAGTGCAATGTAAGCTGTTCTGCGCCTCTGTGATTTCAGCAAGTGGGGATGTGCCGCTGGGATGCTGGTGGCACTACGAGCAGGTCAGCATTCATTGGCTAACCGCACAACGGTCCCCGAAGAATCCCCACTGTGTGTTTAACTCAGCGTCTCCACCGCCCCGTCGCCAAAAGACTGTGTAATCCAAAGCCATTGTATTTTTTTGTGGGAGCAGTTATAAATTGACATGGATAGTTTAAATGCTAATATGATTTAGGTTGTAAAATTAATATTTATGGCGGCGTAAACGCTCGTGTAAAGAGCTGTGATATGACTGAAGAGGTTTTAAATTGCTGAGCACTGAAAGGATTTAGAAAGTGAGCGGTAAAGATAACCTCCCGTCCATATATTTAGAGAAAATGTCCTTCATTCACACAGTCTGCCTTTTCATTTTCTTATTCATTCATTTCAATCCAGTGGCAACCAAGCCAGAACTCAGTTATGGTTGTGATATGTGTCTTACCTTTTTAGGACCATGGCATATTGCATTGTGTTAACTAAACTTCTGCACACTTGCCAGAAAGTGTTACCAAACTTCCTGAGGACAAACTGTTCTCTCTGAAGTGGGCTGCAACTTCTTATCACTGGTCCCAGTGCAAGAGTCCTGTGCCAATATGAACTGCAATTATTGGACGATTATTCATTTCTTTTGTAGTGACACCTCCTGCTTTGAGAACTATTTGTCCATTATATTGTACAGAGTTTTCAGAAAGTGTACTCACAGCAGGGGAGATGTATCCAGCTGCTTTAGGGAACTGGATTGGGAAAAGCATTTCAAAATGACACTGTCGTTCAAACGTTTGGGGGTCACTTGGAAATGTCCATTCCGGTCTATAGACATAACACAAGCTGATTGCTGATTCCCTCCACGCTAGTTGGGACCTTTAGGTCACTGTCCTATTTTTGGATGAAATAGGCTCCAATCAGACGCCATCCATGGGGTAGATAGAGAGAGGACCTTCCTTTTTCAAGGTTCCTTTTATCCTGTACATTACAATTTCTCCACTTTACTACCACCAAAGCACTCCCAGACCCTCCCATCCCCTTCACAGATAGTCTACAACTCCTCCAGCATTCGGTTGGCGCTTCACAGATTGGTCTATCTATAATACCTTTTTCCAGTCTTGTTCTGTTGACTGTTGCCCCCCTCTTAATCCTCCCTGTTTATTGGTCAGGCTGAGAAATGGCTTTTTCGTTACAACTCTGTCTAGAAGGCCAACATACTGGTGTCTTCGGGGACTATTTAACGAAGCTGCCAATTTTAGACATCTCAAACTAGACACTAAAATACATTTCCCATTTTGCTCAGTTGTGCACTGGGGCCTCCAAATCCTTTTCTATTCTGGATGAAGCCAGTTTACACTCTTCTGTGAAAAGAGTAGTAGCACACTGTGTTGTATGAGATTTCTTGGCTATTTCTCACGTGGAACAGCCTTCATTTCTCAGAACAATAATAAATTGACACGTTTCAGAGGAAAGTCCGCTGTTCCTGGACATTTTGTGGCTTTAATCAAACTCAGCCAGTTGTATTGCTTGTTCAATCAGAGCATCAGTTTTCAGCTGCACTAACACAATTGTATGAATGTTTTTTTCTAATGATCAGATAGCCTTTTAAAATTATTAACAAATTAGCAGGCAGAGTGTGCCATTGCAACACACAATGAATAGTTGGCTTGATGGTCTTTTTGGCCCCCACCGTTGACTTCAAGGCAGCGCTGCCTTAAAGTCGATGGTGGTTACTGCTGATAGTACACCTCTGTACACCTTTGTAGATGTTGCATTAAAAAATCAGCCATTTCCTGATGCAATAGTCATTTACAATAACAATGACCCAGAAATGAGCTTTTCCTTCAAAATCAAAGAAAATATCGAAGTTACTCCAAATTTTTGAACAGTAGTTTATTTTGTAGGCCCATATCTGGAAAGTTAATACAGTATCATGCATGCATATTAAGTGGACTTCTGTTTGTTCAAATGCTAGCCGTCTTTTCAACGGTTAAACATGTCCCTCAAAATCCCTAAAACTGATAAACCAAGATCTCGCAGTTAAGGAACTTTAATTGTCGATAATTGATGACATTGTAAATGTAATGCTTGTGTGACTTAGTAAAAGAAAACATAGTCCTGGCAGCCACCTCACCTGTCTACTTTCTAATGAACGTGTTGAGATCTTCACCAAACAAAAAGGGTTAGGCAATATGATGTTCTACTCAGACAAAATCAGACAATAGAACATCATCAAGCTTCCCAGCTCCGCAGAACTCCCTGCCTACGTCTGTATCCTCTCTTGTTCCTCATCTCTAGGGAAAAGCCCACCATCTATTCCTGGATCACTGGGTAATCTCCAAATAGCATATAGCTGTGTCTGCGCCGTCTGTGTCACCAGAGCCCAACCTGTCGTGACGTGAACCCATCCAGTGATGTGCCTTCCATCGTCTTATTAATTCCTCATAATGAGCACTCTTGCTGTGCCTTGGCATCCCAACAGATATATTCTTAATTAATCATTTCTGGGGTCCCACTGTTTTGGATTAAGCTGGAAGCTGTGTGAGAAGGCAAAGAGGGAAAGTATTAATGGGAAAGAACATGTATAGTGAAGGGCTCGTTCATTCCCAGAGAAAAGGTTATTTTCGTCTATGAGCATGCCAATGGTGATGGCAGTTAGTCATTTTTGTTCGGAAATTTACTGTATTAAGATAGCTTGTTCAACCTTAGCAAGCAAAGCCTACATGAATGCTGTTTTCCCATGTTGTTCTGGACCTATCCACAATGTTAAGTGTCATAAGGGTAGTGGATTGAGCTGTTTGCAGAATGTTTATGCTGCACATACCAACTGCAAGGTTGTCCCGTAACAATCAATGTAGTCCTACTGGACAGATTAGACTGTCAAAATACAGACTCGTTAGGGGAAACATTATCAGTACAAACAAAAAAATTCATGACTAATAAATAAAGTAGAATTGGTAGATATAGAAAGTATAGTTGAGCACTCTTAATGGTGCACAGAAAGTATTGCATGTTTATTACAGATTGTGGTAAAATGTTGATACTCCTGCACCTATTAATCCTATGAAATAGTGTATGGCTCAGTCAGAGTCACTTTATTTCTTACTGCAGTGAAGGGAGACAGCAGTCACCCCATCTGACCCCAAATCCGGGTCAACAAGGTTCCAGACCTGCAGCCTGATGCGCCACAGAACCATGTGTGTTGGTATTGCAGTAAGAGTGCGTACTGGACCGTAGTGACAGTAGGCCTACTCTGCCCACCCATTTGAAGAGTCAGGACTGTGTGTGATCACAGTGTTTTCTGTGTGCACATAGAACGGACAGCTATGGACTATATGGAAGTTATCTAAAAGTCTATTGGCACCACTGTAAGTAATGGTTTTATGGAAAATCAGAAAATTCCATGAAATATTCCGTCTCCATTAAGAACCACCAAAAGAGATGATACCGCTCACTTCTTGACAATTATTTCACATGTTCACCATATATTGGGGTGGGGGGGGGGGGGCCTTGACTTAAATGCTAGATGCTAACACAGTTCACATCATATTTAAACTTGTTCATATTGTGGCAGATACATTCCAGCATTCAACTACTACTACTACTCTCTAATCTAACTAATCTAACTACTCTCTCCTCATCTGTGCCACCATGGCCAGGTAGGGCAATTACACCTTTTATCTTTCATCTGGTGTAATGGGACAGGAGAAATTAAACTTTCGGAGCTTATGGGGTGAAATGAGGTACGGGGTACAGTCATTTGAGAACACTGAGGTATGGTTCTAACATTCCTATTCTAGGGGCTGTCTCATCACTGAGCCAAGTGGATATGTATAAATGTTTATTTGCT
This sequence comes from Alosa pseudoharengus, assembly GCF_046254945.1. NCBI lineage: Eukaryota > Metazoa > Chordata > Actinopteri > Clupeiformes > Clupeidae > Alosa > Alosa pseudoharengus. The sequence continues at coordinate 19,835,726 of NW_027468630.1, read as the reverse complement.
TTGTGATCAACATGGTGTGTTAACAATTCAAACAGTACAAATGCAAGTACCATGCCAAGAACATTAGACATGTATAGACATTTATAGTGTTAACGGCTGAATGGGATTGGTATGTGTGAATTTTGGTCCCTTTATTGAAGGCAATTCCATAGACAACATCTAAAAGCAAAATTTAGATGATTACAGGTGAAGGTTATAGAAAGTTTATGGAAATTTCACTTAATTCCCCACTGTCTTAATTCAATTAAATTACCATGATAAGTCTTAGTGATGATGGACGTAGGAATTTCACATTTCGAGGATTTCAGGAAAAGGGGATAACTTTACGATAAGCATTCCACAGAGAGGCAGGCCTGGGAAATCTGGATGCGCAAACACAGGCAGCTAAAAACAGGGGGCTCATCTGGAGAAAGCTCATTACATCCAGTTAATTCCACCCTGAGTCAGGAAAACGGCAAAGCACCAGAGAGAGACCAGGCTGCTTGTACTGCTGACACGTCCGGTCTTAAAAAGGCACTTGAGTGGTCTCACCAAGCGATCACTAAAGCACAAGGTGTCTCCGCGACTCCACGAGCAGATCATTCGTCTTCGTACAGGATTTCATCTATGTGGATATCCCGGTCGTCCACTGGTATGTCTGGACACAGTTGCTCTTTGAAGGCCAAGGCAATGGTGTAGGGCTTCCCTTTGGGATGTTTCATGCAGCGCTCCAGGTAGGTGTCGTAGAAGCCCTTCCCTCGGCCCAGGCGGTTGCCACTTTTGTCGAAACCAAGCCCTGGCATAAGGATAAGGTCAAGTCCACCTGCAGCCAGCACAAACAATGGGAGCATACTTCAGCTTGTCATCAGCTTATAAATATACAGCAATAACTGACTACGCTCTTCATAATATCAAGACATTATATAATTGTAATGTTATTGACATAGATTGATCGTTCTGTCGGTAGGTAGGCACTTTATTGATCCCAAGTGAAATTTGGGTGAAATGTATGAGATCAATTTATGGGGTGAAAGCTGTTGTAATTAGTTGCTGTACACCTACACCAACAAGTCAATTTATCTTTAGAGGTAAAAAAAAAAAACAGCATAGCACGGCTGCCTGAATAGTATTAATAATTAATAATAGTGTTATAATGTATTCATGCCTAAAATGTACAGCTGTTGTTAGTGTGAATGACACTACTGCTGGAAACTGCATTAAGCTGATATCAACAGAAAATGTGGCAAGCTGCTTAAGCTTGGATGACCTTCATACATAGTATCATTTCAGGATTTGCTGTGGGCACCCTGAGATGGCCAGAGCAAAAAAGAAATCAATCTCCCCCTAGTGTTCAGTGAGAATCAAACAGCATACAGAGAACATTTTTGTTCATGGCACATGTTTATTTTTACACAACGCTACTTGAGGCAGGGACTTACAGGAAAATAACAATCCAATTACTTTGTGTCATGGGTATCGCTCTGAGCAACGCTTTTTATTCTTTTGACCCAAAACGCCTCATTAGTCAAAACTGCCTCATCGGACTTACTAGATTACTAAGGGGAAAAAAACAACTAAAAAAAACAATGCTCAGCACTGTATTTGTTAATGGGGGTATCTAAAAATCAGGCTCCTTGTGATGTGGAAAGTGATCTTCCCTGCACTTCTGAATGCTCTTCAATATTTAAAAGGGCTCTGTGATTTAATAAGCTTGTGCTTGACATTCACTCATTATTGATGAGCCTTGAGCAGCAGCCCTAACAGTATGTCTTCCTATCGACATTAGACATAAATAAAGAAACACATATGTTCTCTCTATGGAATGCAGTTGTCAGCATGCAACTCATGAATATCCCTTAATTAAATGTTGATAATCTTTGATTAATCTACAATTCACTGCACAGCACTTTTTGCGGAACTGTAAACACAACTCACTGCTTTACACTCAATTTCCAAATGATCAACACACTCCTAGCAAATCTATACACATCTATGGCTATTATTTACACTATTTTGCCAACTCTCTGGCACACTTTCTCATGTGAAAACTGTTTTAGATAATTAGTTCACTTTGCAATCAGTCTAAGCACTATACATAAGCCACAGATAATGTACAATGGGTACAATGGAGGGAGCAGGAAGAGTGAGAAGAGTAAGAATTAGAGGAGGCCAAAGAATAGGACGTGGAGGTGAAGAAGTAAGAGGAAGAGCAGGAAGAGGACGCGGAGGTAAAGAAGAGAGTGGGAGAGGATGACAAGGACAAGGAGGTGAAGTTAGAGGAAGAGGACAAGGAGAAGCAAGAGGAGGACGAGGAGGGGGAAGAAATAGCCCTTTTATAAAGAAGAGTAAGAAATAGCCCTTTTACAGGCAAAAAAAATCAGTCTACATGTGGGGATACTGACCAGGCATCATGTCAGGCCTGGATACGCATTCCAGAAGATATTTTCCCTAGTGCTTTGGACAAGAGGACATTGCATGTGATGTAGATGAAATTTTGAGAAAGATGACACGATGTAGACTTTTTTTTTTCTCAGTGAAATTGCTATTTTGTATTTTGACTTGGAAAAACACACCAATACTTGTATGTTTACAGAACTATGACAAAAGTATGACCTCAAACTGACATAGCCTATCTTGTGCACAGAGAAAGCAAAAGCCAGATTTGTTTTTTATTCATACCATCAAGTGTGTAGTTGGCACATTGTGTGCTTATTATTGTGATGTCTTGTGTTTACTGTTTGATACGAAAACGCCATTTTTACGAAGGTGTGAAGAGTTAAGCAAGGTGTGTTAGCTTTTGCAAGAGAACTACAATGTTTTGCTGATTTGGTGAAAGGTTTTCCTATTTGTGTGTAGAGTTTTGCAAAAATAGACAATAGTTACAAAAATGTGCTTAAGCAATCAGAAAAAACTGTAATTCCAAAGATTTGTCCATTTCATAGCCATGCTCTCTCCTCTCTCTGTGGGCTACTTCAATTTATCCACCTGCAAGGAATATAAGGAAACAGAACTCTTTTTCTTGGTGTCAATCATGCTTCATGAAAAATAGAAGGACTGCCTTAAAGTCACTGTTGTTCTCTCAGCAGGGCATTGATCCTTAGAGGAAGCGGGGTGCATGTGTTTGTGAAAATACTCTCTCTTTTCCAGGTGGGATTTTTCACGCCAGCTTTTCATTTCAGACACAGTCCCCTAACTTCAACAATGTATCTACTGCTATCAACCTAGCAACAATTATGCATTTATAGCGGATAATTTACAGTGTATCTACAGTCTTTTAAAATGGCACAGGTTTCGACAAACATATATTTTTGGGTCAAGTCAGTATAGCTTTGAGTCAAACTGTGGCATTCTAAAGAAATAATAAACAGCTCGACAGTGAAAGATTAGTGCCAATCACCTCTGAAATGCTTTCATTCTTAGCTTGTTTTGAATGACAGCAAAATCCCTCAAACTTTGTACTGACACTTGCTGAGAAATGATCAATGCTGAGTGGGACATCAAACTGTCCAAGCAATAACAACAGTGCTTCTTTTATCCTCTGAGACCTCTGTGAAATAACTGACTCCAGTGTGTAGAGACAAAAACCTTTTGTACTTGTGAGAAAAGTCCCTAGCCTTCCCACTTCTCTGTGTGAGAGAGCTCTGCTCTTTAATCTCTTCCTTATTACAGGACCAGCAGGAGCCAAGACTGGCGGTGCCTCAGTGGGTACAAAGGCTCAAGTTACTCCAGTTTCGGTTTACTACTATATACTGTCCTTGTGCTGCATCTCCTGTTCCATGTGCTGCATCTCAGAATAACTGCTGAAAAGTGCATTGGTTGGGTTCAGAATAACTGCTGAAAAGTGCATTGGTTGGGTTCAGAATAACTGCTGAAAAGTGCATTGGTTGGGCTTGTGAACAATTTTTGGAAGTAGGAATGTCAACGTTTCGCACAATCTCCTCTTTTTTCCCCCAAGTCTCTTCTGGCTAACTATCTGGCTAATGAATGCACACACATAATGGCATGATAATATGTCAAGACACACACAAGGTTTACATAGATCTGCAGTAACTGTGAAAACTGTGAAAAGATGTGGATTAAATTCCCGGCTTCCACCGTTGTGCCCAACGCCAAGTTGCTCCGGGCACAATGACCCTTGTATTATAATTGAAAGTAGCTATGGATAGAAGTGTCCGCTAAATGTGAATGTAAATGTACTGACAGTGCTAAAGTTCTGCACTACATCTTCCAGAGAGCTGCTGGCGACAATGAATTTCACTTAATGGTGATGTATCGCCATCTACTGGCCGAACACCAAGGGGACAAGTTAAAAGAGCACTGCATTGTGTTTAAACCTCATATTCTTTTGTAGGCCTTCTTTGTTTAGGTTCTGGTGCCTGTCTGCAATCTTGAAATAATGCTTAGAAGTCACTGTCTTAAAAAGAACAGAACTAACATAAAATGAGGATGTATTTACAGTGTAATGTGGATTTCCCTCACGGGATCAAAAGAGTATACTTAAAGTTACTATTAAACAAGCATGGTTTAAATGGGCATAGTGTCAACTGACCTGTGTTCAAGGCCTCTTCCCTCTGATTGTCGTCATCTCCAGGCTGGCGAATGTTCCAGGATGTGAGAGGCAATGTGTTGATGTCCTCTAGGCTGGTCACTCGGAGCATGTCCATATGGCTGCTGTTCGTCAGGTATTTGGGGATGAAGCACACTTTGCCTTTCCCTAAGGCATCTTCAATGATCTCCTCTGTACGAATTTCATCATGCATGCTCAGGAACACAGCGATCCGCTGACTGCTGTGGTATTTTGGATGACGGAACAGCTAATGACACAGATAAATAGTCACAATTGTGTCAGCACTTTCTTATATTATTAGCCTAGACTGAATGCTAATCTATTTAGCTGCACATTGTTTTTAAATGGTATCGATTAATTTAAACTGAACAAATTGTATGGTTGAGTCCACTACTAATAGTTTCTTACTACAAATAAATTAATCTTTCTTAAATGACTTGATAGTCAAGAGGCCAATATACTATTAGGCTACTACAAGTCCACTACTAGGCCTACAACTAGTCCTACAACTATTTGTATTATTGTAATGTGTAGGCATATAATAATAATGATAATAATAATAATATTGTTATTATTGTTGTTATGATGTTGTTAATGGTGATGATGATATGTGTTAGCATAAGCATGTGAAGATTATAGCTTGTTCAAATTACCACAGTTCAGCAGGTCAAGAAACATCAACAAACATCACGAAATGCAACAGAAAACAGAAAAAGGAAAGGACTCATTTTAAATGCTTTGCGGATGGGTGGATATTCAAAAACAGCTTTATTGACATAATTGTCAATTTAGCCTACTGTATTGTGCAACAAAATGTACCATCTAAATGCATTGATTTTGTAAAAAAGTTCCTTATGTACGCAAAAGAAAAACTATCACCATGCCCCAGTCAGAAACTTGACAGCTGCAGCTATGGAGCCTGATTAGTGTCACGAGCAGCGAATGCTGCAGCACATGCATGCAAGTGGAGACTTTCTTCTTCCATTTTTACCTTTTGGGAGGCAACACGAGACTGGCGAACCTTCTCTTGATCAGTCAAAGCGGCAACCCGTTTCTTTATTTCTTTTCTCAAAGCCTGCTTGGCTGCTCGTAATGCGGCCATGCTGCTGTCACACTCTCCAAGGGCCGCCGTCGTGGATGTCAGCTCTTCGAAACTCCGGATGTTAATGAATGGAAGAGGCTAGACTGTGGAAGAAGAGGCTAGACTGGACATAAGATTAATGCAATGTCACTGCTCACACAGCAGCCTCTGAGGTTGATCAATACATAGGCTAGTATCTGATCTTACCACATGTTCGTCTAACCACCCCCCCCCCCTCCTCCTCATAACCACATTGGATAGCACAGTGGGCGTGTCTTTCAGCCTACGTCTGTTTTTCTACTGTACTTCCGTTTTAGTAATCAACAGGGAAAGACGCTTGTGCGACGACGTATTAATTTATAGGCAAGACGCCGGTCTACAATAGTGTAGTAGTGCCCCAAGTAAAAGTTAGGATGTTGGCTAATATTCTTTATGAAATAGTCTAAAAACTATTTGGTTCAGAGGAACACCGCGAAATGTATCAGATGTGAATCTCATTTCCTCATATTTGTATAAAACAATATTACTGATAATGTGATCAAAGTAAACATATTATTGTTATTATCTTAACATGACGTATGATTGCTCAACAAAACAATCGTTGTCTGTCCATTTATTGCGTCATCGTCAAGATTACAGTGGGGGTTGGAGTGACAAAAAGTAACAAACAGACTGTTTCTGGGTGGGGGTAGGGAGCAGAGGGAAAACAACCACCCTCTAACACCCTATACGGTTTCCGTCAAAATTCTTTAAACCTACAGACATATTTTCCGAATTTTAAGCACCTCAAAAAGTTGGAAGAAGCCGTCTTAAACTATTCAGGCGTCGGAGAGGTAAGTCGAGACAACTTGTCAAGAAGTTACTTAGCAAGCTAGCATTAGCTTATTGAATTGCTTCTGGGCAGTCACCGAAACCTCCAGGAAAACTGACCTATATAAAATATATCGGACACGAAATTACTTATTTGTCATGAACATACCTTTGACAGATATGTGCAAATCATTATTTTAATTTTCAAATCGAAGTTCAACGTCAAATATTGTATTTTTTTTTGACAATACTGTCAGGGATTTACAGTAGCCTAGTCTTGAAGGGGAAGTTCGCATAATTAAACTGTGTGGTTGATGAGAGAGATGTTTTCATAGCTTGATGGTTATTGAAAGGACGCACTGGGTACGAATATTGGCATATAACTTTAGATGTCACCAGTTGTTTTTGGGTAATGTTAGCCTGTTTCATGACGGACAGAGGAGGTGGTAAACTAGCTTAGCCAGCTTAACACCACGACAGAGGTCTTTAAATGGCTGTCGACAAATGCGTTAGCAGCTAAGTTTGACAGAATTCGAACCAAAGTCTTGTAGCCTACTTACAATGGTTAATTTGTTGCTTTTGCTGAACGCTGTTACAGTAGCCGTGAAACATTGGTTCCCCCCTGATATTTTTAACCTCAGTGTTCCAATTGTCATGTCTTTTTAAATGTAGAAGAAAAATAGAATGTGTGATTGGCTTTACGTTTGTTCAATGGTGATGTGGAAATGGGCGTGATTATAGGCGCGCATCCAATGACAGCACAGTAGGTGTTTACTTTGAGAATTAGATGGTGGTATTTTCTGCTTATGATGTCGGGCTTTATCTGGTGGCACAGACACGAAGAAAGAAAGGTGTAGTAGCAAAGGGGGATTTGGGACAATCTTGAGGTACGTCGGATTCAAAGTTACATTTATTTCACGTGGGAGCAAGTAGAAAGACCGTATAGACACTTATCTGACATTCTATGGTGTCTAAATATGTTCTCTCATCTTAAAATGGTTCAAACATTTGAACAAAAGGACACTGTTTAGACAGGAAATACAAGAAGAATACAACAGCTAGTGTTGTCGCTAACACGACAGCATTCCATGAATATTCTTACATTTGTGTAATAATAATGTAAGTAAAGGTGTTGAAAGCATCGAAACATTCATGTGAGTCCCAATTGCTTGGTGTGTAGACAAGCTAGTTTTGTTAAAGGTCAATTGGTTTACTGAAAATATCTCCAGTCCTAGCAAATGAGACAGGGGGGTAGTGAAAGCTATTTTTAAAGGCTGTGCGATAGTGCAATGTCCTCAATCATATTCAGTAGGCTATAATACTACTAATAATAAGAAGAAGAAAAAGAAGAAGAAGAATGCACAATGGGAGGAGGAATAAAACCCATGCTGTCTCATTTGAATGACCCATTGAACTACTGATCTGCTTGTTATTTTTTGATGGGTAAATGAAAACAATTATGTCTGACATCAAGCTGCCTGCAGAGCTGTCACTTTGTGTTGTCTGGCAGCTTGTTACCTCAGAAACTTCAGCTTTGCCCCTACTGACAGGTCAGTGTCCTTTACATAAAGTGACACATGTGCACCACATGAAGAAATATTAGTAGAATGAATCTATCAAGCCTACAATTTCCCTGGTAGTGGCTTTGGAGTAGTCTGAATTATGTAATCTGGAAAAATATCTGGGATATTACATTTTTTTTAAAAAAGACTATGTGTACTGAATTTATCTATCAGTATCTATGGTTTTGCACTAGCTGTATCCTATCAGAACACTTGGTGCTTTAATACTGATTCAAAATCAAGGATATTATAAATTAGGCTAACTATACCTAGCTGTCCATACATCCTTAATTCATTTTCACCCATAATAGGTTATGGTGATATATGGAGCATTAGGCCTAGTCCTCCCCAGAAGGTTGGAGTTCAGATGGTTTGGGTTAGGGTTAGGCTTTTGTTTATTCCACACAATGTTTCTAAAGGCCTACTGTTACAATAGTGTGAGGTACTCTCTCTTTTGAGAGTGGGTGAACCATTCATGTTTGTTTTGACCCAAGTTGTAAGCTGTCCAAGTTCATACACTGCTCCATCTAAAACCAAACTATGGACTAGAATAGAAAGCAGTTCTGGCATTTGTCTGTTTGTGCAGGTCTGCTTGTGGATACCTTCATAAAGACACAGATTTAAATACCCTGGGAACAAGTATACTAATAACAATGGATAGCATACCGGTACCTACTTTGCAGTCTGCACTATTGTGTAAAACATTGGTTAAATTAGTACACTAAATTTCTAAAGCCTGAGCCCATTCTCTTTTGAAGCAATAGGAAAAGGAACATGCACTGTCCAAATAATAATCTAATTTTGACTACCTTCGCTACAAAGCTCAGTTGCCACATCATCATGTGAGGCTGAGTAGTTTTCTTTAGGGTGTGAGGAAGAGGATGAGGAGGATGTTTTTCATTGAGCATTTACATGTCAGTTATTCATTCAGTTATCATTTCATGTTGAAGAAGAAGCTGGTGGAGCAGGTCTGCTGCAGAGCTTGCTCTGTTTGCTCCCTACTGGTATTGACTGCAGTTCGTCTTTCCTCAGAATAGATTAAATCAGAGTCTTCTTTTGAGACCACTGTTGAGATACATTTGTGTGTATTTGTTGCTCAATGAGACTCTTTCATGACACAAGAGAGAGCTGGGAAAGCATGAGTAACATGAATGATGACGGGTAATGATGACCAAATTTTGGGTAAACTTTTACAACGAGAAGTGTGGAATTATTATGTTGCTACATACTGGCCCTGTAAGTCTGTAAGCTTGTTACAGGCCAGTCCCACTGGTTTTACAGTAGACTGCATTTGGCCTGCAGAGAGGCTTACTTGCATTCAATATGGGAAATAAAGGAGCCTGTTCTACATACCCTACGGCCAGCGCCATTAATCAGTATGTTGTTTAATTGGCCGTGTGTCACAGCCACAATGCCAGAGGCAGAGACAAGTAGCATTGCAGAAGTTAACTAAAGCACCCTCAGTCCTACATTTTATTGTTATTGAGGCGTTACATATTGTGAGTGTGTGTGTGAGTGTGTGCTCTGGCATTAAGTACACTCACCAGTGATACTGTTTGGGAAATGTTGTTTGTTTGTGTGTGTGTGTGTGTGTGTGTGGGGAGCTGTAGCCAACTCGTGTTTATATATGAGTGAGTAGGCTATAGGCACTTTTCTTTTCCTCTGTATCATTAAACAGATTTTAGTCATTTTTATCCAGCTTTTAAGTACTTTTTCTTTACAGGAACAATTAGAGCTGTTTTGAAGTTTAGATTAAAGATTGACTCAGTGAGGCCTCCTCTACCGTGCCCTCCCCCAACCTACTGATAAGGGGCTTATGATCATGTTAGCTCGGCTGCTCTCTCTGGTTTGTTTTGCACAGCATGGATCCAAATGGATTTGGTTCAATCGGCATGAGAAAAATCTTAATGCGATGATGTCTCTCTCTCGCGCGCGCTGCCAGAGGCAGAAGCTAATATCAAGACAAACTTGTTATTATGGTGTAGCAGGTTAAACTGAAAATTGATAACCTTTAAGAGATCTCCTGAGGTTGGGGTCATGCAAGTACAGACTGGCCAATAACAGTCAGTCTTTTGCGAACAGTGTAGGGTTTGGTGAAGTGTTGCTGATGAAAAATATTCTTAGCTTCATGCTTTTGGAGATGAATAAATCCAGATTAAACATTAGCTACAGATTTTTTGCTGATCTCCAAAAGTACAGCACTGACTGCACTACTACATATCTTGATTGAAGTTGGCACCACTCAGATAGGAAAGTACTTCTTTACGCTGAAGTAGAGGCTTGACAAATCCAGCCTGATCTATGTAATCTAGCCCTGTAATCCGTGTAACAGTTTATGCTGCCTCCCCCTCGCCGTTGTTTCCAGCATGTCACAACGCTCTAACTTTTGTGAACTTCAGTCTCCAGGTGCGGTCATCCCACAGTGGCAGAGTGTGTTCTTTCATTGATTCTCTGGCAGCCTCCAACTTTCTCTCTCTCTGGCCAGAGATGACCTCCAGAGATTATGTCAAGGCTACGGCTGGACTAGTTCCCCTGTGACTAAAAGTTGAAGGCATTAATGGGGGGAGATATTGAATATGGTTTTGTTTTCTAAGCCTTGCTTTCAGATGCGTGCAGCTCAGCTCAAGTTGTCCTGGGAGACCATTTCATGTTATCCTAGCCCAGATCTCCCAACAGTTTCCCCCCCCACACTGTGCTAGAAATGCCCACCTGTGTCGCCTCTGTACCCGGACAGAGATGAAATGAAGCCAGGTTCCTGACTTCTTATCAGTAGTCCCCTAGGCAAGACAGCGCAGCTTGGTTGGATTGAGGCTGTTGTGGAGCCCTCTTTGCCAGGCATTTCCATTTGCCCCCAGCAGAAAGTCCAGATTAATCCCTCACCCCCCAACCCCCATGTCCTCCTGCTCGGAGAGTGAATGGCTGAGCACACTGGGTCAGATGCCCTCCTTAGTCCGAATGCTCTTACATCACAGCGGAGATCAGTGTCTCTGACACGCAGCCCAGCCAGCCCTCACTGGACACTAACACCACTAGAATGTTTGTTTATTTGTTTTGTATTCACTTTGTTTACCTTACAGCAAATGCTAAATTAATGGGCATGAAGATAATTGGGAACTGAATGTGCCACTAGGGTCAGGAGTGCATTTCAAAGTCTTACAGAGGGCACTCTTCCATCCTACTGCCAGGGAGAGAAATATGTCACTATTTTTAGCATGGATCATATGGCTGTGTGGATATTTCCAGTCTTAATGTCTTCTTGAGCTGTGTATTCCCCCTCATTAAAGCTCTCCACCAGCTCTCTGTGTAGACCACTCCAAACTCACAGAGAGCCAAAGCCCTCTCATTCAGTGTTGAACTGTCAAATTGTCTTCTCTCTGAGGCTTTTAAGGGATAGAGAGGGGCCTGTAGGCCTGACAGAGATGGGCTTTGGGCAGAGTTATACTGACAGGAAACTGACAGCTTCAGCTGTGACCGAGGCTCATAAGATTAGTATTTCCTCTTCCTTTTAGTGGCAGCATGTGTACTACCCAGAAGTCAGAGAGTTAGGGACTTGGGTGACTCTAGGCTATTATCACTTTAACAGTTTACTAGTTAGGCTATTAAACAATAGAAAATCCCATGCCATCACCAGAATTTAAATACAAAAATTAAAGTGCAGTTAGTGTTTTTCTCTTGTGAGAAAAATGACGTCTTGTAACATAATAGCCCAGAATTAGCTTTTGAGTGTTGATGCTTTCTTTTAGGTGTTTTTATTTATGTTTTATGGGGCACAAACAGAAATTCTCTATTCTGTATCCATGTGTGAATGCATTATGACCTCATAAAGGCTATGATGCAGCCAGTCATCTTGCTTCCTTTAGCTAGCTGGCCTTATGTTGGATTTTTTCCTTTGGCAACAGCACACAAAACTGTCCCACTGTCACTAAGCCTTTATTCCCTGGGTCAGTATGCCCTTGTAAAGAGAGAGAGTGTACAGGCGAGGGGAGGAAACAAGTCTTCATCCAGGCGCTCCTGGTTCACGAAGACACTTTGGGTTTTTGTGTGTTGATCCTCAGGAGGATGGCTCAAGAGACAAACCAGACCCAAGGGCCTATGCTCTGTGCCACCGGATGTGGATTTTATGGGAACCCACGCACGAATGGCATGTGCTCAGTCTGTTACAAAGACTTCTTACAGAGACAGAACAACAGTGGCCGAGTCAGTCCGGCAGGTAAGATGCTGCGTTTGTCACCGTGTGAAGTTCACCAGCACTAAACCCTCAGAGAGACCCCAGAAATCAGTTACTGGCTAGTTACTGAGTAATGATAGTTGAGTGAGTTGAGTGATTGGCGAGCAACTTGTCAATAATGTCTTTGTATCATTCACCAACCAATTGCCATTGCCATTCACCATACCTGTTTTTATGTTTCACCGTTTTATGTACAATCCCAAAACAGAAAAAGTTGGGACATTGTGTAAAATGTGAATAAAAACAGAATGTAATAATCTGCAACTTTCCTAAACTCATATTTAGTTACAAAAAGGACACAGACAACATATCAAATGTTGAAAATGACAAATTGGACTATTTCATGGAAAATATATGTTAATTTCGAATTTGATACCAGCAACATGTTTCAAAAAAAGTTGGGACGGGGCTAACAAAATGCTGGAAAAGTTGTGTAATGATAAAGAAAACAAAAGGAGTTATATTTACAACTAATTAAGGAGTTAAAAAAGGAGTTATACAACTAATTAAGGTAAACTAATTAAGGTAACTGGCAACACGATTGGGTATGAAAAAGAGCATCCCAGAGAGGCAGGGTCACTTACTGTAGAAGTGAAGATGTAGGGATATTCATCACTCTGTGTAAACCTGTGTGCACAAATGATGAAACAATGTAATTTTAATGTTTCTTAAGATGCAATTGTGAAGTATTTGGGGAGTTCATCATCTACAGGACATAATATCATTAGAACATTCAGAGAATCCAGAAAAATCTTTGCAAACGAGGGAAAGAGCTGAAAAACAAATTGGATGGCCATGGTCTTTTGGACCTCAGATGGCACTGCAGACCTGTTTCCAGACCTGTCATTGTTGGGGCTCAGGAAAACCTCTGATAACCATTGGTTATGTGCACAGTTTGATACTCAATTCAAAAACTACAGCCAAAAACAGTCAAAACAGCCAACATTGTATTGAGACATGATACAGAAAATACCACCATCTTATCTGGGCCTAAAATGGACTGAAGTAACATGGAAAAGGGTCCTGTGTTTAGACCAATCAAAATGTGCCATTATTTTTGAAAATCATGGACTCATCTGGGCTAAAGAGGAGAGGGCCTATCCAAGTATCCAACCTATCCAAATTGTTTTAGTGTTCAGTTTAAAACCCAACATCTATGATGGTGTGGAGGAGCATGAGTGCCTACAGCATGGGCATCTTGCACATTTGGCAAAGCACAATCAATTCTGAATGATGTATACAGGTTTTGAGCAGTCCTATCCAGACACTGTATTTTCCAGGGAAGACCTTGAATATTTCAGGAAAACAATGGCAAAATTAATTCTGCACATATTTAAATAGTATTTCTCCATAGATGATGAGTTCAGGTGCTAAAATGGCCTGTCTGCAGTCCATATTTGTCCAATTAGGTGCATCATGGAATGAAAAACATGACTTAGAATACCCCATACTGTTAAGCAACTGAACTCCTATATCAGGGAGTAATGGGACAACATTTCACTCTCAAAACTCTAGCAACTGGTCTCCTCAGTTCCTAAACATTTACAGAATTTTGTTAATTGAAGAGTTGAAGCAGCACAGTGGTAAACATGCTCCCGTCCCAACTTTTTTTGAAACATGTTGCTGGCATCAAATTCAAAATTAACATGTATTTTCCATGAAATAGTCCAAATGTTCATTTTCAACATTTGATATATTGTCTATGTCCTTTTTGCTGAATATTGGTTTACGAGACTTGTATATTATCACATTCTGTTTTTATTTGCATTTTACACAATGTCCCAACTTTTTCTGTTTTGGGGTTGTATGTTTTAGGATGACTACCATTTGTCTGAAATTTATAGTCACTGAAAATTGTACCATCAGTCAAAAACTTTGTTTTTTCTTATTCAAGATGACCCGGTTTATGGCATTGTATACTACATAATATAATACCACTACACTACACTGTACCAATAGTGACATATTAAAAGGCATAAACAGATAGCCATGCTAATCTGTGAAGGGAATGCTTTGCTCTGTGTGTGCCCCGGCAGCAGTGTCGTCTGGAGTCAGTAGTTTGGGAGAGTCTCTTCCCACGCAGTGCACCGACAGCAGCACTGTGGACGTGTCCTCAGCATTCATCCAGGCAGCCTTGCCACTCGAGACAAGCAGGTACTCAGCACTTCTGAATCTCACCGACACAACACACAAATACATTACTCAGAGATAAAACTGCTCTTACTGTTTAGCCCAGTTCATGACTGTACCAGACATTGTCACCAAGGCATGTATTATGGGAATTCTGGCAATGCTCTGTTCTACAGTTTTGGTGTGGTATTTTACCTTGTCTTTATTGCCTTTTAGATGTTTGTGGTGTGGTTTCAATAGAATTTCCTTTGCTTCCCTTTAGCATCGTAGCCAGCCAGACCCTGCTCTCTCAAGCGCCTGTTACACAGTGTGAAAACGAGGAGTCGGCGGGGGCCAAAGTAGACCTGAAAACAGAAGAAACGCAAAGTACAGTGCATTTTCATTACCTCTGCATCACCTTGCCCAACCTCTCGTTACTTTCTCACACTTGAGTTTTCAAAGGACAGGACACTCTTCTGCACAAAGGGAAAAAGGCTTGTATTGTGTTGAAGGTCACTTTGATATGAACTCAGACGATTGCTAAGCTGAGGGCCATTGATAAAGAGCAGCAGCAAATCCCCTGCTGTCAGCTAGGCTGTACGGGGGGATTTTTATGCCCCCTTTGTGGTAACATGACCATTTGCTTTGAGTTCAGTCCAAAAGAGTCTGGCGAACACCCTTACGCCTCAGCACCATCCTGCCCCACAGGCAGCTATGGTGTCCCAGAGTTTGTATGTGTGTGTCTGTCTGTGTGTGTATTTGTCTATATATTTAAACATACTCTATTATGGACAGACTATATTGGACAGTAGTGTATCAGGATCTGCCTAAATATTACATTTATTTTCAATGCCAGTATAGCCTTAAGTCAAAGGAAGAATCAGTTATGTGTGAAATTGATCTTCCTGTGTCCGTGTGTGCGTGCATGTGTGTGTGTGTGTGTGTGTGTGTGTGTGTGTGTGTGTGCACCCATTCCTGAAGTGGGTGCATCTGTGAGCATAGCAGAGAGCCTCATGGATGGAGCAGTTAGCTCAGGGACAGCAGCCGCAGCCTGTGCAGAGGACAGTGTTAAGAGAGGCAAAAGGAAGCTAGACGAGAGCGCTCAGGAGCTAGACGGAGAATGTGGTGAGTGTAGTGGACCAGCCCAGCCCAGAGCAGACCCCACATGGCCTCAGTCCTGAACACCCTTCCAGAGAACCCCAGGATTCCTCCCCCTGAACTCAGTTCCTGGTTGAGGCTGTGAAGATGACGCATGGTCTTGTGGTTTTAAAAAAAAAAAATGTTTATCTGTTTAGGATGAAAATAAGAAAACAGACGAAACAAAAAAAAAAAAGCAAATGGTTAGTATATTTTAATTTTCATTGAAACTGTGCTCATCCTAATGATTTGTATTGAGGATGAGGAGGAGGAGGATGTATTTACCCTGTGCTCGCACTAAGCAAGTGGGTTAATACGCTTACAGCTACCATGTGACAATATGTACACAACATTTATGTGTGTGCTGGCAGTGCAGCAAATTAGGTGCTTCTCTTTGCCTGCGTCTTGCCTCTCACCTGTCCCCTGGTATCCTGTAGCCTCAGGTTCCGACGGGAGCGGGCAGACATCTGTAGATGACCAAGACAAATGCGCTGACAAGAGCAAAGCCAAGAAGAACCGCTGCTTCACCTGCCGGAAGAAAGTTGGACTCACAGGTACAGCTTTAATGGGCTTCTATTTGTTTTTCCACCTGAAGTCATGTGATCCATTTTGACCAATTGTACTTTTTTCAGAAAGACACCAAACAGGGCCACAAAAAGCAATTGTGAGTGTGAAGGCAACTGTCCTTTTTTGTTTCTCTCATTAATCTCTTTGAAATTGTTTTTTTGTCCACAGGCTTCGACTGCAGATGTGGCAATGTGTTTTGCGGCATCCACCGGTACTCAGACATTCACAACTGCACCTTTGACTACAAAGCCGACGCTGCGGAGAAAATTAGGAAAGAAAACCCCGTCATCGTCGGAGAGAAGATCCAGAAGATCTGAAGAGCCATCTCATCATGGGTGCCAGGGAATGTGTGGAACACGGATCAGCGACTTTCTGTTTTTGTTTTGTTGTTTGTTTGTTTTTACCCCCCTTCACTTCTCAATTTGAAGTTGCTCACGATAATCTGAGCCATCTCCAACATCTATTCACCTTTAAATCATGCATGCTACCTGGAAACACTTTTTACCAATTTTTTTTGTAATGTTTTTTTTTTTTCATTTTGCAGTTACTCAAATTTATTTCCCTATTAATATTGTGGATCGTGTGAGCAAATCTTAAATAGACTTTTACAAGGAAATTATTCAATTTTATTATATTTTAAGTTGAGTTACAAATAGGGCGCTACATTTAAGGTGGTGAGACATACTAGAGGGGCTGTGCTTTTCTGGTGTCTTCTTTTCCTCTATAAAAAAAAGTTGCATGTCAACCCGTTAAAGATTATTCTTTTCCACCCTTGTACTGTATGCTCTTCCAGTAAATGAATGTATGCTGAGAATTATTGCAATTTTGTTATGGACAGCATAGAGAAAGAAAACTGCTTATTTCCTCCCACCACCTCTCATTAATATTTTTTGTTAGTCACTGAGTGTATGGTTTTCAGTACAAATGTTTGTGTGGATGTTGTTTTGGGTGAATAGCTTGTATGCACCTCAGTGCTGGTTATGAGTGTTTATGAGAATAATATAGTTCATTTATGAGTGTGCACAGGATGACCTGAGGTGTATGTGCTGTATTTATGTTTGTTTATTCACTGTCTCTGCTTTGATCTGAATAAAATTAAAAAAACAAAAACAAATTTTACACATGAAAAAAAAAAAACTCACAAAATCTGGCCTAATTATGTGGAAGGCCCTTTTAAACACAACAAGAAGCATCTCATGTAGCCTATACAAAAGTAAACAATTAACAAGAAACATCACTAAGACCAATGAGCTTTTATCCAATTATGGTACTGTTAGATGTGAAGAATACTTTAAAGAGGTATGGCCAATTGTGCTGAGTCATTTTCAATCCGTTTTACATTATTTACTGAGCGCCTAGAAAGGGTGGATATAAGGGAAGTTGCCTGATTGGTCGTCTCTTCGGTCTTTGGAGGCGGTAACAACGCATGGCTGCAGTGAACATCTGGAAGAGGTTACTTGCCTTGTTGCTTACTCTGAAAAGTATTCCGGAGTACAACTGCAACTTGAAAATGTCTTTCATAAAAGTAGACGAAGAGTCTGATTTCTCCTTTCATAACCTACCTTATGGCGTGTTCTCCACTGTGGACAATGTAAGTACTTTTAAAAAAAAATATATTAAAAAAATACTGAGGCCTTTCGTAATTGACGTTAGTTCATTCGTACATTTTCACGTAGGCCTACACTTTAGACAACGGCTTTTCTGTTAGATTTAGCATGCTCCAAATAAGACAAGTCTAAAGTCCAAATAGCAAAGACCACGTTATTGTGCGAATTATAAGTGTGTGCAACTTCAAATCAATCTCAGCCAAGGCATAGGATCGGTGCAGGTATTGGAGATCAAATATTGGACCTCAGTGCAATAAAGCACCTCTTCAATGGACCTGTCTTGTCAAAGCATCAGAATGTCTTCGACCAGGTAGACTGGCTTCTTCTTTTTAAAGCAACACACATATAGGCTACTTTTAATGGGAGTAAAGCTATTTGTTCCATGTGCCCATTCCTTAGCCCACGTTGAATGCGTTCATGAACTTGGGTTATGATGCTTGGAGAGAAGCCAGAAGATATTTGCAGAAGCTCTTATCTGCAAATGAGAGTACGCTGCGTGATGACGTGAGCCTTAGAAGCAGGTAGGCTATTTACATTTTTGAAAATTCGAGCTGCATTATTTTTCACCACTAGGCCTAACTGCTCAGAGTTGGGTAGCCTGGTGTGAACTTTACATGAAAAAAGAGTCTTTAGGTGAAGAGTTATCTATGAGTAAAATGTTGATCCCAACTAGAAAAGTTGGGATATTACTATAAGGTTAGCCTCAGTGGCTCTTTTTCAATTTTCACCTTGATACTTATTTCGAATAACTTTTTTCTTTGTAATCTTTTTTTGTGTGTGTATGACTGTATTTTTTGTAGAGCATTTGTGCATCAGACTTCTGCTGTGATGCATCTTCCTGCAGAGATTGGTGAGTTTGGAACAGTCACAGTAGACCAAATCTCAGCTGAGGTGACAGGTGTGAGTGACAAGTGATGAATGCTGTTTTGTTTGCCTGAGGGTTACATGGGAGTGCTATTTTTATCAACTCATATGTCTTTCCTTCCCTCACTCTCTTACTTATTCACTTTACTTCTCTGGGCATCCTTTTTATTCACAAAGACCAAACAAGTATATTGTGATGATATGATGTTGCCATACTAAACATTATGTAAATGAATGTAATTGAAATAGTGATTGCAGTCCATTACTGCCTTACATCACAATACCATCAGAGCTTAGATTAAACATTCAGTGGCTGTTTAATGTACCATATGGGTTGTGTTAAGCCAAGAGAAAAAATGGCCAGGTTTCATCCTACCATTTAACACAGGAGGGCACTGTTCTCCACATGAGCTAACAATGAATGATCACACCAGAGCTCTTCTATGTTTAGCAGCATAGTTGCCACGAGCCTCTAGTTCTTCAGGATATGCGTACTATACTATTGTGGTGTTAATGAAAGCTCTCTTGCTCTACCCTCTTTCCTTTTTCCTCCAACTCTGTCTCAGGTGACTACACTGATTTCTACTCCTCCAAAGACCATGCCACCAACGTTGGGATAATGTTCCGTGGGAAGGAGAATGCCCTTATGCCCAACTGGTACAAAAGCAATTTTATAAGTAATTGGGTAAAAAAGTATAAATAATTGGCTGCAAACTTTTGTTATTGGGATATAGAAAGAACAGGTTTTGTAAGGCTTGAGGTAACTAAGCTTCGGAATATATTAAAAACCTTGCCATTTCAGAACCACACCACCATTTTCTGCCCTATTGTTTGGCTGAAAAAAGAACATTCAGTTATTGCCTCAAGGTGCGCTCCCATTTTAGGTTTTGTACTTGTTCTTTTGTGAATAATTCTCCAGATTGATTTTACACTTGCGCCATAGTAATGAGTTAGCCTCTGCACGGAGCTATATTTCCTGTTTCATTGTTACTTATACAAGGTCCTGGGAGAGAGTGAGACCGTTTCTTTCGCCAGAGGAGACAGAGCGAGGGGCCTCCGCATGCGTGTCAGGGGAGGGCAGGCTCTGGGTTCGGGTTTCTCTAATTGATTTCTGATCTCCTGGGCTCTTGGAAGCTCGTTCGCCCGCAATCACCTCACTGCTTGGCCATTCCAGCAGTCCACATTTCTTTTGAGTTTGGCGAAAGTAACAAGAGCAGGATATGTGGTGCAGGAGTCAGATTGTGAGTTGAGGGAAGGAAAGGAAGAGAAAATAAAGTCTCTGCGGTGTTCACATCAGTGAACTGTCACCTCAGTGACTCATCCATGCGTGCACACCAGTGGAGGAGCCGTGATAACATATTTTCACGTCATGCACAAATGTGAAATGAGGGGTTTTACTGGGGGAGGTGGTGGTTGATGAGTTGGAGAGCCGCAGATGTTATCGGTTTAGCCACCTGCACATCTCTCCTAACCGCACGGGATGAAATAGAAAGAAACTAGAAAGCAAGAGAGATGAAATGGGTGCTGAAATGTGTGTGTGTGTTTGTGTGTCTGTCTGTGTGTGTGTGTTTGTCTTTCTGTGTGTGTGTGTCCTTCCAGGCTGCGGCTGCCAGTGGGGTACCACGGCCGGGCCTCCTCGGTGGTGGTCTCTGGAACGCCAATCCGAAGACCCTCGGGTCAGATGAGGCCTGATCCAAGTATGTGTGTGTGACCCTCACTTCACACTGTTGACGCACGCCAGTGCAGACTCAGTACCTCTGATCACCTGAGGATTAGACTCCTCTCTCTGATAGATGCACTTATTCTGTCAGTCTGGTTCTTTTGCCCAGCCTCTCCTTTTGATGTGTGAGCCTGGACAGATAAGAGAGCCTGTTGATTGAGGATATGGAAATGTGAAATGTAAATGCTGAAGTCGAGTCTCTTTCTGACATCCACTCGAGTGTGTGTTCTGCTGTTCCCTGCTGTGTGTGTTTGCATTGATTCTCTTCCCCGACGTCTCTCTGCCTCTCCTAGCTAAGCCCCCGGTCTTCGGCCCCAGCAAGCAGCTTGACATTGAATTGGAAATGGTGAGTGCAGTAGTTTGTCAGTGAGAAATGGGAGTGATACAGGATATACAGCATCAGAAAAAATTAAGAGAGCACTGTACATTTATGACCGTCAACTCATTCGAATGTCAGTGGTCTCTGAATGTTTTCCAGATGTGTATGTTAACTCCTAACAACTTTTATTGTAGGCTTAACAACTTTAAAACTGTTTACTGTCAATTTAACTATTATAATATTCATATTCTGTAAATCGTTTTGGACAAAAGCGTCTGCTGAATTCCATATCCTAACCATAACCATAACTCAAACTTCACTTAATTTTTGTGTTGTATTGGGATGCAGTTATTCATGTAGATGTTGGCTAAGGAGTGTTGAATTAAAGGTAACACAATGACGAGAAATAGTCTGCCGACACTTGAAAATGTGTGGTCCAGAATGATATAGATTCTTTTGTAAGAATCTTTGGATGTTTCAATCTTTGGATGTTTCAGTCAAAAATTTCAGATGTAGAGCTGCAGGGTTTTTTAAATATTCTTGACTTGACTTGACTTGACTTGACTTGACATGGCTTACAGCATTTGTACATGCATCCATAGCATAAACATCACATTCAACATGTAACTTTAATGAGTCGTCCGTTTTAGCAGAGTCTGTCTCTGTCTCACAGGCGTTCTTTGTGGGAGCTGGAAACACCCTGGGAGAGCCCATCCCCATAGAGAAGGCCCACGAGCATATCTTTGGCATGGTGCTGATGAATGACTGGAGCGGTGAGTGACACTTCTCATCTTCACTGACATCTCCGAGTCAAACTAGTCACCTTCTCAGACATGTTATTCTCCCAGGGCTTACATAACCGAGGCAGGACAGACACTACTTTTATTGTAAGCTATTATGATCCCAGACCTATTGCACAGCTACTTTATTCTTCTAGTAGGGCACCACACCTTGACAGACTTTAACACATTCACTTTCTGAGGTTATTATTGTAGAAATAATTTTTGCTCTGTGAGGTCGCATATGAAGGGGCTAGCTGTTGTTGTTGTTGTTGTTATTTTATGACTCAACCTATTAAATAAAATGTACTCTGTTGGTATAGTTACATTGTTTTTTTTTTCAGTCTTGTTTGATACCACCTCTGATATTATATAAGAGGCTCAAGAGTTCCAACAGACTTTGAGAACCCTCGAAAGACCAAGAAAAATAACCTCCTCTTTCCCTTCTTTCAATGGATCACAAATATCAGGCTCCTTTCATCTAGACTTATTGCCTTTTGAAGTTACTGAACCTTTTGCAGTTGGACTTGAGATATGCACAAAATGACCCCAGGTGCAGTCTAATAGATCACACACCAAGAGGACTTCAGACACAGCCAATCTCTATGGAAATAGATGGAACCAATTGACATCGCCGGAGATGGCCTGTCTCTCTTTCTGAAATAGAAAACCTCACCTTTCATAGTTTGGCGATCTTTTTTTTTTCCGCTCTTTCTTTCCCCTTTTTGAGAATATATCTCATCCCGAGGCTCTCGGAGGCCTTTGCGATAGATAAAAGCCATGGAGATCTGTCTGTGCCTGGGATTTGAGCTGGACCATCTCTGATTTACGGGAGTTCTCAGACCATGCCAAGTGGCATCTCAGAGTAACAAGTGCCGTCAATTTCTTTTATTATTCCATCGCCCCAAACCCACATTGGCGTCCTTTCGAGCATACCCACCGATATTGCTTTTTTATGGCCTATCGGTAAGCATCGACGGAAATGAAAAACACCTGGGGAAAGAGACACTGCAGAAAGTGAACTTTTTTTTTGTGCAAGACAGTCTAATATTCAGCCTCTGGTGGTGCTGCAGTTTTTATTCCTCAAGATAGCGCAATCCTACCTGTCAGTGTATCTGACACACACACACACACACACACACACACACACACACACACACACACACACACACACACACACGCTCCTTCTTACAAAACATTACACAACAGCAACCAGCAAAATTATATGAAAGAATTGAGGATGTGGTCCTATCACACTCTCTAGTCATATAGATTACATGAAGGTTTTCGAAAACCCCTCTAATATATTTGATGTATGACTTTTTGCATCATATTTCATAGAAGACATTGGTTTCTCCACCCTGTTCTGTCTCAGTGATTTTGTCTATGTGCAATAAGAACTTGTTTTTTTTTCAAAACCACAGTGTATTTTCAGACAGGCTTCATTTATTTGCGAAAGAGCCCTTCACAGTAATGCAGAAGTGATTGGTCTCCTTAATTTCTCTCGTGCCATGTCATCTCTCTGAACTCATTTCTTGTAGGCTTACTGTACTGTGTATCCTTCTTACCATGGGCCACCTCTGCACATTTCCTCAACTTTATTGCCATGCATGGCGTCTCCTAGTGGGAAGTGTGTGTGAGTGTGTATGTGTGTGTTAGAGAGAGAGAGAGAGGGAGAAAGGGAATGAGATAAGCATCCTCCTTAGATATATAAACATTTTATACATTATATACATTATGTCTTTCTCAGGCAATTGGGCTTGGCAGTGAGTCATCCCTGTCTAATTACGGAGGGAGCAAACAGTAGAGATGATTTTCCAGCTGCCTCTCCAATCTGAGTCTCTTCAGTCTCATGTCTCCACACAGACATGAAACTGCCGGGATTTGTGCATGCCAATCTGGGCAAGTTCGCCTTGACAGAATGTGTGACTATTGAAAGACATGTTATCATTAATTGTATCTCTGCTACATGCATCAAGGCACTGTCATGGTAGATGCGTGTTTGAGCTTGCACATGGAAATATGCTTTGCCATTCATATTCATGTTTGGTTGGCTATTGGATTAAAGAATTTGTTTTTTTTTATTAAATATATGTATATATTGAGATTTCAGCTAGGATTCGCATGACTGCAAGGTAATGAGAAAGCAGATTAGTTTGCATCTGAGCCGTTCTGACACTTTTCCCTTATTTCTCATGTACCGCACATACTTCAGCTCGGGACATTCAGGCGTGGGAGTACGTGCCACTGGGACCTTTTCTGGGAAAGAATTTTGGGACGACCATCTCCCCCTGGGTGGTGCCTATGGAGGCCCTCCTGCCCTTTGTGGAGCCCAATGCAGTCCAGGTAAACCCATGTCCACTCCTCGCCCTCCAGAGTTTCTCTTAAAGGAAAATTCTGGTGATTTTTCATATAGATCTCTGTTTCTCGAAGTCACTGAGTACTGTCTGTATGAAAAAAAATGAAAACAATTGGTTCTACCTAGCTTGAGTTGCTGCTGCCAGGCTGCTACAGTGCTACACTCTGGGGGGAAGTTCATGAGCTCCCATGATCATGCAACCCGATTGTAGTACTGTAGCTGGTGTAACAACAACAGAGGGTCTATTTATGGATGATAGTGAGTAAAATGTTTTATTTGAGACCATAACGACATCAATCGGTGTAGTTTTGAGTAAGACCAGCATTTATAACTGAATAGTAGCATAGCCTTTGGGGGCAACTTTGCTCTTAATCCTCAATACGGCTGATCTGTAAGCAATATAAGTATGGCAAGAGGAGGGTAACTGAGAGCCAGCATACCCTATACAGTTCCACACCCTGTTTTAACACAGACACTATTAGCTGAGCTCCGCTGTCTGACCCCGGTCTGCACTGATTGGAGAATGTATCCCAGAGTTCTTTGTGTGCACGTTATCTCTCGAGCCTGGCGGCGGCGAAGCTTTTGCTGGTTTGCGGCCAGGCGTGTGACCTTGCGCTGACCCCCCCCCCCCCCCCAACACACACATACATACACACTCACCTCTTCTCCTGTGTTTGGTGCCTTTTTCCTCCAGGATCCCGAGCCGCTGCCTTATCTCCGTCACGACGACGCCTACACCTTCAACATCAACCTCTTTGTGTCCGTGAAAGGTACAGTGTGGGCATTGCGGCGGCGCTGGCGTCCCCTTAATTAAAGGCATTGTCAGAAAAAGAGGCACGGCGCGCTCCAAGCTCCGGGGCGCCGAGGAGATAATGCATTAGAATTAAGCAGCTCTTACTCTTCCCACTGGCAAGGCTAATCACCGCACTCCCCTCCTGTACAGTGCTGCACACTGGCTAACCTCAAGCTTGTTTTTGCAAATCCCATAAGTGTGCTTTCTCAAAACTAGAGGTAAATATGGTCCTCCAGGACTGACAGGCCAGATGTCTTATCTGTTCTTGTGTCCGTGGCGACACAATAGGGACAGGGGAAAAAAGCACTCACGCGCATCAAATTCCTAGCATCTGGATTTGCAATCTAGCGACATTTGGAGTGGAGTGGAGTTTTTTTTCATCTGACAGTGAAGCCGTGCCAAATAGATTTGCTTGTGTGATAGCGTTCAGAGTGATTGTTCGGTGCAGAGAAAGTGACAGTCAACAGTGATTCACTCTGTGTTCCACCAGGCGAAGCAATGAGGGAAGCCTCCACCATCTGCAAGTCCAACTTTAAGGTAAGTGTAAACAACAACAAACACAGCAACAACAACAGCAGTCCTTTCTTGTGGAGGAGCACCATTACACAGAGGGGATGGAGAGGACTGACATGGGACACCCTGTAATCCTACTGCACTTGGTTCATGCTCATTAAGCTCCTCAATGTCTCCACTGTGTCAGTGCTACCTCCGGAGATTGCTAGCTTTCCTCGGACATGGGTGATAGACTGTCTGCTCCCTACGTACTGTGTGATGGAGAGCGGAGATTAGGCCTGTCCTACGGGGATGGGCTTTGACTGATGAGCCCGGTCTAGGCTGAGGTGTGTGTGTCGTCTCTCTCTCTCTCTCTCTCTCTCTCTCTCTCTCTCTCTTTCTCTCTTTCTCTCTGTCATCTCTCTCTTTCTCTCTCTCTCTCTCTTTCTCTCTCTCTTTCTCTTTCTCTCTCTTTCTCTCTCTCTTTCTCTGTCGTCTCTCTCTCTCTCTCTTTCTCTCTTTCTCTCTGTCATCTCTCTCTTTCTCTCTCTCTCTCTCTCTCTTTCTCTCTCTCTTTCTCTTTCTCTCTCTTTCTCTCTCTCTTTCTCTGTCGTCTCTCTCTCTCTCTCTTTCTCTCTCTCTCCTCTAGTACATGTACTGGACGATGAAGCAGCAGCTGGCCCATCACACGGTCAATGGCTGCAACGTGCGGCCAGGAGACCTGCTGGCCTCAGGGACCATCAGTGGACCGGTGAGGGCCTCGCTTGAGTTCCTGCTCTGGGTGCTATTAAAGCTCGCTTACCAGTGAGACTGTTTGGGAAATATAGTTGTGCTGTGTGTGTGTGTTCGTATGTGATCTGGGTGGCATTAGAGCTTGCTTACCAGTGAGACTGTTTGGGAAATATAGTTGGATGTGTGTGTGTGTGTGTGTGTGTGTGTGTGTGTGTGTGTGTAGGTAGGTAGCTGTAGTCGTGTTTATGTGTGTAGCTAACTGTACCCTTACTTACATGCTTGTTTGTGTTTGGGAAAATTAAACATGATTGCAAGGTCAGGGTGATACCAATCATGTAGTGATTCTGTGCCAAGCTCACTGGTGGCTCTGTTTGTGTTGTGTGTTTGCATGTGTGTGTGTGTGTGTATGCACATGTGTGTGTGTGTGCGCGTGTGGGAACGCATGCCCCCAGGAGCCCGAGAGCTTCGGCTCGATGCTTGAGCTGTCGTGGCGAGGATCAAAAAGCATCGATCTGGGCAGTGGCGAGAGCCGGACGTTCCTGAAGGACGGCGACGAGGTCACCATTACAGGTACGAGAGACGCATTGCCACTCCTGCGTTCCATGCCCTAGCTCCGCGTTAATAATTCAGTATACCAAAATCACATCGATTATTTAGGAGACAAGAGTGTAAGCCAGTAGGACAGATCAGGAGAGGATCTAGTTTGGGAACAAGACATCTCTGTTGTGTACCTGTGAGAACAGGTGTGAGGTGTCTGATCTGTGGGGACTCCAGTCTTAACTGAGAATGCTGAGAATGGCAAGTGCATTCCAATACAGGAGTCTGTTGCCTGTCCATGACATGATCAGAGAGGTTATTGAAAAAATGGCACAGTAGCTCAGGGCTTTGAAGAGTTCTCTCTTATGGAGTGTGTGTGTGTGTGTGTGTGTATATGTGTGTGTGTGTGTGTGTGTGTGTGTGTGTGTGTGTGTGTGTGTGTGTGTGTGTGTGTGTGTGTGTGCGCGTGCATGTGTGTGCGTGAGGGTGCGTGCGTGTGTGTGTGTGTGTGTGTTTGTGCGTGAGTGTGTATGTGCGAGAGAGTGTGTTTGTGTGTGTGTGTGTATTTGTGTATGAGTGTGTGTGTGTGTGTGTGTGTGTGTGTGTGTGTGTGTGTGTGTGTGTTTGTGCGTGTGTGTGAGTGTATGTCCGTGAGTGTGTGTTTGTGTGTGTGTGCATGTGTGTGTATGTGCTTTCATTTTTGATGACATTTTCAAAGCTGAAGTTGGGCTGCATTCCCCAGGTCTGGTTCATTTAGTATTCTGCAGCAGTCTGCAGACTGTTGTGATGCTTTGGGAGAAACCGCTCATTGACTCCTATACCCGAGATATTATTGAGTCAACTTTTTTTCCCATTGCCAGGCCTGTCAATCAAACGCAACACTTTATATAAAAGTGTATATATATCTTCTTGCCTGACAGTCTCTCTCTCTCTCTCTCTTTCACTCTTTCTCTGTAATGTCTGTGTGCGTGTGTGCATGCGTGCGTGTGTGTGTGTGTGCATGTGCGTGTGTTTGGTCAGGTTACTGCCAGGGCCGTGGCTACCGTGTCGGTTTCGGTCCGTGTCGGGGAGTGGTCGTTCCAGCACTGCAGCAGTGAAGCCCGCGCTGCTCCAACAGCGGCCATCTGTCCTCCCCCCAGAGAGCGCCGCACAGACACCCACGGACACCCACGGACCGAGAGCAACGCAGAGAACCACTGCAGCGCCAGGCTGGCCAACACCTCACTCAGTAGCCCTGCTCGTGTACTGTGGTTCAAAAATGAATGGCCATTTTTAATGTCTGTTGACGGAGTGTCACCACGCAGGGAGATGCAGTTACGTTTTTTTTTTTATTTCTAGCAGTATATAAATATTTGGTATGAAATAGGAGCCATTGTGTATTGTTTTCTGTTGTGTTACCAGAGGCAGTATTATGTTCCACTGTGTGTGTGGGTTCAGGACCCATATTATAAACGCTCTGATTTTCACACGAACAATGTGTTTTTTTTGTTTTTTGTCCCCCTCTTTAACCGTTTAACCGAAAAGTTTTGCCTAGACTTTCCACTGAAAGTGAGTTACAGTAGTTTGGCAATTGAGTTAAGGTTTATAATCTTCTTTTCCCAGAGTGTAGTCAGTTATTAACACTCTGCACCAGTAACTGTATATATGAATGGCAATTTGGACTCAAATGACGTTAGCCACTTTGAAGTCTCTACAGGGGGAGTGCAAGTCTGAGTGAGAGCCACTGAAATTCATAATGTGCTCATCTGTGTGTGTGTGTGTGTGTGTCTGTGTGCGCGCTATTCGATATAGCAGCACTGGGGAAGCTAATACATTTACATGTAAATAATATGCATCTCAACTTGTATTGATGAGTTGGGACTTGCTAAACCAGCCAGAAGCTGAACAGTACACAACCAACTGGCACTCCGTGTTTCACTGCAATCCAACACATTTGGCATCAGACAAACAGCCCTCATGTTCAATTAAGCAGGTGTCATCTATTTTCCACTGTGGACATCGTGACACTGAGCTAACCGTCGTGTTCTTTTTCCCCCACGTCGTGTGTATGTGTAAAATGTTTGCAGGTAGCAGGCTGTGCTGTTTGCCATGAATGGATTTTCAATAGTTATGTCATGCCACTCCATTAGCCTGTCACGGAAAACGCATGGGAACCATCCTGTTGAGGCCGCACCATCCAGCATGCGGAGTGAAGTGCACCGAGAGCCCTCTGTCACCATGGCGATGCGGTGTGAATCACACACACAAACACTAAAGAGCACTGGACCCAAGATGTATTGGCTCTCTGTGTGTGTGTGTGTGTGTGTTGCCAAATGTGTTGTGTGTGTGTGTGCACGCACACGAGTGTGTGTGTTTCAGCAAACATGTTTGTTGTTACGCTGTGACAGTGGTGAAATAGTGATAGTTGTGATCGTAGACCCCCTGCCTTCTTTACCCAGATGGAGTAGTAAAAAATGACTCTCTCTCTCACACATCCTCTCTCTCCTTTATTGATGTAGCGCAGGTGGGAACTTCACAGCAACAATGACCTCAAAACCCAAGTGAAGGGTAGTGAGAAGGCAAGGGAGGTTTCCCAGGCACAGCCCACAGGCATCCTCCTCCATCAATACGTGAACTGCACTTTGGAGATTTTCTTGCAACCAATTTCCTAGGGCAGGCATCTCTCTGCCATGTTGAGGTCACACACTGTTCCCTTGATATAAATAAATGATCCATTCCGCATACACTCAGTTATCAGTGCTTCCATTTGATTCCAATCTAATTATTCCCTTGTGTGAAAATGCTGTTGCAGCATTTCCATCTTTTAATGAGAGTACAGCTAAAACCACTATTTGCTCTCACAAAAACCATAGGGATATAAAATATTAGGGTTGTAATTCAGACCCTCAAATAAGTTTTACTGTTAATGGAGTAAGTGCAGTCAGCACCACAGAAATGAGTTTCGGGGCTGTGCTTTATGACTGTGGAGCGGGCAGTGGCTCAAACATCACCGTGGCGCCACTGGGATTGCGGCATGCAATATTAATGCCATCTCCATTTGTGTGTTCCAGTGTTTTCAAACACTGCTAATCAATGGTGTACCCCGGAATCACTGCTGCACACTGAAAATCCATGCCGATGTACTCGTGCGCTGGCGAGAGAGGCACAGACCTGCTGATGCAAGAGCAGGTTATAAATGCCAGCTCATTAAGAATAATTGATTCCCATTAATATTATAGAGGAGGGAGGAATACAGCGAGGGGGCCATTTGTAGCTCTTTCAGTGTTGCTGTGTGTGAACACCAGGTTCTGCTACACAGCCTTTGTAGTGGCTGTTCATTGATATTACGCAATGCTTCATTACACTGGTTATTTATTTATTCATTTTTTTTATTTATTTCTTTAGGGAAAGGGTTGATGTAAACTCATTATTTTACTTGGCCATGTAATTGTCAGGCTGCAATGTACATTGTTTTCGCAGAGCTCCTGCAGTGCAGAGGGGCCTCCAGTGTGTTCTGCAGTGCTGCAGGAGATGTGCTGTGTGGACATATGGTGGAGTCTGCGGCGGATGAAATCTTTTGTGTGGTGATTTCTGTGCTTTGTGTGGATGCACTCAAGCACAGGGTTGGAAAATGGGAGAAGTTAATGATTTCTGAAAACGTGGCCTTTAAATGGCACCGGCGAGGTAAATATTGATCTGGCTTGGCCTTTCTTTGGGCAGTTCTCACTTCCCCTCTTGCTCTTACTTTAGGACAGAGGTTGCCTAGGGTCAGGGCTCTAACTACTTTAGGTGCTTCCAGAAGTTGCTCTCCACACCCTTGAGGCCGAATAGGAACACCTGAATGGAAAGATCCCAGACATATGCATATAACAGTGTCTAAAAGACAAGAGGCCTCAGCACATTGTACTCAGATAGCAGTCAAAAGGGAGGCATTAAATATTAATGTGTTCCCTATCTTCAAATTATTTCCTTTCATTTGAAAATTATTTAATAAGATTTGTTTTATGTGCATAGATGTCCCATATCTATTAAAAGCCCAAGAATTATAAATGACTCCAGTCAAGGAATTTTTGGCAATAAATATGGGAATTATGCAATGTATGTTAATCTCTTCTTTGGGCCTAAGGTTTTTTTGGAAGACAATTAACAGTTACCTTCATTTTCCCTTTACTTCATCAGAATACATACATTTTTCTGAGGAAATGATAGAAGGAAAAAAAGGAAGAAAGCATTATTCAGTGAATATTTGGGGATGGCGCACTTAGATCCCCTCTACTAATTGACATGTCACATAGTATCAGTGAAGCACAGACGATGGAAAAGCTCATTTGAAATACAAATGCAGACCGTTAATGCAATTTACAGTCCAAACAAACTTTAATAAGCTCTAACTGAAGTGTGCCCTGTGGTGCCAAGAAAACGACAGGGCTGTTTGCATTTAAATCAATTGGAAAAGAACCCAAAGACTCGAAGGCCTCTTGACTTGATTAAGCAACTGCTCCTGCCATTGGGAGAACTATGTTCAAAAAACCCTCCATTTTCCTCTCGAGAAAGTGTGTCCTCTCTCCATGGCTGTGGTTTAATCACACACCGACAGCGCTGGAGTCGGAGGGGCGTACAGCTTATGGTTAGTGGAGGGCGAAGGACAAGCCTCATAGAATCCCCACGGGGAAGGACACTTCCAGGAGCTGCACGCTGCGCCTGAGAGAGTGCCCCCACCTTGCACGCACGGCCGGTAGAGGAGTCACTCACCTTCGTCTTACACGGATGCTTTAATTGGCTGAGGTTATTCCCCCACCGAGAGGCTGCGGGGACCTTAAAACTGTCAGATTCTCTCTCCAGCCCTGCTGGATGTGTGAGGCTCTCAGATCCAGCACCACTGATCACTACCGTTACTTCACCGCGGGGCAGCGGTGGTGGTGGTAAGCAGCCCAGGCAGCCCAGCTCTCTGTGAGAATGAGAAATCGATGGGATCACGTGGAAAAGCTGTCCTTATAGAGCTCAACTCTCATCCTTGACTGAGTCATTTCCACACACCACCGGGCAGAACACAGGCTGAGAAATTTGATAGGCAAACAAAACTTTCTCTCATGCCCATTGGGTTGGGTTGGGTTGGGGGAGGGGGTTGGCATGTATATTTCATTAGAGCGCTGAGTGACAGGGGCTCAGAGAACTAGAGTGAGACACAGAGAGAGAGAGAGAATGCAGACTGACGCGTGAGCAGAGGACACAACTGCTTGGGATTCTTTGTAAGCAAATGAGTGGTCATTGGGATGCCAACATGCAAAGTTATCCTACTCTCTCTCTCTCTCTCTCTCTCACACACACACACACGCACACACATGGGCACACACACACACTCACACATCAGACTGTCAGGGCCCAGCCTCTGCAAACGTGGGGTCATTGGGATGCCAGCATGTAAAGTTCTCATACTCTCTATCACATACACACACACACGCATCAGACGATCAGGCCCCAGCCTCTGCAAATGTGTGGTCATTAGAATGCCAGCATGTAACATTCTCTCTCTCTCTCTCTCTCACACACACACACATCAGACGGTCAGGCCCCAGCCTCAGTGAATGTTAGGAATGAATGGTGTCCTTATGCTGCTCAGCTCAGATTAGACTCCCGGGTGACTCTGACCTTTTCCATCAAGCCTGTGGTTACTGGAGACAATGTTCCATGTGGAACAACAGAGCTCTAATGCAACACAGGCACCACTCGACAACAAAACGCAATCAGCTCTCGGGCTTCACGTTTCAGCTTGTCAGCAAGGACTTATGTTTTTTTCACTGGTCTATGTCTTCGGTTTAAAATGGTGGAGGTGCCACAGCAACAATAGCTTAGTTTGTAATATGTTGTTATTCGTTGCTGTTTGAAACATTGGCTCATTGGCCAGACTGTGGAGTGTCACACATTTCACCAAATTAAAATTGGTGCACAATACAATACTTTCATTTCATTGCAGTCTTTTATTAAGAGTAACTATAAACAGATTAAAATGAGCTCTATTCTTGCCCCTCCCTTATTGTGGACATTTGTAAAATAGGGAAACAAGTCAAGACAATCTCTGTGGTTTCAGCTGAGGCACTTAATAACATGCAGTCAAGACTATAATTTCACACTTTACAGACATACGTACAAACTTCAGTCTAGGCAAGGAACTAACATAAAGGCAAGAAATCAAATTCCTCAGCGAGTCAATCAGATTGTTCAAGCTACAGCATAATCAAAGACAGCTGGGCAAACTGAGCAGAAAATGTTTGTATGGAGCTAAAGGGGTTTTTTGAGAGTGTCCTCTAAGTCAGCAGTGCACTTTTGCGGTCGTAGGGGTTGGCTGGAGGATGACTGAACTCCCAGTTTCCAGTGGCGCACCGGCACCTGTCGCCTACTGAGCTGCTCTGACGTGATAAATGAATTAAGAGGCACTGCTGTTTTTTTTTTACAGCGTAACTTCTACAAGGCCACCCTGCGAGACCCGTTATCGGGCCCCACTGGTCCTCCCACTGTCCGAAACCCATCAGTCAGCATTTGGGTCAGCATATCTCCATCACCGTAACTAGAAAATGTACAAAATGTAGATGACTCTATTTACTTGGAATTCATTTGAAATTAAAGGTTCTTGCTGTGATTGTTCCATACTATAGTTCAGTTTGCATTGGCTATTGGTTCAGACACAATGTTCACAATGGGAGATGTGGTCCTGCATCTCTGGATGGAAAATCCTCTGACAAAGCACAGTACACACTGTGTGTGTGTGTGTGTGTGTGTGTGTGTGTGTGTGTGTGTGTGTGTGTGTGTGTGTGTGTGTGTGTTGTCTTCATTCTGGATGGAATGTACGCCAGCCAAAGAGGCTGAGCTCAGTAGGTAGTTTGAGATGTAGTTCATGTGCTTGACTGTTGGAATGGCTAATGTTCCCCGTCCACACCAATCCCCCACTTGGCCAAACATGGGAGGGCTTTAGTGTGGTTCTTGAAGCATGTGCATTTGAATGCATGCTTGTGTTTGCATGCATTACACGAGCGAAGCACAAGTGCAAGGGCGTATACATATGTTAACACATCCTATAGCATAGTTTTAATTGTATACTGTATGTCTTCCCTACATGTCTTCAGACTTAAGTGCTATTTTTTATCTTTAAATGGAGGCATGATAGTATTTGTGTGTGTGTGTGTGTGTGTGTGTGTGTGTGTGTGTGTGTGTGTGTGTGTGTTTATGCATGTGTGTTATGTTGATGTTGTGTCCTCCAGGTGCTGCTCCTCCCAGGTGGAGGTGGGGATGGCACTGTACGGGTCCATAATGACCTTGGCGCAGCGGATGATCATGGCGACCAACAGCAGGCAGAGGAAGGCGATGCATGCCAGGGTCAGGCCTTTGTCCACATCCACGAACTCGGGGTCCGGCGTCGTCTCCATCGCTGCTGTCTGTCCTCACAGAAGCATGTCGCCGTGGCGATCATCCTGATCCCCGAGCTTGGTGTGAAAGAGAGACAAGGACAAAGGACTCGCGTAAGGACTCTTGGCACAACACAAGCTCCCCGTGTGAAAGACAAGACATTTTTCCTTGGCCTACTGTAACTACAGTACATACTGGCGGGCCTGTGATATTGCCTAATGTATTCAGTGCTATTTATAGACCCTGGTCTTTTTTTGGGCTGCAAAATGGCAGTGCTCTGCGTTGACCTTGGTAGTCAGTCATATTCAAATAGGTTCCTGCTAAGACAGCGTCATAATGTGCATTTAATGCAATTTTGACCGCTGCTTTAGGTCTGGAGGTGGCTTGGCTCTGGGCACCTGCTTTCTGCTTGGCACCGTCCCATTCTCCCTCTCTGCCCTGGCCTGTTCAATGAATCTCCTCCAAGGCCCTCTAATTGATCCTTAATGTGCAGACACAAGAAGAACACAGCATTGGCAGGGGTCAACGAGGTTCGGTCTGGCTATTAAAACAAAGGAGCACGGATCAATTATTCCATCCCGCGCCCCCAGCAAACTGTGCACGGTAAGCAGAAGCGCCCTGACTGACCACTTAAACGGCCAGCTCATTCGACCGTGCCCTCATAATCAGCATGACCCTCTGCCAATGCAGGAAATCCCACATCTTAAAACATTCAGAGAGAAAACTCTGCCAAGACCACATTCGACCGCTCTGATGCTACAAAGGCTACTTCTGTGCGCCGAGATGTATGGATAAAAAAAGGAGGGGAGGGTTGAGGTGGCGATCGATAGACATTTTGTTTATACTTATGGAGAGTGGAGAGGATTCTGTCAATACCTAGAGCCTGGGGCATCAATCATTTTTACAGTCCGGACACGATCGGAAAACTTTAGTTCATAAATCCTCCATTAGCATGAATATGGTTGATTACTTCGTGGTAATTACCCTTGTCCATTCGGAACAATTAATAAACGGGCCACATAATCTGATTTGCATCAAATGACGTGATAAAAACGCGAGCACCGTAAATGGTGTCAGGGCCCCCGTCGATCATCAGGGAGGCTACTTTGTGGAAAAGTGAAGCGGAGTGACTCATCTCCGCTTTCCAACACCTATACCGATAAATCCGGACAAGGCAAATAAGAAATGTAATGCAGCCCTGAGTATGGCAATAAAACACAGTTAGAGAGAAGGACAGACCGAGGTCTCAGCAAATATCTCCACTGCAGTCCGCCAGCTGTCAACAGGCTTCTTTCAATTTCATAAAGGCCCACTGCATGACTGCAGGGCCTATTGAGGGGCATGGGCTTTTGATTTAAACCCTCATTTGTAACTGTTGTGCTGGAATCGTGGAATCGAGCTGCCTTGGCACAGCTCTAAAGCTCCTTTGTTCCACTGATAGGGCTTTTTGATATGTAGGAGCTACTTTTCTAGGCTCCGTCCAAGTAGGATAGCTAATTTTAGGAGCTCTGACATCCAAATCCTTATTGTGTCAGGACTTGTGTCAACCTCCAACAAATTCCTGATGCACTTTGTTCAACAGATCATCATGATGGAAATGGAAAAGTGCATACCCCCCCCCCCCCCCACAACCACAGTAAGAAAGAGGTTCCAATGCGATCTGGAGACTTCAGCCCCGTACTTCTAGCCAAGTTCATTTTGAAACTGAGCTGTGTATTTGCCTGTCCATCTATCACCTTAATCTACTGTGAGGGTCTGGAGCGAGACAGCCGGCGCAGTCTTTCGCCGCCACCGCTGAACCATTTAGGAGCCGAGTGGCTCCATTTCGGTGCTCTCAGACCAGACTAATGATATGGCCGTGTAATAATATACCTGGACCTGCGCTGATGGGACAATCACGCAGTCGCAGCAGGGCCTCTCCTGTTCACCTGACTCCCTCCAACCAGTGCTGTGTGAAAGATGTATGCTCAACACCTCTGAGATGGGCTGAAGTGTTCTTTTTTTTTTTTTTAAAGCAGCCTCTTTGTCCTCTCTGGCTAATTAAATCCTGAAGCTAAACAAGTGACAGCACTCTGGAGCCAATCATTTGGCCTTGATTGGGCCGTTAAGTGCAGAGGTGCATCTAAATCAGCCCAGTCGGCCGTGGTGTTCCTCCTCTGATGGAGGGGGCTGCGTCTGGCACTTGATCTCCAGCTGCCTGTAAAGTAGCACTGAGGCCTGATGTGATCTACGACCCACGCTCAACGAAACATCATGACGTAATGGGATTGAGTTCACTCTCCACATTGAAGGGATTTTACTGCCCTATGAACCGGTGCATCCCCCCAACACACACACACACACACACACACACACACACACACACACACACACACACACATACACACATTCTGCATTTCCAGTCAGAGTGGTTCATTTCTGAGCCAAAATAACATCTCAGTATTACTGGCCCTGGCCACATTAAGCTCATAGGAACGCTGAACAATCAAAATCAAGAGGGACTTCATAGAGGGCCAAGTTCATTTCTAATGCTGTTGATAGAGGAGATGATATACCTAGCATGAGCCTGGTGCTTTTGTTTCCTAAGCTCTGAATTGAATGTTACTTGATGTTATGTAGATTTTGGCACCTGCGAAGATGTGTGCTTCCGATCTGCTGCAGTACTGGCTGTGTAATTTCAGTTTGTTACCATGAAGCAAGTTTGGGGTCTCCGGTGAGAACCTGGCAACACATTACCCTTGAGGGGGAACTTTTTGGCAGGCGCAGGCCTTTTCCCCTGACGACCAGCGCACAGAGCTGACAGGCACGCTGAGGAGCCCAAAGGACCTGGGGGGAAGTAATCACCCTTAATAATGCATCTCGGCAGGGCCGTAAGATTTGAAAGACCCCTTTGATGGTCGACCTTAAGGATCACTTCCACACTTCCAGTTTTTACCATGTCAGCATATTTTGGGATGCATTGCATACTTCACAGTAACAAGCAATCAAACCTAAATAACAGAATGTTGGTGTGTGTGTGTGTGTGTGTGTGTGTGTGTGTGTGAGGGGGGTGCTCTTACCCCTCTTGTTATTGAACAGCAATGCTCTCCCAAGGACTGAGGCAACAGTAACCTTGGTAACGCCATTAGCAATTTAATGGAGAATTACATCTGACTCCGCCAAGCGAAGACTCCAGAAAGGGAAAGCTTTCATCTCTAAATTAACTTGACATGGAGCAAATGTGCTGCACCACTGTTTTGATAGACTCTCTGAGCCTTAAAAGAAATAGACTCAGACATTAAAAAAAACATTTCAGATCTGTTATCTCCACAAAATGAACAGATGAAATGGAGTTTGCTCTGTGCAGGTACTAGCACATAACAAGCTGCTGTCAATATTAATACTTTCTCTGAAATACTAGCTTTGATAAATGAACCTAAATACAAATCGGTATGAGAAAGTCAAGTCAAATGTTTTGCATTGTGAAGATGTTTGATGAACAGAGCAAACAGGTTGACTGGCTTCTGTCTACACTCTGCGCATTCAAATCACAAGGGCCATCATTTACCAGGCCCGTATCATCATGGGCTTCATGGCAGAGACGACATGACGTGTCTCAACCCTGTGTGATCAACCCTGTGGGGAAGAAATGAGGCGCACAGAAGGATTATGAAAACTCAGCACGGGCCCGCAACAACTGGAGTGTGCTGCTCCAACGCACTGGCGCGGGCAGCGGTGGCGGCGTTAGATGATGAATGACAATCGCGCACAGCTTTGGGCTTCTAATTAAGATGATGAATTGTCTTTGTGAGGCAGTGACTCTGGTCAAAATCTCCCAGTCAGGGCCCGCTGTTGATTCATCATCGCCACGCGTAAATATTGATGAGTAATGGGATCGCTAAGAGACCGAGAGAGGGGGACCCTGGGCGTGGGTGGGTTACGGTGGGGGCGTCTTCAGCAGTCGGCTCTTCTGTGCGTGAATTAATGCCCCAAGTAATCTCCCCTTTAGCCATTCTCATCAGTCCAAGCCCTTTATTCCTTGCCAGAGCAGATACATTCCTTCCCCCATAGTGTTATCGTTTAAGCCCTGCGCCAGCACGACACCGAGCGTATACTCATAATTGCCCACTGTGATTAAGAGCCTAATCGTGGTGTGCCGGGCGAGAGTCGACGCTGGCTGTGCTGATAACCGCTCTCCCACACGCCACTATCCACGCTGATGTGTCACTCACCAGCAGAAAGCACAGATGAGGGGAGGCTCTGAGACTCTGGTGGAGCTTCTTTACCGCCTACGTTAGACACGTTGGCATCCATGTTTCAGTTTTAAAAAAGTTTTTTTTTATTATTATTTTTTTTTAAACTTTTATTCTGTCTGGTGGCAGAGTTCTGGGGCATGATTCCATTCATCAGGACCCCATCAGGATTCATGATTCCATTCACCAGTCATCAGGACCCCATCTGCCAGAGAGCATCTGGTGTGTTCACTGGCTACCCTCTCTCACACACACACGCACACACACACACACACACACACACACACACACACACACACACACACACACACACACTCATCACAATGAAGCCAGATGGAGATCAGAGATTCTTCAGAGACACAAGTGGCACCACCAAAGCCTTCTTGCATGCAGCCTTCTCCTCAAGGGCCTCACTTCTATCTCCTCAACATCACAAAGAGA
The DNA here is from genome assembly GCF_046254945.1 of Alosa pseudoharengus. Taxonomy (NCBI): domain Eukaryota; kingdom Metazoa; phylum Chordata; class Actinopteri; order Clupeiformes; family Clupeidae; genus Alosa; species Alosa pseudoharengus. The sequence continues at coordinate 19,797,431 of NW_027468630.1, read as the reverse complement.
CCCAGGAACTGAATGGCAACAAAAAAAAAACTAAAACCGCTCAAGTAGAGCAACAGATAGATGGGAAGTGGCACCAGCAATTGTAACTCGCTAACCCTTCAGACAAGGTCCGATCATCGATTGCAGAACATGTAGGCCTTGCAGGAGCAGGGAACAAATTAAAGGGAGCTGCTGATGTGGCATGTATTTGAGGTGGGAGAGAAAACAAGCTGCCGGACCATAAATCCACGGCCAGCGCCTCGCCATGACAAGTCAAGTCAAGTCAAGTCAAGTTTATTTATAGCGCATTTCATACACAGAGGTCATTCAATGTGCTTTACATAAACAAAACCAAACAATAATAACAAATAAAAGCATAGAAGGGCAATATAGTCAAAGAATAGTTAAAAGGTAAAGATCATAATAAAAAGAAAACATAAAACACAAGGTAAAATCATTTAAAAATAAAGAATAATTAGTAAGCAAAATTCAAGGCAAAAGAAGTAAAAAAAGTAATAAAAGACAAGGTAGAATAATTATCAAGGCAGATTCAGAATTTGTAACTCGGCACAGTTAGCAGAAAGCATCTGAGAACAGTTTGGTCTTAAGTCTAGATTTAGTTGTCTAGACAAGTCCAAATTGCTCCCCTGATTCTGTTCCCCTGGCTGACCTCCGCGGGAGGAGCTCCCCTGCAACCCGGCCACGCTTATTGGGGTCCACTGTTCTGCACAGACTCGCTGTGGCCTCCAGTGAGATTGGACTTTTGAGAGTACAAGTATTGTTCAGAAGCGAGGTCCTGTGGCAAGGTCTCATGGTAGGTAGTTCAAAAGACATGATGTTTAGTTGGGAACTGGAGGCACACATTATTCACCCCCCGCGGTTTTCATCAAAGGAATATGCTGACGTGCAAAGTCAGACATAGAAATGATTTGAGTCTCCTACAAGCTCTTTTAATGTTTTTTAAGAATCATTTTAATTTTTTTATGAACAATTGTTCTCAGAAAGTAACTTGAGTTGTCATAATGATTAATGAATGGGAGATGTAATCTTGTATTCTTGGAAAAAAAACTGACAGGAAATCAAACAGCAAAACTATTTTTTCCCTTTCTGTCCTAGACAAAACTACCATATGTTCAAAACCACATCCAGATTCCAAATAACCATGGTTTACAGGGCAAATAGAGAAAAAAATAAAGCCATCTATTCCACTCAGAACGTACCTGAGAACCTCTTCAAGGTGGCCTTGCCTGAGGGATTGCACTGTAGCTCTGCATCATAACTCCAGTGCTCTACTGCCTCTATTAATATTTATGATCATCCACATTGTGGAGACCTGGTTCCAAAAATCACCCTTGTGACAGCACCAACACTCTTCAGGATTAGAACATCACTTCACTCTTGTGACAGCACCAACACTCTTCAGCATTAGAACATCTCTTCACTCTTGTGACAGCACCAAACACTCTTCAGCATTAGAACATCTCTTCACTCTTGTGACGGCACCAACACTCTTCAGCATTAGAACATTGTATATCTCTTCACCCTTGTGACGGCACCAACACTATTCAGCATTAGAACATCTCTTCACTCTTGTGACAGCACCAACACTCTTAAGCATTAGAACATTGTAAATCTCTTCACCCTTGTGACAGCACCAACACTCTTCAGCATTAGAACATCTCTTCACTCTTGTGACAGCATCAACACTCTTCAGCATTAGAACATTGTAAATCTCTTCACCCTTGTGACAGCACCAACACACTTCAGCATTAGAACATCTCTTCACTCTTGTGACAGCACCAACACTCTTCAGCATTAGAACATTGTAAATCTCTTCACCCTTGTGACAGCACCAACACTCTTCAGCATTAGAACATCTCTTCACTCTTGTGACAGCATCAACACTCTTCAGCATTGGAACACTGCATATCTCTTCACCCTTGTGACAGCACCTACACTCTTCAGCATTAGAACATCTCTTCACTCTTGTGACAGCACCAACACTCTTCAGCATTAGAACATTGTAAATCTCTTCACCCTTGTGACAGCACCAACACTCTTCAGCATTAGAACATCTCTTCACTCTTGTGACAGCATCAACACTCTTCAGCATTGGAACACTGCATATCTCTTCACCCTTGTGACAGCACCTACACTCTTCAGCATTAGAACACTGCATATTTCTTCACCCTTGTGACAGCACCTACTGTACACCCTTCAGCATTAGAACACTGCATATCTCTTCACCCTTGTGACAGCACCAACACTCTTCAGCATTAGAACACTGCATACATGTATCTCTTCACCCTTGTGACAGCACCAACACTCTTCAGCATTAGAACACTGCATATCTCTTCACCCTTATGACAGCACCTACACTCTTCAGCATTAGAACATTGTATATTTATTTGCGCTTTGGAAGAAGACCCTTTGTGTTTTATATCCCCACTCCAACATCACAGGAGGAGGTAGAGAAGAATGTCTGGGCAGTCCTTCAGCAGGCGGCCATCGACGGACGGCGCCACATGGAAGCTGCCTCGCCTCTCCCCCACCTCCAGAGCCACTTGGCGGGCTACCTGCCACCAGCATCCATCGGGGATTTGTGAGGGCACAGTGGGGCGTGAAATAAGAGACAGAGGTAGAGCGAGAGAAAAGAAAAAAATGATACACTCTTTTCCATCTATACAGTAGGTCGACGGCGTCAACAGAGAAGGAGTGGTCACGAATGGGCACCTTGAGGCCAAAAGAATTGTCAAGGGCAGTGTGTGCTGTCAAGAAAGTAAAACTGTGTGTGTGTGTGTGTGTGTGTGTGTTTGTGTGTGTCAGTGTCCCTCTTTATTGAGTCCCCCAGACAAAAATAAAGCCTATTATTAGTTTGTTAGTTTGTGGTGGGACCTGTCCATCAAATATGTCCCCCTGTGCTTATGTGTGTGTGTGTGTGTGTGTGTGTGTGTGTGTGTGCCCACAACATTTCCAGTGACTCACTCTCTCAGCAGGGTGGAGCTGATCTGCAGAATGTTGCATATGCTCACAAAGAGCAACGCATACTGACACTGACACCGAAACTCTCAGAAGTTGGAGAGAGGACAGACGAAGACCTTGGGTCTCGCTAGGCAAAGACCTTGGATTTATAGCACACATAAGACAGACTTATTGAGTGAAGGCCTGACACTCCAAACAACTTGGACTTGAGGAGTGTGTTCTCAATGTCCAGCGTAGCTCGCTGGTGGGCAGGGGTCCAGCCAATGCATTGCCTACTGAAAGCAGCCCTGTTCTGCTGCTAGACTGAAGTCTATGTGAATTTATATTCCAAGTGAGAAAGGCTCTGCTTGGCACAGAGAAATGGATGCACATTATTGATTCCCTGACGTCTTTTTTTTTTACTTGGAAACAATCTGAATATCTTCTAAGCGATTTATTTAAAGTATCTAATGTATCCATTTAGCACTGAAGATGATTATTTGCTAAACATAAAACTATTGCTATTTAAAGATTTAAAGCTTTAAAGACAGCAACTCAATACTGGGATGACAATCAAGTAATCACAGAGTAATACTCAGAATCAACAGCTGTGCAAGGCAATGAGCAAAACTGTTTTGGGCTGCAAGGGCAAGCTGTGCCAATAAACAAAAAACTGTCAAATCATGAATGTGGTTTCTTCTTTGCGGCTTGTTGTACTGCTACTTGTATTTCACACCAACTTTGGTGGCAGAGATCTCTCAGAGGTCTGTCAGAGCGGCAGAAGTGTCAGTACACGCTGTAATCATTTCTAAATAGCCCATTGATCTTGATACAGATCTGTCCTCTTGGTGCCAGAAGATGCTGCGGGCTGCATCCGCCCCCCCCCCCCCCACACACACACACCACCACCCTGTGTTCTCCCCGTGCCGATAGTCTCTCCCGGTCTGCCAATTTCTCTCTGACACTAAGAAAAGAGGACATGGAGGAGCCCACCCCCCACCTCCTCTTCCCTATCCCTCCTCGAGCGATTGCTCTTGCAACTGCATACGCCTCATTCCTGGCTGAAACCGCACAAAAATCCACACAGCAGTGCCCTGCTGACAGCAAGTTCTATTGACTCCCCAATCTCCATAAATGCCCATCTTTGTCAGCAGTGGGTATTAATAGTGAACAAAGTGCCATGCTAAAGCCCCGGCTGGCCCTCTCAGAGTGGAGTGATACGGCCTTAAATGACTACAGTATCCTCAGATATATTTTGCTTTGTAGCACAAACTGTAACTCCTTGGGGAGAAAGAACAATTCATTGTGAAAACAATAGGTTATTGCTGTAGCAGTCGTTATGGAAGCATATCTCCTTGTCATTGCTCTGTTAAGATTTATATTGTTTATCACCACATTCACTCTCTAAGGCACAAACTAATAACTTTAACAACACATTACTAGACTGGAGGACTGAATGAATGAATGAATAAATGAATAAATGTGTAAAAACAAATTTAAAAAAAAACTCAATAGATCTGGAGGAGGAACTAATGAAACTGAGATCTATTGAATTTCAGTGGGTAATTTCTCTCAACCCAATTAATTCGCTTTAAGACTTCAGACTGGGAAGATTTACCTCTGAGTAGTTTTGGCCATTGTATCCCCTAGCATAAGAATTTGTGGATTTTAACAAGTTATCGGTGAGTAGATTCGCAGCAGAATATTATTCAACATTTTTGTGTGAAATATTGTTTTGTGATATATTAATATATTTTTGCTATTGTCTCAGTGCTTTCAGGCAAAGCTCCTTGAAAATATATGACTACAAAATATTGTGGAATATACACAGTAGAGAAACACTTTTTTACACCAAATTATTGCTACTTTACATGCATTCAGTGATGTCTTGTCTTTGGAGTTGAAACCTGACTAAAAATCAATCATTATTTCATCATCGCGACTGCTGTAAACTTTCAGCCCTCAAGCTTATTCACATATAAAACATACAAAAAGACAGCACAAGACTTCACCTCTGCAGCTCAAATATTCCATAACCTCTGTTATTAAGAATTATGTACTGAACTTTGAAAATGAACAAATGAAAAACCACTGTCCCAAAAGAAACAAACACAAAAAAAGGCAAGCACTCTGACCACAAAATGAACGGACAACAATCCGAACTCTTTCACTTCCCCAGACCAGACGAGCCACTCTCGCCTCCCACATAAGTCTGAAAAGAGAGCACCTGCTGGGCTAGGCTGGGCTGGACTTCCATGTCTGACTTCCCGCTCCCTTCCAGATCAAAGGAACAGCAGCACAGCAGAAGCAACATTCTCACACAGATACACACTCACTCCCTCACTCTCACACACACACACACACACACACACACACACACACACACACACAGAGAGAGAGAAGAAGAGTTGTCGGGATGGTTGGCAGAGAGGATCGCTGCATACCTGCTCTCCTCACATGTTGGTGTGCGGAGGGTGGACCGGCTGGCTGGCTGGCTGGCTGGCAGACTGGCGTCTTTCCCGACTGGGGCTGCAGGAGCTGAGGCTGGAACAGGAGCTGGAGCTGGAGGAGCAGGAGCAGGAGAAACAGGAGCTGGAGCTGGAGCAGGAGGAGCAGGAGAAACAGGAGCTGGGAGCTGGAGCTGTTGGGGGGAGGAGGGGGGGCAGGGGCAGCTGCTGCACCGCTCTGCCTCTCTCACCCTTGCTGCATCGCCCCGTGTGTGGAGAGTGGAGCCCAGGGCAGCAACAGACTGCCTTCTCCTCCGACTCCACATGCACAAACACACTGGAGAGAGTGGAAGAGAGAGAAAGAGGAGTAGAGAGAGAGAGGGAGAGAAAGGAATAGAGAGAGAGGGAGGGAGGGAGATAGATAGATAGAGAGAGAGATGGAGAGAGAAAGGGAGTAAAGGGTGAGAGAGAGAGAAAGGGAGAGAGAGGGAGTAGAGGAGGAGAGAGACAGAAAGGGAGAGAGAGGGATAGGAAAAGAGAGGGAGAGAGAGCGGGAGAGACTCGTGCAGCCAGGCACAGCAGCACTCGCACGCACACTCAATCACCACCGGCACACTCGCTCTCCAGCCTGCTGCCTGTCCTGCTGCCTGTGTATGTGTGTGTGTGAGAGAGAGAGTGAGACAGAGAGAGAGAGAGAGAGAGAGAGAGTGCTCATGTCTTTATGCATAGTGTTAGTCTCTGCATGTGTCTATATGTGATTCTGCATCCCAGTTTTCTTTTATGCATATGTATGCATGCATGTGCCTAGGTATGCAGGCATCAGTATCTACCTAGTCAAGATAATGGACACATTCCTGCATTTCTGCTCTAGTTTGCCAAAAAAAAAACATTTGCACGCCTACATACACACTTCCTTCGGGTTTGGCACAATTAAACGGTCTGGCACTTGGTCCATTAAGCACACTGCCCTCCTGGTGCTGTCCCCTGCAGTTCCTCGTTATGAGACAATGCAACAGGACAGAGGCTGGAACGCCCTGACTTCACCCAGACACCAGCACCAGCATCTTCCAGGCCACTGCCTTATTGTGAAACACAAAAGGGTTCCGTCCAATTAGACGTCAAAGTGAGAAAGTGTCTTCGCCTGGCCCCGGGGGGGGGGGGGGGTTGATGTTAATGTGAGACAACTGGCAGCTCGATTCTGGTGCTCACGTTCACCCCTCCTGCGTTCTGGATGTTTCTGTCAGAGGTGCTGCTTGTCCTGCCGTGGCACTGGGCTACCTGTCCGACAGAGGAAAAACACTCCAGGTCAAGGGCAAACAAGCCCAACTGTCTATTGCAGCTTAAGAACAGGTTGGGCTGTTTGGACCTACGTGCTGAACTACTGCTTTCGGATATTCTTGGGAGCAGACACACACACACACACACACACACAAACACACACACACAGACACAAACACACACACACACAAACACACACACACACACACACACACACACACACAAACACACACACACACACTCCTACATGCACAAGCATACAAAATCCCAATTGTTTAGACAAGCACTTCATGCCCCATCATACCTAGCCATGTGTTCTGAATGCATTGTTGATTCACCAGCAAGATTACTGTTGCTGGTGAAGTACTCATCAGCTGTGGTCTTCCCAAAACAGCTGTGTCCACTCCACAATGATATAATGGACCACAGCGCTTGCTTCGAGACTCCTATTCCATGTTGCCTTTTATGCGTGACTGGTGACCCATTTACTCCTATAGAGCTTATTACATCTTATTCTGCTGGACACAAGAGATGTCCCAAGTGCCACCAGTGTTATTTCAAACAGGCCAACTCCTGGCGCTTGTTTCACATTAGTGGACAAGTACAACACAACACAACACAACACAACACACAGCTCTTTACTTGTCCTTGGGGAATCAATATAATTGACGCTACATAAGGCTCCTATGATATAAAGTCTGTTTTCATGAGAACGCTACAAAATGCTGTACGGCCTACAGGAAAAGGAAATGGTAAATGCGTGCCATGGCTGGCAGAAGGAGGCAGCTTGGATTAACAGATAAATATTCAAGAGGTCAGATTGTGTTATGTCAGATGCTTCTGTTGCATGTCAAATTGGGCCTGTTTGACTGCAGAGTGAGCCCTGCCCTGCATCACATAGCCTTCTGGAAAAGACAGAAGAGTCTACACAAAATCTTACCAGGCACTAGTTCATAAGAATAATTATTGGCTAAACCGTGATGAAATGCAAGAACACAAAACACAATTACAATTTTAGACACCACAATTTGTAATCGTTTCATTACAATGAGTATGGTGGAAAGATTAAATTTTAGTGCAAGGATGACTTGTTCTGTAGAAAGAAAAAAATAAATCAGCACATTTAGTGATTGATTTGCTCTGAGCACACATTTGGAGACATTTTAAAATAAATTATCCTCATACACTTATGCCACTTTTTTCTATAGACATGAGGAATGCCATATTTAGGTTGTGCACATTTGTGAATGGAAAATAAATAAATGCTTCAACCTAACTCTAACTCACTAAACCCAACTTCTTTTTCTGAGAACTGCTCATCCTCCAAATAGGAGATAAGTTTCCCTCCAAGAAACACAATTTTAAGGAATTATCACCAGTCCATAGCAAGTATATTCAGTACATTTGATTCTTATCACTTTTATTAACTGCATTTCTACGCCATGCGTTGGATCTGTCAGTGGTCTGTTGTAAACTAATGGGGTGTGTATAATTTAATGGAACAGGCGCTGTGCTGCCCAACTCCCCAAAACAAAGTGAAAGAGCCAATGATAAGTACATCCCAATTTCAACTCCATAAAGTCTTATCCCTGTTATGTTGTCCAACATGTCAGTACTGTATATTGAATACATTACATGAAAAAAATTTCTAACACAATAGATCAAAATCATACTATAACCTGTAGGCCTACTTAAACAATGTATGCCATCTGTTATATAATAACTCTTCCTCTAACTTCATGTTGTAGGCTATAATAAAGAAAAGCCTATTAAAGGGATGAAATTGTCTGTCAGTTAGGGTATAATAACACGAAGAATCAAATTGATGTGACCTATTTTAAGTTCTATTCATAGAATATGTTTGATTGCCACGTGGCCACTGATTAATGAGGAAACCCTCCAGAGATTTTAGGTTAAATTTAACTGACACTATGTCTTTCTTTACCACAGTGAACTTCAACCCTTTATTTTCTATTGCGTATGAAAATATTCTTGGAATATTTTATTTAATGAAATACAGTTATTTCAATATTTCAATATGGACTAATAAGGCGCGTCAATTTATTCCGTTTGCATTGGGCTACTTTTTACAACCGGTCTAATCTGGATAGTGAAACCCACAATTTCCACTGGTTTCAATCACATCCTAGCTCAAATACATGCTTGACTTGCTCCCTCATTGAGTCTAATTTAAAGCTGGGATACAGTACTAATTAATTCAAGTGAACTCTCGCGGTGTTAGGCTACACTTCAGACATCTTGCATTTTTCAGTCTGTAAGCTCGAAATTGTAACATACTCCCACGTAAACGATTATAAAATACAAGTTTTCGGTCGACTGTTTTCATGTATCGTTCAGCATTCATGCATGCGAATGTCCTAGGCAGCTGAATCGAGTTCGCGTGCCAAACACTTGAGTGGATTGTCTTTCCCAGGGCGTCCTGAATTGTGCGTCATTTTCATTTCTGCATTTTGTTTTCCATCGAGGCAATATGGCAACACCCGCCGCGGTAAATCCATCGGGTAAGTCAGATATTTTTCATCTGGTTACGTACACCGAAAATATAATTAGAGAGGATTTGGTCACGCGTTGGCATGCAATGTTATTTTCGCGTTAACAAAAGAAACGAGCTTCAGCGCTTATATCGACGTCAGTCACAGCATCCCCTTCCCCCACGTAGCTAGCCGCCTTGCACACAACAGAGGGGTTTCGGCTCAAAATTCACCCATATTTCTAAGGTTAATCATTTCTGTAGCACAACATACATGTAGCGACAGATTTACACTCCCAAGCGACATGCATTTGTTACGATTTTCCTTCAGAAATGCAAATTAGATACCGGAAACATTCCTGGTTGCTACGTGCTTTGATTTCATTGATACAATGTAACGTTAGCAGGCTATCCTTAAAGCACTGCTCCCGTTACTCTCCGGGGACACACAAACTTGAACATTATTGGAGTCTTGCTTTTCTCTGACGTATTGGCATGTTCAAAATCATCGTTTACACGAAACAGATTAGGCTACTTCCTCTTGCCTGTTGATTCCATCCATCTTAAAGCTAGAGAGAAAATCTCCAGTGGGCTTTATTTAGGACCAATGTAGCCTACTTCGTGCTGGCTTTGGAAAAGGCTTGTGTTACCTCATAATCGTCTCAATACGCCTTAGTTATGTGGTGATACATTTAATACAGATTTCGGGTTGTCTTCTTTTAAACGTGCGAATTCAGAGCTCACTGTCTCAATAACATTGTGAAGACCATGTTGGCACAAAATCGCCCAGTAGAAGAGCAGACCATGGCATGTTCAGTGACACTATTCAGGAATATCTCTTTGGATAATTTTAAGCACTTTAGAGGTCATACGAGAAGCATACTCGTCTATCTGAACAGGAGATGACACAAACACAGTTGGCTACAGTGTGGAGTCTGAAGCTGATCGAAAACTGACTTTTATGGGACATAAGACAACTGGGTTGAAACACTGGGTTGGTGTGTTTAGGCTACTACCATCCATTCCACACAGTATTTCTTTCCTCTGTTAAATCTTAACCAATGGTGTAGTCCACGGTCATGCATCTCTGGGGTGATATGTCCCTGTCGTCTCATTACAAATGTTAATGAAGCGATATAAATAAATATATAAAGAATGTGTGTGTTATAAGCACCTGGTCCGCATACAAAGTTGCCAGGCGTGGTTTTAGAATGCAAGGGCCATCGTCTGAGGGAGCTTCAGCTGTCAGAAGTCACACTGAAGGGCACTTTGTTTAAGTAGGCTCTCTCGCTAGGCAGAGGACACAGGCAATCTGTGGGCCATCTGGAGCCCAGACTCCCTCGCACACACACACACTCACCGGCAAGAACGCAGAATTTTCAGATTGCATCACAAAAAGATATGATAAGGACAGGTCTCTTATTTAATCCAAGAGTGAGTATTGGTCGTTCAGGGTGCCATGGTTCAGTTACTGTTTTACCCAACCAGACGACTTTATCAGGAGTGCCAGGGCTTTGTTGAAAACGAGGAGAAAAGATTGACACAGCGTGCCATTTCCAAATAAGCACAGCAAAGTTGAATCATTCAACATAAATGCCTGCTGATTGCTACAATACAGTTCAGTTATCAATTAATTTCAGAAACTCAGTTTTGAAGCGAATAGCTTTTCGTTACGTGTTGCGGCCTTCTGCGTGGACCCAATGTGTGGTCTGGGTCTGCTGAAGGCGCCTCTGTCAATTGTGACTCATGGTGTTATTCAGAGGCAACCAAGGTATGTAGGCAGGGAGAGTGGAGACAGCCACCGAGGCTTTGGGAACAGTTTCAGCCTTCACCCATCACATCATATTACATTATATATACACACACACACACACACACACCACAAAGCCATACTACAGTAGCTCAGCTAATTTTGCAGGAGTATAGATAGAAAGATAGGCAGTCAAAAACAGGCAGTCAGGTGCTTTGTGACCAACACATTTTGAGATGAGCAGACTTCTCTGTGTGTGTGTGTTTATTTTAATTTTTTTGTGAGTTTTGAGGTTGGAATGGTGGACAAGACAGGTTCCCATTTGAAGAAAAATGAACATGGGCTCAGCATCTGTCTTTGGCAGCCAATATTTGATGCAGTTTCATTAATGGTCCATTTACAAATTCTCGTATGGAACACCCAGTGCTATTGGATTCCTGCATTTGCATGCAGAAGTGCTCTTAAAGGAGACGGTCTTTGAATATTGTTTCATACTCGTCTCTTGTATGACTGGAATCCCAGTTGTTAATCAGTTTGTTGAAATCTCCTGCCTCCTTTGCATACGAAATAAATAGCTTTTCAGCCCTCATTATGGATTCAGCCGAGGGAGCAAATGCCGAGACTGCACAAAGGCTAGTAGCCTATTTGTTGTAGTAAATTATGATGATGTTCGGATCATAGAAATCTCATGCTGTTTGCTAGAAATGGTAGTTGTCCTATTGAAAATTGCAGCATGTAGTGCACTGAAGCTCATTATTTGCCTCCTCTCCCCCCATGGTAACATAAGTAAGCTAAGTGCAGAAAATGCTGTTAGCAAGGTGGTACGAGAGCTAGCCTGTGTGCTGTTCGTGGAGGTATTCTGGGAAATCTTTCTGTGGTCAGGTCTAATTGGGGAAAGCGTTCCTGCAGCATGCTCTCTAAGGAATGGCATTTATCATACCGCATACAAAATGACATAGATTTGTTTCCAATGTTTGCAAACACGCTGACATTAAAGCAGCGCGCCACTGGAGCTGTTGCTGTGGGAGTCTCAGGTGGCCAAACGGCTTTTCTAGGAGTTGATGGAATGGTAAATTGCCTGGGGTTATTAAGACTGCTTGCGAACGCTGTGCTGACTGCTGGACGAGTAAAAGAAACAACCTTGGACTTGTCAGAGATGATTGAAAAGGAGAAGCCCTGTCCACCCCCCCCCCTCAAAACAAACCCCAATGCACTGATTAATGAGTTTGACCTCAAAGGCTTTAATCAGTTAGCGCAGCTACGGATCAGTCCATCTCCCTAAAGTCATCCCTCACATTAACTTCCTCCGTGCACTTGCGTTACTGTAACCCACATTCTGTGCAGCTGAAATCTGTAGGGCCGCACGAGGCTCCGGCAGCTCTTCATAAATACATAAACAAGGTGAACTCGTCTTTGCAGGGAATGATCACAGAGGTGGATCGCATACTGTAACAGGATCAAATATTAACACAGGAGCTGGTTCCAACAGGAGGTCTATGTGGGTTTGTTTAGCCTATCAATGGCAGGCTGGATGTAGAGATGTTGGAGGGGGGGAGGGAGGGAGGGAGGGAGGCAAGGCTGACGAGATGAACTGTGGATGTGACAGTGTGTGTTGTCTTGTTGTTGTTGTTTGTGGCCTGCAGAAATGGGCACAGATCTCCCAGGGCCGGTGGCGATGCCTGGTGCAGTGGTGGGCGTGGGCCAGGTCAGAATGGCCGGATCCATGCCAGGCAGAGGAGGCAAGAGAAGATCTGGCGGGTGAGTACAATACGCACACACACACACACACACATATTCATATTCATACTGCTTCAAACCCAGTCTTCCACCACAACCTCCACCAAACTGCTCTCCTGAGGCCCAAACCAAACACTTCAGCACCTGATTCAACAAGCGCTCTGATTGTGCCTGTTTGAGTTGTGCTCAGGGAGACTGTGCTGGGTCCAAGGCAGCTGCCGTGGAGAGACTGCCCAGCCACCGGGCCTCAAGCACTGGGTGGGACTCGCTGATGTTATGTTTTCTGGTTCTACTTTAGTCCTTTTGTATTTACACAATAGGCACACAGATAGATGGATGTCTTGCCTTTGTTTAGGCTTGTGCTGTCACGTTGTTTTGACATCAGGCTGTGTTTTGGGTTGAGATCAGTCTGTGTTACTTGATGATAGTTGAATGGAAACATTTGAATCAGTGGAGGATCTCTGGAGAGATAAGAGACAAGTTGCCAGAACTTACTTCAAGTCTGAATATCACTTGCAGACCACAAAGCATCTGATAAATAGAGAAAAAAAAGGCCTGTGGTCACATCCGGTGATGGGTGGACGGGGAATGAGAGGGTGTTTTAAGAGCATGTACAGCATCAAGTGACTCAAGGCATAGACCTCAGAAGATTGGATGGGGATGTCATAATGGGAGTCCATCTTACTTGCCACTTTCTGTTGTGTCAGTGTAAGGAAGGATTAGTTTGATTATATATATATATATATTCTGAATTTGAGCGTGTTGGAATGAGAGGCTTTGTTGACTTTGGTCAGAATTTAATGAGGTAGCTTTTCTGCCAAACTCCAGAGTTTGACAACATTTGGCAGCAGAACCAGTAGATTCAATTTCAGCCTTGTTTGAGTCTTATTTGACTTTCTAAACAGACATGGTATTTCCTCTTATTCTTAGCCAGTATGTAGCACACATTGGCAAATGCATCTCTCTTTCTAAGAATTATTTCCACAGTCAAGAGAACCTAATGCACGCTTGTGGCAACATTTCAGCAGAAACCACACACTCTTTTTGATGGAATTTGTTTTTCTAATTTGTTATTGGTTATGGATTATCAGGGCTGCTGCAATAAAAGCAAATGGTGCTGCTCTTCTTTGGCTGCACCATTGAGGCTGATATTCACAGACACGCTGTTCATTTATAAATGAGCTCCAAGCCCCTCTGAACTCCTAACCCAGGGAATGGAAAAGATGGTTACTACGTTCAGCTCTCTCACACCCACACCTTTCACTATGGAGCTCATCATTCCAGAAGCCATTATCTGCCAGCTGGTTAAACTATACGTCTCTCTCTCCCTGCCCTTTCGACTGCCTGCAGCCGATGAGATTTTTTTTTTTATATAAATAATGACCTCTCTACTTCCGAGGAGAGAGGAACTGTGGTCAGTTTGGTCAGTCATGATCTCCTGGAATGGAAATGAGTAAAATCTACATTCCTTTCAAGTAGACACACACCAAGGGTCGTCTGTGTCTGGCTTTCTGTTACACAATAAACGGCTGTTTTACCTGTAACTGGTTCTGTATGATCAAAGCTTAGTGGTGATAAGAGAAGGCAGGTGAACATGTGAAGTGATTAAGTCAAACTGGCTCCTTAGAATGGGAATGTTGATGAGAGGAGGCAAGAAATTGCATTAGAGATTTGTGTCATGCAGGAAATTGACATGATTGAGTGATCTTAAGGATTATGCAGAAGGAAGAGCGGCTAGTATCACTTGCCACGTTTAGTAGAACTGGACTTCCAGTTCCAGCGAAACTGGCTCTGCTTAGGGGCCAGAAGGGATCTGTTGGATGCCAAGCTCAACCCAGTCCTCTGGCATAGCATTTTAATTCTACGAATACATCTGTTGTATGTCTGTATGAGAAATATTATAGGAGCAGGGAGGATTTGATCAAAATGTTGGGAGAAGAAAGTTCCCTTTGGTGTAGTTGCCCAGCTAAGCCAGTAATCTTGTGTCGGGGCACACCCTGATTCAGAGCCAGATGAAATAATTTCAGCTATATTTGGAATGAACAGAAAATTTGCAACATCACACACACACACACACACACACACACACACACACACACACGATACACTAAGTATTCATGCATATTACAAAAAGTATTCTAAATTAAAATGGTTTTCCCTGCAGTGCAATTAAAAAAAATGCAAAATGAAAAGCCAGACAGTGTTTATTTTATGTAAATTGATATTATTGAGTTCATAAATAATACATATTATTCATTGAAAAAGCATACATGTCTCTCTGTCCCCCCAGAAGTCTAGTTTAGTTAACCCAACTAACCACTCTCTTCCTGTGGAGGCTGATATTTAGGAATACAAAGCAAGTCCTCATCACCCAAAGGCATTTAAGTGAAAAAGCATTTGGCAGCTTTGCTGGGTGGATTTTGTTTTCCCATCCCTGGTGTTTGGTGACTGGATTTTTATCCAAATTGGCTTCCTGGTTAAATCCACTGTATGGGGCAGCATGGTAAACCCTTGCCTGGAATGACACTGATAGTTCAACATACTAAATGCCTTTTCTTGCCAGCTAACTAAGCTGCCTCCATCCTGCTGCACAGGAATACATTTTCTTGTTGTCTATACAGGAAATATTGAGCATAAACAAGGTGGTGTGAGTCTGTACACAGTATTAATTTCTGTTTATGTTTATGGCCTCTTAGATCATTGCTACCTGGTGTTTTCGTATCTCTACTCTCAGCTCATATTATAAACAGCAGCTCTGCTGTTATTGTTTTTATTATTTAAATAAAATTATATAATGCTATAATATAATAAAATACTTGTGTGTGAGAGGAGTGGGGTGTGGAACGTGGAGGTAAACTGCTTTGCTTTATCATAATAGTCTGTGAGAGGAGTGGGGTATTGACCATGGAGGTAAATGTGCTTTGCTTTATCATAATTGCTCCACAGAATGGACTTTGACGATGAGGACGGGGAAGGGCCCAGCAAATTCTCAAGGTGAGGAAAGGGTCTTCATGCATGTGGATTTCTTCCACAAGATGACTGTATGCTGCAGACGTGTTAGCACTGTGATGTAGTGTTTGTAAGGAATTAGTAATTAGGATTAGGGATTAGTACTTTTCTGTCCATGTACATTAGACATATAGAAGCATTCCAGCATCTGTATATTTCATGGATATATCAGCTGATGACATCCATTATGCCATCTCAACATTTGTCTGAGATTTTCAGTCATTATTTGCTGCATTCTGTCCTTCAACTTGACATCTGCTTGGTGCTGTGCCATCTCAAACATTCATCATATTTTGTTTTCTCTTTAGCATGATGTTTCCGTTTTTTAATTCATGTTCTCTTTGAAGGACTCACATCCCTTTTAATCCCCTGCCAGCAAAGTCTGTTTCTGTTAACTTGAGGCACGACAGTGAAGTGAAGACAGTGCCCTCTGTTGGAGAAACGAAGAAGCACACCTCACTTTTTTTCCCTGCCCCCCTGCAGGGTGAAACCTTACTGATAAACACTGATGTATATTGATCTGGACACGATTTCGTGACCTGCAAGAATTATGGATCACAGTGTATTACCCTCTCTGGAAAAGCAGTGCCTGAAGTCTTACAATGGTTTTGACCAACCACAGATGTTCTAGTCTGCCTGCCCTCTTAGGTCTCCATGGTAACCTGTGGATCCCCCTCCTGCCAAAAGCTAGTGCCAGGTTGTGAGGGGCAGCTTGGCTTGCACACATATAAGCCTAGTCACTGAAAGAACGAAACAAACTGATACTGTTACTTTGCCCACAACAAGCAGCTTATGCGTCAAGCAATTTAGAGGTGGATGCAGACACATTTTCCATAGCATGTTAATATCTCATGTTCGATCATTCATCCTTAGTTGAGTCATTTACTTGTGACGAGTACGAAAAAAACTCCAAAAATGCATTTTGTGTTCATTTCTACACATCAAACGCTTTTACCAGCTAGCTGACATAGACTCATAAATATTGTGTTCCATACAGATGGCAAGAATGTGATAAAAAAAAAGCTGAAATATCTGTGAGGAATAAATCATGTGTCTAATACGCTCTCCTTTTTGTTTTCAGGTATGATGATGATCAGATCCCTGCTGATAAAGAGAGATATGCCAGGTAGGGCTATCTTGTGATGGAGGCAGAGGACGGCTAGTGTTGAGGCACTAGGTGCCTTAGGACACTGTCAGAGCCTTGCATCAGCCGGCAGGTCTCAGGAATGTTTCAGCAGCCAGGCCATATCTCTCTCTTGTCCTTATGCTAACCATTCAACTCATAGGCCCTGAGAATACAAAAAAAAAAAGGAATTCATTACCTCCCACTGAAGCATAGAAATTAAAAGGCGCTTTGAACTGTTCAAGAGTGGGGAAGGAGCATTATCGACATGAAAAGGGCTTTTCTGTCTCTCTTCTGTCGTCCACTGTCCTTATGCTCTTTAAAAATTGTAGTGCTGTAATGGTCAGGGTGACTTTCAAGATTTCCAATCCTCTTTGTGAAAAAGAATTGAGCGAGAGGACTGCTTGCGGCACCGTTCTATTTCTCATCTTCTGAGCAAGTCGTGCATGTTTTGTGAATGGTCTGTTTGTGTCCCCCAGTCCAATGTATATTGACAAATGTAATGAATGTACTTATATTTCTGTGTTTATATCCTCAGAGAATTGCACACAATACCACAGACGCAAGACAATACCCTCTCTTCTCAAAAGCAATAATATTTAGTTTATTGTCAGAGTTTATTTCTCCATAAATGATTTTAGTGACTTAGTCGTAAAAGTTTAAGAAATTCAGATTCCAGATGAGGGGTAGGTGTAGATGTCCCAGTGAGTATATACAGCAGCCTACGTTTGCATACACAGAACAGCAAGGCAGTAATAGCCTGCACCTGCCCTTCGTTCCTTCGTGCAGGGAAAACCACAGTGAGATCGAGCGCCGCAGACGCAACAAGATGACCCAGTACATCACAGAGCTGTCGGACATGGTGCCCACCTGCAGTGCTCTGGCTCGCAAGCCCGACAAGCTGACCATCCTGCGCATGGCCGTGTCGCACATGAAGTCCATGAGGGGCACCGGAAACACCTCCACCGACGGAGCCTACAAGCCCTCCTTCCTCACTGAACAGGTAATGATGATGATGATGATGATGATATTATTATTATTATTATTATTGTCCACAAATGTGGAAATTTGTCTTTGGTAGAGTGGATGGTCACAGCTTTGCCTGACACTGTGCCATACAAGTGTACTTATTTTACCATTTGCAATTCTAATGTCTGTTTATTATGAATAGAAAAAGGAGAGGGTGTGATCAGCTGCTAAATTGCTTCGTCTGAGGGTATATGAATGCAGACGCTAAACCCCAGAGGCTTTTAACTTGCATGGAATAAAACAGAACCATGTCATTTAATCCTTAGATCCTAAATCTAAATCCGCACTTGCCCTATGTGATGTGGCAATAATTTAAAAATACTGTAGGTCTGAACACGTGCGTGTTTGTGTGCGTGTTTGTGTGCGTGTTTGTGTGCGTGTTTGTGTGCGTGTTTGTGTGCGTGTTTGTGTGTGTGTTTGTGTGTGTGTGTGTGTGCGTGTTTGTGTGTGTGTGTGTGTGCGTGTTTGTGTGTGTGTGTGTGTGCGTGTTTGTGTGCGTGTTTGTGTGCGTGTTCACATGTGCATGCTTGCTTGTTTGTCTGCGTATGCATCAGTTTGGCGGTGTCTAGTCCAGAGAACACTTACCTGTGTCACTCAGGGACTTACCCTTGTGATATGAGCTACAACACTGGCACATTTACAGAACTGTCGATTGCTCTGTGGTGTCCTCATAAATGGATAAATAAATAAATAAACAACCAAAAAATATAAATGGAAATAAAACATTCGGGTATGATTGTATCCTAGAGGTCAGTCCTCAGTCGTCTGTCTGTGTGATTCTGCACTCTGCAGGAGCTGAAGCACCTGATCCTGGAGGCAGCTGACGGTTTCCTGTTTGTAGTGGCGGCCGAGACGGGGCGGGTGATCTACGTGTCGGACTCGGTGACGCCCGTGCTGAACCATCCCCAGTCCGAGTGGCTGGGCAGCACGCTCTACGAGCAGGTCCACCCCGATGACGTGGACAAGCTCAGGGAGCAGCTCAGCACTTCGGAGAACTCCATGACTGGTAAGAGCACCCGCCGCCCACCGCCTGCTTTCCCTCTCCGGAGCCCCAGACACTAGGAATGTCGACAACAAGGAGCAGACTGACCTGACACTGGGCAATTTGTCCTCGCATGTCCTCTCTATCTCTCTCTCTCTCTCTCTCTCTCTGCTGGATCACTACACTTACCAGTATTGCTCTTGTGATTGGTGAACCCATCTCAGGCCACTATTGTTTTGCAAGATTCCCTTCTCGCCACACTCTTAATGCTTGATATTGCTGTGATTAGTTCTGAGGTATATTGTTACCCGGCAGAAATTGCTGTCTGATCTCTCGAGGCAGCATAAACAAGGGGGTGGTGGTGGTGTTGATGACCACAGCCCTACACTAGAGGGCGCTGTGAGCTCGGGGAACGAGAGTGACCGAAGGAGCCTTTTAACAGACACTTCTGAAAATGGGAAGCAATTTCAGCGCTGTGTGTGTGTGTGAAATGGAAGAGATTAAGGGGATAAATCATGTAATGCAGAACATATAATCCCCTGCTCATTCGTCTTGATCATTGCAGATGGCACAGACACTTCCGCTCTCATTGTCTGAAGTCGAGTCCATCGAGCGGGCACCCCGGTCAAAAATTTAATTAGGAAATTGGCTGGAACTAACGTGGTTTGGAACGGCTGTTGCTTTGTTTTCCTGTTTTCAGCACGGCTACTTTGTACCCCCCCCCCCCCAAGATCCCTTAAAGGTCTGCCATGTGTATGCCAGAGCTCTGTCATACCGTATTATCCCCTAGCAGTAAACTTGCCAGGCCTGTTATGGCTTTCTTGTGGTTGCCCTTATCAGTGTTAAAGCAGCTCTTGGTAATGTTCTCGCAGTGCCTGTGTTGACATATTGTGTGAATCAGACATCACCGTTAATGCTTTTTAACAGGTGTGACCTAATGTGTGTATGACTCGGGACTATAATCTTATTTCTGTCGAGCTTGATGTTCCTCCAGTGGTGAAGTGACAAGTCTGTGTGGTTCACGCGCGCACAGTGCTCTCTGCTTGCACTCGGACAGAGATGCAGCACGCGTCCAGAGGAGAAGAATTAGAATGTTTCAGATTACTTCTGATGAGCCAACTGGAATGTTTACTGCCAATCTCGAAATTGAAAACGGTCTCGTGTGTGTGTGTGTGTGTTTGTGTGTGTGTGTTTGTTTGTGTGTGTGTGTGTGTGTGTGTGTGTGTGTGTGTGTGTGTGCGTGTGCGTGTGCGTGTGCGTGTGCGTGTGCGTGTGCGTGTGCGTGTGCGTGTGCGTGTGCGTGTGCGTGTGCGTGTGCGTGTGCGTGTGTGGTATTTTTGTTTGTCGCCCTCCTGTCTCTAAATTACTGTTGTCCTTGACTAATGTCCAGGCAAAAATGTTGAAGCATTCTGATGAGGTTTTGATAACCCCATATAAATGCAGGCAGCCCTGGCTCGTTCGTCTAGTACGCCTGTGGCAGGGGGGACTCTGCCGGTGTGACTGGCATGTGTAATTGATGAGGAGTAATCACTGATCTTGAACGGCTGACACCAAGTCTGTCCTGGTTGAAAAATGGAGTTTTTGCCTCCTCGCTCACTTGGTATGCCATCCATCAAAAGATGACGGGATTTCAAACCAGTCCCAGTCACCGTTCACATGAAAAGGATCAGTCTTCACTCTATAAGTCCCTTGATTGCATACTAGGCGCATTCATTTGAGTTAATTGGTGAATTAATTTTCAGAAGCCTTTTAATTTCCTCTGAACAGCAAGCAATTTTAAAGTTGGTGGCATACAAATCGTTTTGTGGCGGTGGTTGCTTGTTTACACTTGGGTCTGTGTTGGGTGGTTTTGTTGTTTTGTATTAACTACAGTAATATGCATGACCACAAAGTTGGGCACTGAAAAAAGTGAAACTATAGGGATTGTGCTTCCAGAGTAAGAAACACACACACATATATATGTATGTATGTATGTATGTATGTATGTACGTGTATGTATGTACGTACGTACGTACACACACACGCAGCTGAGTTGAGTTTGAGCCCCCCCAACAAAGAAATGTCGTATTTCACTGTACCGCCATCATGTGAAACTCCAGATGCTGTGTGTGCTTGATCACGGACACTTCTCGGACGTCGTGCTGGGTCCATCTCTTTTTCTCCAGCATGTTCATTTTGCTTGGACGTCCTCCTGAAGGAGTCACGCTGGTGGGCCATCCCTGGGAGCGTTCCTCATTTCCTCTTGTTTTCCTGCAGATAAACGCACCTCTTGCCAACCGCCACACACATATACACACACACACACACACAGGGCTCTGATAGAGGGGCGGTCGAGGCTGCATCACCAGTGGTGCGGGGAGATGAAGTGGCAGATAGGGCTGTTTGTCCAGCCTCTGCACCCCGCCGCATCTTCTCGGGGGTCAGCGAGGAACACGCTCCAAAGCAAACGGGCACACCTGCCGAGAGCAGCGGCGGGAACGGCCCCGGCAAAAAGGGCCGCTGGGTCGAAAGATGTTCAAGCCCACGCAAAAGAGCCCTTACAATAACACCGATGCTCTGCGAAATAACCGGTGGGCGGCTAAGCTGAAACAAAACCTTACTCATCCGGAAATTAAACAATGGAATATGGCCGAACGCCTCTCTGATGACGGTGATTACCAGAAGCCACGTCAGGAGTCCTGAGAGCTGTTTGTTAGCTAAACGTCGTGATCTCATCAAACAAATCAAAAGCAGAGAGTTGTTACTAAGTATTTTACCGATGTCAGTTTCATATTTTCTCATTACTGTGGTGGAAGAAAAATAGCATGCTGTAATGACGCTGACAAGGCTAGTGGTTTTTGTTTACGTCACATTCACATAGTCTCAGAAATCAGCTTAAATTTCACTCGGCTTGCTACATTATTCTCTCTGTGCTTCAGCATCCCTTGTGCTGACCCCTCAAATTCCTCCGCTCTCTGGTTTTCATCAAGCCCTCCCTGATAAACAGGGATAATTCATCTCATCTCCATGCCTCTCTCAATCATAGGGAAGGCTCATGCCGTACTGGGCGTCAGTCTTCTGTGGTCTTGCTCGGCTAAAGCCGTTTTTGACACGTGACGTGGGGCATCTTTTGCGCATTGAGACACTAATGACAGTCTTATGAACTTAAGCGTTATTTGAGATGGTTTGAAATGGCCTATTTTGTTTTGAGAATCAAGAGATCGCGGCCACCTCTGTAGGGAACGTGCCAGACCCAGCCCATAGGTTTTCCGCTGTCCTCCGCTTTCACATTGGTCTTAAATTTGCCTTCTTATTTACAGAGCTTTTTTAATGAATCATGCATATTTTGCATCTGTTCGCGAGAACAGGGACCAGTATGGGACAGAGATCCGCTCCTGGGGATTTCAACAGCTGTCATGAGTTGTGTGTCTTGTGCAAAGGAATAGGTTTCCTCACATTTTTGTTCTAAGTGGTGCCGTCGATAATTTGTTTATGGAAATGGCTATGAGCTTAGATCATGTCGTCCTCCGTCCTCAAGCACCCTAAGTCCAGAGCGAGGAATCGCAGAATCGCAGAAGCGGTCATTGTCAGGGCGTTTTTTGTGATGGAACATTTTGCCTGCGCCTGGGCTATTTGTTCCATTTTTCCCATTAAAGTGACGAAGAGAGGAAAAACAGTTTAATTTTGGGATCTAATTCGATTACAGTAAAACATCTGCTCAGTTTGCGAAAAGCCTCTTGTCAGGCTCCCTCTGTGGTGTCTGCTTGTCCATGGTAACATGATGATGGGAGCGAAGCAGGAGGTGATCAGAGAGCAACTGAAGTCCCATAAATTCACATGGAGCTGTACTGATCAAGCATGAGGGTCATTAAGTTCATTAACATTTCCCCATAGTGCCATTTCAATTTACTTGAATGAACGCTTTCAGCAAATGCAGTAAATACTGATGCATTGGTATCTAAATAATGTGCTTTGATAATGTATTTTATGGAGTGGAAATTAATAGTATTTTGGAAGATATCTATATTTATTTGTAATGATATAGGTATGGTATTTAATGCATGATGTCTATATATGAATTTTGGTCTGCCTTGGAAGTTAATTGGCAACATCAAGGCAGCGGTTTCTCTTCGTCGGTCAACAGCTGTCCACTGCTCTTGTGCCACATTAGCATTTAGCTGACAGGATTTCCTTTCGTACCTACCTAGCAAGCCAGGTCACCACAAGTCCTCATTCTTCCCTGAACAGTCCCACCTTTAAGGCTTTACGGTGTGTGTGTGTGTGTGTGTGTGTGTGTGTGTGTGTGTGTGTGTGTGTGTGTGTGTGTGTGTGTGTGTGTGTGTGTGTGTGTGTGTGTGTGTGTGTGTGTGTGTGTGTGTGTGTGTGTGTGTGTGTGTGTGTGTGTGTGTGTGTGTGTGTGTGTGTGTGTGTGTGTGTGTGTGTGTGTGTGTTGGGTCAGTGTAGGAAACCGCCCCTCTCCCTCTCTTATCCCCTGCCCCAGTGGCTCTCTCTCCAGAGTGGCAGAACTGTGTGTGTAGGGTGTGTGTGTGTTGGGTCAGTGGCTCTCTCTGTCCAGTGGGCCCCAGCACAGGGCTGCCACTCTCCTGCTGCTGCTCACCGGCAGGAACAAACACGAAGCCCCCTTCGCCACGCCGCACTCCGCTGCCATCAAGCACACAAAAACACTGCACCGCCTCCCAAATTGGCAAGCGGAGGCCTTCCCTGCTGCCACAGAGTGGGGGAGATCGGATGCAGGACCCTCGGAAACAAAAACACTAACACAGCCTCGTGCCTCTCCTGCCTCTCTCTCAAAAGCCAGCTCACTACACAGTTCTCTGCACTCACTGACTCACAGCTTTTAATGAACTCTACACCTGTGGCTATTAGAATTGCTTTTGAGTAGGAGGAGGTTCTTCTTTTGAGGGCAGTACATGTGTGTTATATTGCAAACCATGGTGGTCTCAATAGTGCATAGCTTCATTTGTGTGCATGTCTGTGCATTTGGTGTATAGCTTTGTGCATGTGTGTTATTGGACACTGTCTGACTCTGGGTTCTCTTGCAGGCCGTATCCTGGACCTGAAGACGGGCACGGTGAAGAAGGAAGGCCAGCAGTCCTCCATGAGGATGTGTATGGGCTCCAGACGCTCCTTCATCTGCAGAATGAGGTAAAGATGTCCGCCGCCCGCTCCCCATTAAAGACCACAACAGAGACTTCTCCTCCTGTTGGAACGGATGTTTTTGTAAAATTTTCAGCATTTCTAAACCCAGGCGCTGTGGGCCAGAGCTCTGCTGCCTTTATGCATTTGGTGGGAATCCAATTATTATCTGTGTCAATGCTCGGGTCAACATTTTGTTGAAAGAAAGAGGCGCAGATAGAGAGGTTTCTGATCATACTGTTGGACTACTGAAGTAGTATAAGAAATGACCCATCTTCACACTCCTTTGCAGTGCGTTGGCAGCTTGTTGTTGACCAGTTGGCCAACATTAATTCCCTCTGAAGAAAGCCCCTTCAATACCTCAGCATAGCATTGTGCCCTTCACTGTAAATTGACAAACCCAATGAAAAGGTATTTTAGGGATGTAAAGTATGTTTAATTTAAAATATATTTGTAGTTCACCTAAAAATGGTAGGTAGTGTAGAAATGTTCAAAGGCTCAAACAAAATGCATCAGCTTCTCCATTATCATGTTAATGTTCTCAGTAGTTGTGTTCACTCCAGATCATTCAGTTTCTCTCTCTCTCACACTCACTCACACTCACACACACACACACCACTCATTCATTTGGTGTCTCTGTCTCTGAGTCTTCTCTATCATCATGTTTATGTTCTCAGTAGTTGTGTTCACTCCAGTTCATTCAGTTTTGCAGAATCGACCCACCAAGCACATCTGCTCGAGTCTTTCAAGTTTTCCAGAAATCAGCGTTAGTCCATATGGACATTCTGTGTTGAGCTTCTCAAATTCTCCTGTGGTCTGTAAAATAGGGGGGGTTCTTAGGTTTTTATCTAAAACTTGAGGTCCCTTTTGGGAGACAGCGTTTCAAAGCAGGCCATTTCTTAACCAACAGGAATGACATGAATTTCCTGAGCTGGCGTTCATGACCGCCTCCAATAACCCCGGACCTGAGTGCGATCCACGTTTTTGTGTCCATCTGTCACCCAGCAGTGCGCGGTGCAGATGATAATTGTTGCTGCGGAAAAAAAAAAAGAATCCTTGCTCCTTGCTTGAATGCAAGAATGCTTGCTGGTGATTGAAGTCTGCTATTTTGGTGCACACTCGAAATGAAAGCCACATGGGAAGGAAAGAATAGCTCAGCGCCCAGCATCTCAATGGGGAGCGTGCGCCATAGCCAAATGGAATCCTCAAAAACAACATAATCATCAACATCGTCGTCCTTCACCCCTCAAATTGCCTTATGTAATGCTTAACCTAGCAATCTTGGCCGCCTTGGCCCCACGTCCAGGAGCACATTTGGCGGTTGTTTTTCCTCATGTGCACTGTAAACACGCATGCCTTGCATTTGTGAGCGGTGAACAACCTTTTGGATGGAGTGCATCGGGGGAGGAAGTTTGCTGTCCCAGTTATTATTCATGCTTTTTGAGAACAAAGATGATGGAAGAAGGAAGCTCTCATGTTCATCCTCACACTCTTGGAAAAACACACTCATGCATGCTGTCTCACGCAACAGTTGCAAGCACACACAAACACACTCATGTGTCACATTTACACACACACAAACACACTCATGTGTCACATTTACACACACACACACACACACACACACACACACACACGCCCTTGAATTGTTTTGAGTACTTGAGTATTATTTTTCTTTTTATGATCTGAAAGGGAAACTATGCAGTTTTGGCAATGCCTTTGCT
Source organism: Alosa pseudoharengus (assembly GCF_046254945.1). Classification (NCBI taxonomy): domain Eukaryota; kingdom Metazoa; phylum Chordata; class Actinopteri; order Clupeiformes; family Clupeidae; genus Alosa; species Alosa pseudoharengus. The sequence goes on along the minus strand of NW_027468630.1, from coordinate 19,771,785 downwards.
GTTTTCTCCCTACAGCTTTAGAGTATATATTTTATAACACTCCTCAATTGGTCAGTCTGCCATTTCCTCTTTCCCTGTTCCTTCAACAGCGGTTTACTCGCTCTCTGCTTCTTTTCGCCATGACGAATGTCTGAGAAACTCCATCACTTCCTTGTTTTAGCCGCTTCCTGGCATGTATGTGTGTGTAGTGCAGTAAAGCAATTTGTTACATCACGAGGCTGCGATACTTTCTGTCTCTCAGTCCGGTGGCTCGCCGACCTAAAGTTGCAAGGCTGTTTTTTACGGCTTACAGACGCTAGGGGGAAACAAGACGGCCACCATTCACCCCAGGAAAACTCATATAACCATTCCAATGACTCTGAAGCTGTTAAGTTATGGTAAATTAAGCCAAACAAACTGCATAGTTCCCCATTTAACATTCTAGCATCTCCTCTGATCCTCAGCTATTGCCTGCATGCAGCACTGTTGTGGCAGTGGGTTAAGACCCGAATAGATAGAAAAGTCCATCTATTCCATGACATTCCATCCATTTTCCAGAAAAAATCTGGGAAATAGAGGGAATGTCATCACTTAAATAAAATGGTATCACCCTGGGTTCATGACCAAAAAATGGGAACTGTTCTTGGACTTGAAATGTTGACCTGATCTCGACCTGATGAATCAGTTATTTATCAAATGCTAGGAAAATTATAATAATCCATAGAGACCTAAACTGTACGGTACGAATACCTGTACCTTTACACCCCTAATGCATATTGTCTAACGCAACCCTTGCAAGCACACACTAACACACTCCTTCTCACATTTATACACACACACACACACACACAGGCACATACACTGTGATATGACTGACCTTGATGTTACTGTGTTTGCAGGTGTGGCAGCGCTCCTTTGGATCACATCTCTCTGAACCGTCTGTCCAACATGAGAAAGAGATACAGGTGAGCGAGTGCAAACGCTGCACATTCATCTGCCCCAGATAGCTTAGCTGTTTGCCTTTAGCAACGGAAACGCACCACACAGTGTGTCCCACTATCTGGGGCAGATCCACACATGTCCCCCTGAGAGGACACAGAGCCCCCCCCCCCCCATCCCACACCAACAAAACAAACACCAAATCAATATCATGATGCAAGGCGCGTGTAATTTTTCGGGGCGCCGACTAAAAACTCTGTGATGTTTTTTCGAAAGAAAGAAGAAATGCTAAATGCTTTGGGGGGAAAGATTGTTTTTCACTGCTTGCTTTGGCTCTTGTCTCACACAGAATTACATATTTTTTTAAAAATTGCTGTGCGTCTTTTTTCCCCGGCTGGTTTTTGTCCTTTTGCACTTTCCCGGAAGCGGTTTCTGCCAGGAATTTACCGGCAATGTGTTCTCTCCTCCTGTCTCCTCCTCTACACTCCCTGGGTGACCTCTGACCCCTCTTATGTCAGATGTACCCATTTAGAAGTGGTGAGCGTGCTGCGTTCTCAGATTAATGTGTTTACGTGTGCCGCTGATGGAGGAGGAATGCAGCTGTCGGGGCTTGCGCTTAGACCAGGTTTAAACGGGGATTACACTATCAGCATGATTGACAAAATGTATGTCAGGCGCATCCAAACTGTTTAAACATGCTCAGTCTGCACATCTCTGTTCCATGAAATGGGTGAGTAGTTGAGTGTGTCGTAACTGTCTCACTATTTCTTAATTTCTCGCTCACATACTTTCTTTCTTTCTCTTTCTCCATCTTTCTTTGTCACCGTCTCTCTCTCCGTCACTGTATCTCTCTCTCTCTCTCTCTCTCACTCTCTCACTCTCTCTCTTTCGATCTTGCAGGAATGGCTTAGGGCCTTCCAAGGAAGGTGAGGCGCAGTACTCCGTGGTTCACTGTACCGGCTACATCAAAGCCTGGCCACCAGCAGGTATTTATCCCCCTCTCTGTACTGCCCCCCTCCCACCCCCGTCTCTGTCCCCTCGTTCTGCTGTCCTTAACCTGAGGCAGTCGGCCCCTGTACCGCTCATCTGGTTTGGATCACGTCCATCGACAGTGCTGACATTCCAAGTCAGCTCATATCTACAGTCCCATTGCATATGGATGACCTACAGCAACCCCCCCCCCCCCCACACACACACACACACACACACACACACACACACACACACACACACAACCTACCCTCCCTCCAAATCCCGATCCCTATGATGGGTACCGGTGTGCCTGATCCAGAGACCTTTCCCTGGAATGCTGCGTGCAGTGTCAGCTTTTTGATGGCAGGTGTGCTGGTCAGGCATCCCAGGCCATAGGGCGCTGGAGTGGGAGATTTAGCAGGGATGACTCCCCGCACTCTGGTGCTGACGGAGACACGCAAGGCCTCCCGCATTCTCCAGTCCCCTCCAGCAGTCCGCCAGGTGTCTGGATGTGGCTGATGGGGAACTTGGGAGTTGAGCAATGCTCACGCTTCACAGAGCTGCATGAAATCAACTTCATTGCTCTGTGGTTGGGGATTTGGGATTAATTCCAGGTATCACATATAAACACAGCTCGTCTCATGCTTGTGAAAATTGATCACACATGTGCCACTTCCTGTGGGTTGACTGAAATAGCTCTTGAAAGGCTCGATTTAGGAACACGATTTGCCCAGCCATTAACTTTGGTTAGACTGTCAACAGGAAAGGCATTCCTAGTGACCCCTCTGTCTGGTATTTTAATACAAAGCAGTCTCCGGCCCAGCATTGTTTTGGATGATGAATTAAGTTCGATCTGATCCGAGTTTGATTTTCGGATTGTTTTCAGCCTCGTTCCAATCCCGCGTATGGACAGTTTAGAACATGGACCTGGAGATTTAAGAGATGTAGTCACAGCTTGATGCGAGTGATCTCCCGGAACGCAACAAAAGGTTGATGGGAGGCCCCGACATTTTGACCTACACATGCCACAACTGCTTTCTGTTAGTGTAAACGTGAGTTATTATACCGGACAGACGCACGATTTCCATAGGAGGTTTTGGCCAAGGATCTGCCACACACATTTACTGTACACCCTCTAACCCTGTCTTTGAGCACGCACAGCTCCCCCAAGCCAACCTCTTGTTTTTCGCCTTCGCTTAAGCCCCCGATCAAAGCGGAATGGAGCCAGAATTCAGTCTCTGCTCAGAATTCATCTCCAGGCCCCCTCTGGAATGCCTCCCTTCTCCAGGGTGTCATCATCATCATCACTGTTCCTCGGTGGTGTGAAGGGGCTCCTGCGGTTCTGACTAAAACTTTCTCATTATGCTCCGTTCTCATCAGACCAGCAGCAGCGGTGGCACCCACACAGACAAACAGGGCTCGAGGAATGCTTCTTTTTTTTGTTTTTTTTTGCTCTGGCCTACCTTTGACTCTCAAGTCCGTTCAAATCAGATTGCAACAAATTGCGTCCAGTGCACAATTCCTGACTGTGTTGACCGGTTGTTCCCTCTGGAAGGAGCCGGTGATGGCGTAGGGGTGAGGGTGATTTCTCTCTGCAGGCAGCAGAGTCCAAGGCCTGAGCAGATTACACCAGCACTCAAGCTCCCTCTACATAATTAAAACAAGATTAGATATGTTCTGAGGGCTCAGTGCTCACTGATATTAAGAGGAATGGCAGATGACAGCACTCAAGCCATTTGTCATTTTGATGTTTTTTTTCCCCTTCTTCGTCGTGCCTTGTTCTCATTCAATCTAAACACTGCGTCTTTGTCTTGGGCAAATGATCTCGACACTAATGAGATGTTTTTTTTTTTTTTTCTTTTTTTCTTTTCTTCTGAAACTGGGGAAGGCTGAACAATAAACAGGATATAAAACCCATTTGTAGTAATAAAAGACTGGGGCTATCATTCCTATTGCCCTTTGTTATGTTCTGAAATGATTTACTGGTAGTAACACTGTCGTGATGTTTACCGAGTGAGAAGCACTAACAGGAATTCTATTTGTGACTGTTTGACCTCCATACACACGCACTCTCTGTCTCTCTCTCACACGGACACACCCACACACACACACACACTTAGTCGGCGGATGTTGTTGATGAGTTTGTTTCCCTTCTGGTCTCTCTAGGCATGACGATACCTGACGAGGACTCCGAGGGAGGCCAGACAAGCAAGTACTGCCTGGTGGCTATTGGAAGACTTCAGGTATGCATGAGGTCATCGATTGGGTGTGTGTTCGTGTGTGTGTGTGTCAGTGGAAGGTTAAGTGTAGTTTAAATCCTGCAAGAGTTGAGCAGGTATGTGTGTTATGTGTGGTACAGTTAGGGGGCTTTAACCAGGAGCCACGGAGGTCAGCGGACATCAGGATCACTCCTGGTGGATTAGCCTAATGGATAAGACATGGAGGACGTGCAGCCACAGCGGCCGCCTCCTCCTCCTCCTCCTCCTCCTCCTCACCGATCTGGGGAGACATCTTTATGGCCGCCATGTACAGTTTATTAGGGGAGCACTCAACCTGCAGCCTAAAAGCACATGGAAACTTTTTAAAGGCAATCTTATACTCCTTCTGGTGACTCAGAGTGTGTGCGTGCGTGCCTGTGTGTGTGTGTGTGTGCGCTCGTTTTGTAAGTGCTTTGTTTTCCTTCTCCCCTCACCAGGTAACCAGCTCTCCCGTCTCCATGGACATGAATGGCCTGTCCGTCCCCACAGAGTTCCTCTCCCGCCACAACTCCGACGGCATCATCACCTTCGTGGACCCCCGCTGCATCAACGTGATTGGTTACCAGCCACAGGTCAGCGTCTTTCCATCAACGTGATTGGCTACCAGCCATAGGTCAACGGTCTCGCCTCTGCCGTGGGGCAGGGAGAGTCTCAGAACGTCATGTGCACATTCTTTCATAAGAGTTTCGTAACGCTCAGATTTCATAAGCCTCCTCTCGCCTGCCCCGCATCCCATGAGCAGTCTGAGGCTCATCGCCTCGCCTCCACTCGGCGGAGTGTAAACACCTGAGCTGAACATGTCAACACAGCCATGTTGGCATCTTTTGGCCTTGCCCTTTTCATGAACCTTTCGGTCATAATCATAATGAGTGAGCAGGCGTGTTTGCCTGGTCCTCTCTCTCTCTCTCTCTCTGTGTGTGTGTGTGTGTGTGTGTGTGTGTGTGTGTGTGTGTGTGTGTGTCAGTCTGAGAAGACGCCCCACTAGGCCCAACACACCCATTGTAACTGCCGTTGTTAATGTAGAGAATTATCCAACTGTAAAGTGGAATCAAATAAAGTGTGCGTGCGTGCGTCCACTCACTATGTGTTACAGCATGTGCCCAACATGACTTTCAATTGCTTTTAAAGGATCTGCTCGGGAAAGACATCCTGGAATTCTGCCATCCGGAGGACCAGAGCCACTTGCGGGAAAGCTTTCAGCAGGTATGTCTGTGTGGGTGAGGGTGACTGTCTTTGCATGTGTGTGTGTGTTTGTTTACCTTTGTTTGTTTGGGTGCACCTTTTTAGTAACTGCCCCAAGTATTATATTTGTCATTGTGTGGGTTGGTGTCCTCTTATATGTGAATGCACCATTGAATGTGCATGGCTGTCTGTGTCTGTGTGTCTGTCTGTGTGTGTGTGTGTACACCTTTGTGCGGGCCTGCCGTCTTTGCCTCACATCCCAACACAATCGCCTAGGCCTCCGCCAACCGAGCAGCAATAAAGAGCTCTCTTTGTTGAGCTCCAGAAAGCAGGCTCTCTGGTATTACAGGGCTCACATCGGGCATTGTCCTTCTGGCCTTATCTGGCAGTCGACAGTAATTAAGCTTGTTGGCTGGCTGACTGACACACACACACTGTTGGACCTCAACACTCACTCCCTTCCTCCCTCCCTCTCTCTCTGTTTCCTTCCCTCCCTCTCTTTTTCTCTTCCTCCCCTCTCTGGCTCTCCAGAGTCATCCTTCTAAGGTCACGCATCAGAGATTTATTTATTTATTATTTGTCTTCCCCCTGGCCACTCATCAGTGCTCATTCTCCGCTCTGGCCTACTCTTGCGCTCGATCTCGATCTCTCCCTGCCCACCTCCCTGCCCACTGCCCCCTGGCCTGCCCTCCCTGCCCACTGCCCCACCTTCCTGCCCACCTCCCACTGCCATGCCCTGCCCACCTCCCTGCCCACCTCCCTGCCCACTGCCCTGCCCACCTCCCACTGCCCTGCCCACCTCCCTGCCCACCTCCCTGCCCACTGCCCTGCCCACCTCCCTGCCCACTGCCATGCCCTGCCCTGCCATGCCCACCTCCCTGCCCACCTCCCACTGCCCTTCCCTGCCCACCTCCCTGACCTGCCCTGCTCTCCAGCCAGGCCCAGGTCCGTGCCAACAGATGCACAATGTTCTGGAAAAGTCAAAAGTGGGGCAAAAGAATATGCACAGTTACAGGAAAGGCTAGAAGAGTTATGAGAAAATCTAGGTTGCTCAAGCCTTGGGATAGCAACTGGTCACTGCTGTCAGGAAACCTCCTGCCTTTTCCTTATCATCAGCCCTCTGGTAAATGGAACCTGAGAGGACCTGTGAATCCCCCATCTTGCAACACGTACGCATGTACACCTGCTCTCTTGAGCGCAGTCATAACTCAGACGTGACACTAACTTCAACAGAGCCTGATGCTTAATGAAGAGAAAGTGCCTACGCCTGTTGGTGTGCAGAACAAGGACAGGAGTGTTATTGTTGGCCCAGGGCTCCGATATGAGTTGAGACATGAATAACATTAAAATGGCAGAGGCTTGTGAAAGCAGGCACCTTCTGTGTCAGCACATTAAACCATTTGCGTCTCTCAGAACATCGGTGTACTTCGTACCATCGTTTTCGTGGAAAAACAACAACAATCGCATCGTCTTGTGGAGCCAGTGTGTGCGCGACCTCGTTTGGCGAGCGGTTGCCGCCCTGCCCAGCTGTGGATGAGATCCTGCGCCCGGAGCTGTTGACTGAAGGAAAGGGAAAGGCGGTGAAATAACCGCTCGTCTCCCTCAGAGCCAGTGCCCATCTTTCACGGACCCACTTTTCCGGGGAAGGAATCCTCTCGCCCCTCCAACAGCAGAAAACGCTTCGGCCAAGTTGCCAAGAATAACACCCGGCATCCCGCAGCCTGTCCGCTGTCTGAACAGCACCATGTTGTTGTGCTGTGCCCACTGCCTCTGGTTCCCATTTTAAAACCCCCCCCCCCCCAACTGGTTTACATTAGGAAGCCCATCCTGCAGATTCTTTGTTTCTGATCTGTATCGACCAAGATAAGATGGTTTTACATTTTTCGAGTACTTCCAGTCTTTCACAAGTGGAAAAACCACTCTCTTCACTAACTCGGCCGTGGCACTTCAGATTCAGATGGAAACCATAACCCCTGTCAGCAGAGTGACAGCAGAAATGATACTATGGAAGGAATGTATAAGTTGCTCAATATTCTCGGCTGGGAGTCTGCCAAATGTCTCGCACCAACAGCAGTCTGGTGAGCGGAAGGCCCCTGTGTGTGTAAGGCATCTCCGCAATGCATCTTTTACTTACACACACACACACACACACACACACACACACACACACACACACACAGAAATATTGCTCATGCACGCACTCTGCCCATCTTATTATCTACAGACTCATTTGTGGGGCCCCCCCCTATATATTTAATGCAGATGCGTGGAGACAGCAGTCATGCAACGTGGTCTATCTAGGCCTCCACACCCGCTGTTTAACTAACAGTCGCATTCCTCCCAAGACAGTTACAATTATCGCAGGCCTGAAGCGAGCAAAAACGTTTGGCTTTATTTAAAAATGGAAATTAAACACGTAAAGGGCTTTATCATTTGTGTTGGTAATTGTAAGCTGGAATTGTTGTGAGAAGTATATATACTTTTTTGATCCCGTGAGGGAAATTTGGTCTCTGCATTTAACCCAATCGGTGAATTAGTGAAACACAAACAGCACACAGTGAACACACAGTGAGGTGAAGCACACACTAATCCCGGCGCAGTGAGCTGCCTGCTTCAACGGCGGCGCTCGGGGAGCAGTGAGGGGTTAGGTGCCTTGCTCAAGGGCACTTCAGCCGCGGCCCACTGGTCGGGGCTCGAACCGGCAACCCTCCGGTTACAAGTCCAGAGTGCTAACCAGTGGGCCACGGCTGTGTTGAAATGTGTGCGATAATGTGTTGAAATTTGTGCAATATATTTGTGTGAAAATTGTGTTGAAATGTGTGCGATAATATGTGCAGCTACACACCAAAGAGTCATTGCGTAGTTGAGCAGTGTGCCTCTTTCCCACGATTCTGTGCAAGCAGATGGAGCCTCTCACATCTGTCCTCTCTGTATGCTCGCCACGTCCTTTGCCATGTTCAAACGCTCACTCCTCTATACTATACATTTCTTAATCCCCCAGGGTTCTGACTTAACACATTGCCAAAAGTACATGTATTCTGGTGATTTGAGCTCAGGCAGATGTTCTCCCTGTTCCGCTCGCAGGTGGTGAAGCTAAAAGGCCAGGTGCTGTCGGTGATGTACCGCTTCCGCATGAAGAACCGTGAGTGGATGCTGATCCGGACCAGCAGCTTCACCTTCCAGAATCCCTACTCAGACGAGATCGAGTACATCATCTGCACCAACACCAACGTCAAGTATGTTTCCCTCTCTCACTCTTTGCACTGACACAAGCTACAGAACGCTGTTTCATACCAGAGCATCAGTACTAATGAAAACCTACAGGAAAACATGTCTGAGAATGCGTTACAGTAATGCTTGTAAATGTATGCCAAAAAAGCAAACAGTTTTGCTGTCTGAGAGTAATCAAGACGTCTCAGCTTGTCACTCCACATGCTAACTATCTATCTCTGACTGTAATTAAGTGCAGTTTACTGTAACGCTGGGGACTGCATTTATGCTGCCAAGTCAGGAAATGTTTATGTGGCTCACAGAATGCAGGCATTGGTTTTTTTTTAATTATTTTTTTTAAACCCTGTTTCAGAAGGCCAAATAATATTTGCCCTAGTTCTTGATTTACGTCTTGTTAATAAGGTGGGAAAAAGCAAGACTGAATTGAGTTATGCTCAAACTCGCAGACCCCGGCCTCTCTCTGCCTCCACCTCCTCTCCATCCCTCGGTTTTTTCCGTCTTGTTTACTGAAGGCCTGTGTTTGCTTAGGTCCCTCTGGTCCCTGGCTAGATGGATAGTCTCGCTCTGCTCCTGCAGAGGCAGGACAGTTAAGGTCACTGGCTGTCTAGGCCCCAACACGTCATCTCTCTCGCTCTCTCGCGCTCTCTCGCTCTCTCTCTCTCTCTCTCTCTGCCAACAGCAGTTCATCAGGCACAGGAATTCGAAAGGAGTTAGTTTTACCACTTTGTGTAAGCACATCAGTGCTAAAGACACTACACTGCAGGTGTGTTATTTCATTGTGTTAAGAGACCCGGTTCTAACAGTAGGGGGCACTTGTGTGTGTGTGTGTGTGTGTGTGTTCCACCTGCTGGGAGAACGTGAGCCAGGAAATGGCTCTGCGCTCACTTCATTGGAAGAAGGTGTGCTGTGCGTCAATGCTATTGTACAGGGTCGGGACGGTGCTTACTTTACTGAATGTAAACATCCTACTTTTCAAAACGGTGGACCGTGTTTGAGGCCCATACTTAACCTGCCCAGTGTCTAATTACTCGGACACTGATATGTGCTTTTACGTCGACGTGTGTAACGAGTACTGGCATTTCCTCTTCCAGAAGTCCCACTAATGACTTATGATGGAGCCAATAAGCGACTCTGTGGGAAGAGATTGGATTAACTATGTAAACATACCCCTCCACCTCACGCCACCATCACCACTCCTCCACCCGCCAACCCACCCGCCTCCCTCCCACAGCATGGCTGGAATAACAGCGCACTTTTCCAGCTGTAATGAGGCCCATAGAGGACCTCACGGGGTGACTCTCCTTAGATTTACTGCCCCACGGTGAAGAATTTAGCCTCTTACATCAGAGCCTCTGAGGGTGTAAATTATGCGTTTGGCCTTATGGGGGATGGCCGAGGTGGGGACACCACGGGAGACTCACGGCTGCTCCCACTCGATTTGCTCTGGGATTGGAGGAGAATGCGTGGGCAGGGTTGGGGTGTCTGTCTGTAGTAGTGCAGCAAGGGGCAGAGGAGGGGGAGGGGGTGGGGGAGGGGGATGCAAATCGGGCGCCGGGTGGAAATCAGGAGAGGATCAAGCAGTGTTTGGGATTGCATTGCCTGCTGGAAAGCAGCTGGACCCGAACCGACCGCCACCACGAGTTCGGCAGGGAAAATATGTCACAGCATCCGACTTGTCTGTAAGATGCACTGCATCTCTGGGTTGGGATGTGTCTGCAGTAATGAATGGCCTCCGGGCCTCAGGGTTGCGTCTCGCAAGCTTATGTACCAGAGACACATGATGGGAACCGGGGGTGGTAGTGGGGGGTGGGGGCAGTGGGTGGCAGTGCTACTGTTAGCTTGTGTAGACACACAATCATTTTTATCACGCTTTCCTCCCAGCGCAGGACTCGCACTCGTGCTTTGAGACGATCGAAAGTTAATTTGTAATCCCCTCAGCGCGCCGGACTTTATCGAACCCATAGTTTGGGGAGATGTATGGGGACGGTGGAATTTTGACCCTGGTAAGTTTTATGGAGCTGTCGCGGAGAGCGACCAAGGTGGCCCCGCGTTGAAAGCTCCACCTTTTTGTCTGGACAGCTGCCAGCGAATAATAATCAACCCGATAAAACAAACAGCATGGCAACAGGCACCAGACCCCACAGGGGAAGATCTCTACCCCAAACATCTCTGATAGTATTTAGATATGATTTTCCTGAGTGCCAGAGTCCACACTGTTTTATATTACAGAGAAAAATCAAGTCGTAAACACACAGGCAGGTGTGGTCCTCAGTGCTAGTTTCGTCTCTAGCCCTGTGGCAAACCTTTTGCCTCTCCTTTGGTGTGGGACTTCTCAAAGGACTCTCTCAAGTCTAAAAGATGTCTTTCATATCCACATATTTTCACCTCTCTTTTTTTCCCCCGGAGGCCCTTGTCTGTCCGAAACGAAGGGCTTGAAAGCTAGACCAGCTGTGTCCACAGTTAAGCACAATTCATGCCTTGCAAAGAGTGCCTTTCTGTTGATGTTTGTCGTATTGATTTAAGAGATGGACATCTAATCGTGAGTCATGAAAGCCATAGTCCATTGTTTTACTTTCTGAACTTGCCAGCTGATAATTTCTTGAGTGGAGAGGTTTCAGTTTCGACTAAATTAAAACAGAAATTCCCCTTTTATAAACTTTTGGCTGTTTCATTATGTATATTTAGCTTGTTTTTTTTCCGCCTGATGCAGCTCCTAAAACGTTAATGTTATGTTTTAGTATGCAGGAGGCAACCCGCAGGAAGAAATTGGGTATGAAAATAGTTACACACACACATAATTTACTCGTCTTTACTGCAGCAAACTGATAGCGACGGCAAATAATTTCAGCACACTTCCAGACTGTGTCCATAAACCTGAGTTTAATTTAATGGCAAAAATGGTCAGCACGGCCCGGCTCTGCCTCTCACATTTAAAGAGCGACCTGTGGAGGCCAGTAAAGTAGGCCCAAGCTGCAACCTTGTTGGCACAGCTCACCAGCCTCCTGGCTCCAACGGACACGTGCGTATATGAGGTACAGTATATGTACACATGCACATATACCTCATTCAGGCAAAACTGGTATATATGCATTACACAAGCACAAATATTTAATAAATACTAAAATAAATACACACACACACCCACCATATATTTATTTTCTAGCACAATACATCATCTTTTGTCTAGTGTTTTTTCAAGTTAATGTCCAGGCAGAAAAACATTATTTGTCAAAACACAAATGCTCTATAAATCAGAATTCGGCATTAATGGGTATTAATCATTTTGGGCTTTGTTGCCTTTCCACATTTCCACATTCACGCTTGTATACACACAAATAATAAACAGAATTCATCAACAACTAATTCTGAAGTTGTTAAAATTTGAATGTAAATAGAGAATGTAAGTCTAGAAGCTGGCTTAACATGGCCATCTATGAAACCAGAGATGATTTGAATACATTCTTCTGATGGGAGGTTGGCTTCATTACTTGACCAAATGTTCTGCCCGCTGTTGTCAAAAGTCAAGTATTTGAGACTCTTGAGGACATTATCGTCCCAAGCACTTCTTAATTTCTGACTTCCTCAAGACACGTACTCCCACAGACCTCCATAGTTTAAAAACATTCCAAAACACCCAAATAAGCACAGCAAGCACAAACAACACACACAGCCCCTCATGCACACCCATACAACTGATAAGATAACACACAGCCACACACACACACACACACACAGAGGCCTGGGGCCATCATTGGCCAGGTTTGGGCAGCAGCAATAGCCTTGCTCATTATCATGACAACCGGCCCAGCCCCTGCAGCCGGCGTGTCCTGCAGAATAAAGGGGGAGTCACAGTGCCCGTGATTAAGCCATTCTTCATCTGTATCGACTCCCCTAATGTAGATGAGGCTTGGAGCGGGCGCTCAAGCAGAAACAACAAATGATGAACTTCGGCATGCCGGGCGGAGATGAAAAGACGTTTTCTTGTTTTTTTTTCTTCCTCCTCCTCTTTCTCTGCCCCTCTATTTATTCACTCTCATAATGGCTTTTCAGGCATAGATCATCTACAGTTTGTTCTTGAAGTGAGGCAGTCCGAGTTCAGTTCCTGTGGAAACTTGGACTCGGGTCGTATTTTGAGACTGTTTTTTTCACCTCCCTCTTTCGCTCGCTCACTTTTCAAAAGTTCAAATATCGTTCAGTGTCTTGGGTGTTATCCATTTCACCCTGGTGTTGGTTCAGGTGACCCTGATTGCACTCAGCTCCCTTTAGTCTGGCACAGGAACAGTAAACCCGTCTTTCTGTCTGGTCCCCTATCTCTCTCTCTCTCTCTCTCTCTCTTCTCTTCTCTTCTCTTCTCTTCTCTTCTCTTCTCTTCTCCTCTCTTCTCTCTTCTCTTCTCTTCTCTTTCTCTCTCTCTCTTCTCTTCTCTTCTCTTCTCTTCTCTTCTCTTCTCTTCTCCTCTCTTCTCTCTTCTCTCTTCTCTTCTCTTCTCTTCTCTTCTCTTCTCTTCTCTTCTCTTCTCTTCTCTTCTCTTCTCTTCTCTTCTCTTCTCTCTCTCTCCCCCCCACCGTCCCTCGCTCTCCCTCTTTTGCTATTCACACACACGCAAAAATGTGTAAGGGTGAAGGCTAAGGACTTCTTGACATGAAAGGCTTTTTGAAGTATTTTCCTTCATTAAGTGTGTTTTTTTTTTTTTTGACCAGTTCTTTTTGAAGTGGCCTTCGCATGCAGAGGTGCCAGTAGCGTAAGTAGATGATGGTGAACTCCCATTAAGTTGCTCGTCAGGGACCAATGCCCACATACATTGTGGCAAGAGCTCGCCAGGCTAGAGGAAAAAAAGGCGGAGGCTTCGCGTTTTCCATGAATCCATAATGGTGTTCAATTATTTTTCCTGTCATAACTTTCGAGTGGGCATATTTCAGCATGTAAACAGCCAGTAACTCAACCTCGGGAGGTGTGGTGGAGCCTGTGCACTCCTGTCAGGGATGAGGGAGGCTCATTTGCAGGAGACATTTTGTGTTTGGTTCGATAGACCTGCCTCCACATGGACTTCATTACTGAGGACTCCTGGATGTTCACTGGTATTACAGGGATGCCAGTGTCCTATTTTTTTTCCAAAAGAGACAAACAGAAATGGACTCAAAGTGCCTTCTGAGAAAGCTGTGCCTGCCTGCCTGGCTACCTCCAGAAATAAACAGCCATATTATGCCATGTCCCGGTATAAAAAAAAAAGATCAGCTCATTTTAGTAAACAGGAAATTTCAGCTTTGGATTTTTCGGAAAAAGTCTGCAGGAAATCACCACATAGCCCTTCAAAAATGTCAATATCTAAATGAGATTGTACAGTGGAAAAGCAAGCGATCTACAAAGTGTTTTAGGTCTCCACCGCATCTTCATCAGTCACAGTGTTTATTTTCGCGCCCATTAAAATAATCATGCATGAAATTGAAACCCCTGTGAACACTGCAGTTAGACTCAACTCTGACTTAACGCATCTCGTTCTGGCTGCAGTCTAGCGATCCAGCTGATGGCATGTTTACACACAGGATGGAATTCTGTTTGCCTCGATGGCACACTGCTGGAGCCGATTGTGTCATTTGGCTTTGATGTTGGGGTCGTTGTGTGCTGCGCTCGAGGGCCAACTGTGTTGTGTTTTGTGTAAACGGGTGGTTGTTGTTGTTGTTTTGGTGATGTCTGAAGACTTTGGCTCTCCTTCTGTGTGCATTGCAGGCAGCTCCAGCAGCAGCAGCAGGCCGAGCTGGAGGTCCATCAGAGGGATGGCCTGACCGCCTACGACCTCTCCCAGGCAAGCCCCCCTCCAGACTGCTCTGCTGTCTCTCACCCCACCTTCCTTACCTCCCCACCCAAGGCCACCGCTGGGGGAAAATGATCTATTAACATACATAGGCCACCATCCATCATTTTGGAAGCTGTCCTTGGTTCAGTTTTTGTGGTATTGCTCCAACCTGACTTGGTATTTCTCTGCAGGTGCCCGTCCCTAATGTCCCCTCGGGAGTGCACGAGACTGGGAAGGCCATCGACAAAACTGAGGCCATGTTCTCCCAGGAGAGGGACCCCCGCTTCGCTGACATGTATTCTGGCATCTCTGGATGTAAGTGCATTGCTTTAGAAACAAGTGACCCCTTCTGTCTGCTGTTGCATGGTCTTGTACTCCGTTGTGTATTGAAGATTGAATATAATGTAACCTAATGTAGATATAGAGGTATGGTCTTATGGAAGCTTGGCAGAATATGGTCTTCAGGGTTTTGTGGTGTTCCAAGGGCCAGGCCAGTATACTTATAAATAAGTATAAATAAAGTATCTATCTAAGCACCTTTAAGTAAGGGATAATGTATTGTCCGCCGGCAATTATCAGAAAATAAGTCCCGACAGGGAGACCTGAAGGGACTTATTTTGACCTGAAGGGATTTATTTTCTGATAATTATTGGGGCGGTGGTAGTGTAGCGGTTAAGGAACTGGGCTAGCGTGCAGTAGCTTGAAAGTTGTCGGTTCAATTCCCGGCTTCCACCGTTGTGCCCTTGAGCAAGGCACTTAACCCCAAGTTGCTCCGGGGACAATGTAATACCTTGTAATATAGTTGACATATGTAAGTTGCTTTGGCTAAAAATGCGTCAGCCAAATGTAATGTAATGTAATGTAATTACCGGCGGACAATATTACACGGCTACTTGCCAAAACGAGAAAATAAACAAAGAAATAAATAGTTCGCCACACAGATAGAACTTGACAGTTTCAGGTGTTGCGTGGCAACGTCTTACTAGCTTACTTTCCCTTTCAATGAAAATCCATTGCGAACGGACGTCTTGCGGAGGGATAAGAAAGACGTTAATCAACCCGTTGTCATTGACAGCGGTGATATACTTTGCCGGTGATTATATAAATTTAACATAGGCCCGAACGTTGGGAAGGCCCATTCATGTGAATGGAACCTTCTGCAGCACTCTGAAGAGCCATGTAATAATAGTTAGTAAGTGCCCCTCACAGCAGAATCCAAATCTTGGACATTTTAAAGGCCATTATTATAGTGGATGGAATCCATTATCTTGAAATCTCCTGGCTTATTATTATTATTATTATTATTATTATTATAACCATTTTTTCTTTTTACCTTTTCAAGAATTAATGCGACTCTAACCGCTTAACATACAGACATGTTGAAATAACCGTTCTGAAGGTCTGGAGTGGGGCAAGAGTTATTATTTCCGATTTTTTAAAAAGTTTATACTTTTTGAGAAATAAGGGATTAAAAATGTTAAAAACCTAATTTTCCCCCCATAAACTTCAAAGGCTGTGATGTCATAATGGCCTAAAGGCAGCTGCGCTTGTTAAAGGTGCGATTTGTAGGATTGTTAACGAATGTTCTGTAGGCCAAAATCAAAACACTGGTGAACGTTCTCAAGACTACCAGACGCGAGCCTCTTCTGGGTTGCCAGGTGTAATGAAGACTTAGCTAACGTTAGTTGACCTGCAGCTGCTTTAACGTTTCTCCAACCATGACCCAGCTACACATTACGGAAACAGTGAAAACAAAAAATACCTCTCTAACCAACGTAACATATTTAGCTGAAGTTAGCGATGCAGATTTTAGAAGTTTAGCATAGGCTACCTGTTGTGGAGAAATATGGCCAGCTCTGCGTCAGACTTGATATTCTTAGTTTGACGAAGACGTCACCATCTCAGGAAGCTCCTCCGATGTCCACTTAATTTGTTTCTTGTTTTAATTTTGGAAATTTGCCTGCCTCTTGTAGGCGTTCATGACTACAACTGACAGCTGTTGACAGTTGGCCTTTGCTAATTTGGCAACCCAAATAGGAGGGCGCGCTAGCCCATTATTAATACGCTATTCTAGAATTAATCGTTCAAAACATAAACGAAAATTCCAAGAGATTCCGCCCCGTAACTGATTTTTTTCATGGGTTTTACGGGGTTTCACGGGTTAGAGTAATGTTGTCAAATAAGCCATTACTTCAATTCATCGTGTTTCCTCACTCTCTGACAACATATGGTGATCATTTTTGGAATGGTTACAGTTTATTTTCCATTATTTCCTACATACTGGACCTTTAAGCTCCCAGAGTAGTTCCCGGGCTAATTAGAACATGGGCACAGGTGTCACCTGTGAATTCAACCGTCTCAGCTTCTAATGCATACAATCTGGTGCTCCCTAAAACTACACATCCTGTTTAAGTGTTTCCCGTGTGTCAAAATAAAAGTCACAGCCATATCTCATGCTTTGAGCATTATATCTCCAGAACGGTTTGACGCATATGCTTCAAATTTGGTACAAGTGTTCGTATGGACTCAAAGATGAAGTGAGTTGATGTTGGAGGTCAAAGGTCAAAGGTCAACTCAATGAACACACTGAGTGCGATATCTCAAGAATGCCTTGACATACATGCCTGAAATTCGGTATGAGTGTTTGTATGGACTCAAAGATGAAGTGAATTGATGTTGGAGGTCAAATGTCAAGGTCAAAAACACCTTGAGTGTTATATCTCAAGAAAACCCTTGACACACAAGGTCTTTTGGTATGAGGGTTTGTATGAACTCAAAGATTAAGTGATTTAATGGGTTTTTTTCAAGGAATTTCCCCACCAACATTAAGCCAGCAGCTTTCCATCCACTATTGTAATTCCTCTGGCATTACATTCTAGTTTTACACCTGGTCTCTCTCCAGGTGATGCATTAATGTCTGTGAAGAGCGTGAAAGGTTCCCAAATAGCATGTGTGTTCACAGCACTTTTCTTCTCTTAGCTGATAAGAAGATGATGGTCCCATCGTCCACAGCAGGGAGCCAGCAAATCTACTCCCAAGGAAGTCCCTTTCAGCCGGGCCACGCTGGAAAAAGTTTTAGGTGAGAGGTCTGTGTGTCTGTGTCTGGTGTGTGTGTGTGCGTGTGTGTGTGTGTGTGCGTGTGTGTGTGTGTGTGAGAGAGACTTGGATAGAAATAAGGTGCAGAGGCTGTCAGGATGTTTACTTTCAAACCCTCATGGTCTTGAAACCTGAGCAATCTTTTTCAACTTGAGCAATCAAGTTGTGTTGATCCAGACTAAAGCGGTCAGCCTGCGCTTTTCACTCATGACATGGCGTTTGGCCTTCGCAGCTCATCAGTGATCCATGTGCCGGGGGTCAACGACATCCAGCCGTCTGCGTCCGCGGGGCAGAATCTAGCCCAGATCTCCAGACAGCTCAATCCCGGCCAGGTGTCCTGGACAGGAAGCAGACCTCCTTTCTCAGGCCAGGTGAGTTCTGAGCACCACGCTCCGATCCGTGACTGCGCTCGTGCGCCCCGGACTTAAGTACTCAAATTCTCTGCATGCCTGTTTGGGGTCGATTAACCTAATTAGCTGCGGTAATGGAAACATGCCTCGTTATTGTGTAGCGTGTTCCAGAGATGTGCACATGGGAATGGGATCTCGCATACCCCAGGGTTTTACATGAACCATTTTAATAACACTCATCTGTCTCTCTTTTCTCCCCTGTTTCTCTCTTACTGTCCCTCCCTCCCTCCCTCCCTTCCTTCCTTCCTTCCTCCCTCTTTCTCTCCCTCCCTCCCTTTCTCCCCCTCCCTCCCTCCCTTCCTCCCCCTCTCCCTACTTCCAGCAACTCCCTGCACAGTCCAGCAAGGCCCAGTCGTCTCCGTTTGGGATCGGCTCCAGCCACAGCTACCAGGCTGACCCGTCCTCCTACAGCCCTCTGTCCAGCCCGGCCACTTCCTCCCCCAGTGGCAACGCCTACTCCAACCTAGCCAATCGCAGCACAGCCTTTGGTAAGCGGCCACGTCCTTAATTGCCACAATGTATTCGCCTCCAGCAGCCACACGTAGTCAAACACAGCACCTGTCCGCTAACCACACTCGGTTGATACATGGCTGTTTGCGCACACATTAGATAAGGTTAAATCCCTGTCAAACTCCCTGCCACCACCAGGTCATATCGGTCATCATGGGTGCCTTTCTGCATTGTATGCTTATGGAAAAGAAAAACCGACATTAAACCCTGTTCACACATCAAACAAAGGCACGGCCATATTTGCATTCGTTTACTCACCCCCCCTCTTCCTGTCAGCCCTGCTCAGACTTCTCTCTGACCAGGTCCCTCACGTCCAAACACAGGCCTGCCTGCGGAGACGCGCGCGGCTTTCGCTGAAGCTTCATTAAGTCCACGCGCTCACACAGAGAGCATAAAGGGCAGTGTGATCATGACACAGGGGACGGGCGCCGCTGGGGGCCGAGGGCCACGAGGAGTGCGAACAGCAGGAAGCCCAGAGCGCCGCGTCTCCGAGCGCCAGCTGGCACCCATAGGTTTTTAATCAGCGTGCCGTGCCGTGGTACCGCCACACTTCAAAAGGGGGCCGAAATCTGGTTTCCATACATTTCCAGCAATGCCAAAGCACGGCATTAATCACCCAAATCATAAGTCCCTCTGACAGTTTTTTTTTTTTTTTTTTTTTTTTTACATAGACAAGACAATTCCACAATGGCTGGAAATTCCTTGGCTCTAATCCACAATCCTGCTGGATTGGTTGTAGAGCCGTTTTTCCTGGTGGATGTATAGCGTGCAGTGAAACACTTAAGTGGGGATTATGTCAATGCTCTGTTCACGAGAAACATAAAGGGGCATCATGCGAAAGCCAAGTCACCCCCGACCATTCTCGTACTCCTGGGGCAAGAGGCATCTGCGTTGGGCTACGACTCCATTTTTTCTCTTTGAGCAACTTTGCCTGTGGCGGAACGAGCGAGTCCGCCCCGTCCCCAGTCTGATTAGTGGGGTCGGTTTGATAAGTCATTTAGGCTGGAAAAAGGTGTCATTAAAATTCCGCACGCACGCCTAGCGACTGCGCCAGAGATCCACGCTTTAAGTGGCTCCCCAGAAACCCTGAAGGCTTGTACCAGCTGCTCACAAATGAAGCCATTCTCCAGCCTCATGTCCAGATGATTCACTTTTAATGCGTTGTCATTAGCCACGTGAAACGTTCCAGTCTCCTCTCTCTATCATGGTTTCATAACACAAGGCAAGACTTCAAACATTAGCACCCAGCTATCAATGGCTCTTTTTTTTGTCCCACACTGCTAATAGTTGGCAAGGAAAAACAAGTCCTTCTGTCTCTTTTTATGATGTAAATGTAATGGATTCTTCAATGAAGGATCACCACCCCCAACAGTGATGTTTTGTTTTTTTGTTTTTTGTTTTTCGGCAGTGAGCGTTCATCAGTGGATGAGTCAGTCAGGGTTGCCTGGAGCTAAATCAACAGTTTGTTCTGTGATGAGACGCTGTGCTTTTGGTCACCTCTGTGGAAAAAAAGCCTTTTTTGGAAAGCTATTTGCCACAGAAATGGTTGACGACTTGCCACTTAATTCTTTAATTCTCAGTGACGAATGCACATAGACATTGTTAAACTATTGATATTGAGTGCAACAAAGTACTTCAGTTTAGGATGTCAGTACTTTTGTAGTCTGGTAGCTTAGTGGTCCATGAGAAGTGAAAATGCATCAGTGATGAATGAGAGTAGGAATTAATGGTTTAAATAAACATAGTTTTTATTTAAACCATTAAGTCACAGAAACACTTCTGGAGAGCTATATACAAACACAAACTCTAAACTGGTGAGTCATGCAATGACTCAAGCAGAAAACACCAAAAAGAGCCCTTACGTCATCACATCATAATTCTAGAGTGTTTGCAACAATGTGGGCCTCTTGGAGAGGTGCTGTTGGGGATGCAGGTGGTGTGGCTTGTGCACCCTGCAGTGCTCAGACAGATGTCAGTGAGTGGCTACACAGACCCCATCATCATAATTGCCATGGAGGACACGCGTTGATTGACAGCGACTGTAATATCAGGCCAAAGGTACCAAGAGTTGACGTAGGTTCATGATCAGGTGATGGGCGGCAAGATGGTTCAGTATTATTATTATTCAATCCCTTCTAGTTCTGCTTCTCATTCTTAATGTCTGTCATCACACTTTTAGCCCGTTTCAGATACACATACACTTATTTGGAGTACTCTAAGGACCATCAAAATAGTTACATAAGTACTAGGGTTCACAGAACAAGGTTGATTGTTGATGTGGTTGAGGTTGATGTGGTTAATTTGGAAAGCTTTTAGGCAGCTGTGATGGTCTCTTAGCAGCATGGCTAATGCATTTGAAATGACAGTGAAAATCCCCATGTATTAATTGCAAAGCATCAACAACTGTGAAAGTTCCTAAGCAATACATGGTGTCTGGTCACAAACAGTACTGAGAGGAACACTTGGGGCTTGATGGTCCCTAATGGATAGGTTCAGGTGTGTGGGTGGGTGGGGGCTGGGCATCTCTTGACTGGTCATTCTGTGGAGATGACTGGGGCAAGGCGGTTGCCAAAAGTGAAGTTCTGCACCAGTATCTCATCAGCCAGGACCACACCTGTGGGCATCTCACTAAGAGACTCCCTCCACACACACACACACACGCACGCACACACACGTCTTCCCTTCAGCCCATCAGCTTGCCATGCATACGCAGCCCGTATAATTTCTTAGAAAGAGCAGAGTCTGTGATGGGTGCGGTAGCCGCTGGTGACAGAATGTCAAAAGCGTTCGCTTTCACATTCCGTCGGCTCCCAGGAAATGTTCTGAAGTTTGAGCGCCTCTGGAACGCACCTCAGCAGGGGGTCGCAAACGTGAAGGCGCTCCCTAAGCAGCAGCCAGGTCTCTGCAGAGATTTCCATCAAAGCCTCCTTTATAGTTTCTCCTCCCTCTTGGCCTGACACCCTATTAACATTTGGATGCAGTATGTACTTCCATTTTCTCGATGTCACAGTCTGCCATTTCGACTTTGGGACCTTGGGGGTTAAATGGGTCTGCACTGAGCTTCATGGTCCTTCCTCTCACCTGTGTGTGTGTGTGTGTGTGTGTGTGTGGCCATTTTTGTCTGCAGATGTGTCAGCAGAGGGCAGTCAGAGCGGAGGGCAGTTCCAGGGCAGGCCGTCGGAGGTGTGGTCCCAGTGGCAGAGCCAGCACCACGGCCAGCAAGGGGGAGAGCAGCACCCCCACCCCCAGCCCAGCCAGACAGAGGTGTTCCAGGTAAGCACCCCCCCCCCCCCCCGGCCCCTTTTGCCCTTTTATGCTTTTTTTACTACTAATCTTTGCTCTTGTTTATGTAAAACGCATTGAATTACCCCAATGCATTAAATGCGCTATATAAATAAGCTTGCCTTGCCTCCCTGATGCTGCAAACAAAGTGGAAAGTTTCTCTTACATTTATTCAATTAACAGACACTTTTCATCCAAAGTGACTTATTATATCAGTTATTCTATCCTCTTAGCATCTGCAGTCATCTGTTTGCAGTATATAGCTGTGTTTGACTTTACTGTGTCATAACTTGGAAGATGAGACTGGGTAAACATGCACACATATCTGCTACTCTCTCTAACCCTGGACTTTCTCCGATTGCAGGATATGTTGCCAATGGCCGGAGATCCCACACAGGGTACAGCCAATTACAACATTGAAGATTTTGCAGACTTGGGCATGTTCCCTCCATTTTCCGAGTAAGGACGGTGGTCCAGGTGAACAGAACTCTGCGCTTTCTTTTTTTTTTTTTGTGGCTCTCATCTCAACTCACCAGTAAACTTAACAGCACTCCGCAGCGGGGATGTGTGGATGCACCCCCCTGCTCTTCACATCGTCTTCATCCTCCTCCAGGCACTGAGGCAGGATCTCTCAACTCACACACACACACACACACACACACACACACACCCCCCACACACAAGGACACTCAGGCACCTCACTCCCTCTCTATCTCTCCCCCCTCTCTCTCTCTCTCTCTCTCTCCTGAGGGCTATCTCGGGGGGCAAAGATGGCTATTTCACAGAGATAGTCGAGAGATGCCCCTTTTTTTTAAATATATGTTCACATATATTTGATGCCTATTTTTCAGAGTCTTTATATGGAAAAGAAGGGAATTTTCCGTTGGTATTTTTTCCTTGCACTTCACTTTAACGTTGCCAAACCTCACCAGGCTCAGTGACACAGGACATGCTGATGTAAGCCTCTTCAGCACCAGCACACGTGACTCTTCTCGTGGGGAAAAAAAAATATCGTACTATATATGTAGTGATGTCCATAACCTAGGTAAACTAATAACAGTGTAGAAGAATCTTGTGTAAAATTGAAAAAAAAATGTAAAAATTAAAAGACGATACATAAAAGTAAATGATGCAAACATACAAAATAAACATTTTCAAAGAAGTTGCTAAACGTTACAGCTTGAAGTGCACTTCATTTAAGCTTTTATCACCAGCCTCCTGTCTTTTCAGAAAGGAAAACCGCCATACAGTGAAAGCATTGCGCAATATGTGTTGCATTCTTGTGGCCGCCGCAATTATTTGTTACTTTTACCTTTTCAAGTAATAACATAGACTTTATGGTCTAGAACTTTTACATGACTGATTGTATTATGTCACAGAAAGAGTAATGAGATGACCTTGAAGTGAAGAATTCTTTTGCTAAATCAAAATGTTTTTGTAAATAATGTGATTTTGATTTTTTTGTTGTCAAATTGTGTTTTCTTTCACATACACAGCAAATATACATATTTGTGTAGGTTTCATTTCATTGTGTGTAATGTGAGTGGTACATATTTAACTATTGGTATTTAGTTAGCTTGTTAATTGTACATTGCGTTTAGACTTGTATAAATTGTGTAAATGTGCCCCATTATTTTTGTGTAACTTTAAACAAAACAACTGTGCTTGTGACAATAAATTTTCATTGGTTATGTGGCTTTGAAAAAGATCTGCCCCAGGCTTTGTCTTTCATAGTGAGACTTTCAACACTTTTTTTGAAACTGGCAATCATACTGTTGAATTCAGAAACCTTTCACTACGTGATGCCTGTCATGACGACTTATTTTTTCGAAACACCTCTCTGTAGTCCCTGGGAATTGTGTGTGTGTGTGTGTGTGTGTGTGCGCCCCTTTGGGACCCCTTGTAGTCTGTTTAAACGTGTAAGGAAGTGTGCTCTTCCTGACTGGAAGTGGGTTTGCCGTACGAAGCGCTGAGCGTTGCACTCTCCCAGCACTCCCCCTGCGTAGCCAGTGCGGGCATTCCTCACTTCGGCCCAGACACCAGCACATCAGCACTGATATGGATCTGTTTTCTTTAAGGAGGATCCCATTTACTTAACCCCTAACTCTCAAACTGTTGCAGTTAAAACAATTCGAGTGATCCCTTCCCACTGCCAGGGCCCCTCTGCTTTGTGTGTGCTTAACAAAGGGGCCCCCAAGCTGCGCCGATGCTCATCTTAAAACGTTATTTACTTTAAGTAAATAGTCTTGTTTCCCACATCAAAACACTCAGCGGTGTCAAAGGGATAATGTAGATTTGGAAATGTAACTCAACAAGCCTTTTTTTACACTTTAATAAAAGGAATGTTGTTTTTACACGCAAGTGCCCACACTCTCCCCGCTTCATGGAAGGTAATTACATGAATTAAACTGTCAGATGTAATACTGAGGTCTGCTCCAGCCTAGTCTCTCATGTTTTCCATTCAAGGGGGATGCCTAGTGTTTCTCATCCAGGGGTACAGTTTGATTTATGAGGAGTTCATTAAGGATGGTGGGGCTGATTATCGCCATGGTTCAAGTGGTTCAACACATGCTACTCTTGGGCCCTGACACTTCCTTAAATTCCTTCCTACCACTTCCCAGTCTCCCAGTGATAGATTGCACACAGCACTCGGTTGGGAACGCTGTGTTTGTGGACCTTGTCTCCCTCCCCGCTACTCCTGCTGCTCCAGCTGCCTCCAATTCTGTCATCCCGCCCGTTTGCCTGTCACTTGTGATTGTTGGTGGCAACCCTGTGTTTACATGAGGGATGTGTGTGGCAGGGTTTGAAATGGTGCATAAAGGTCTAGTCGCCCTTGTAGCTCCAGAGCCTCACGCTATGTAATCAATCTGGCTGGAATTAGAAATGCTATCAATGGCTGGATCTCGTGCGGCTTGTCAAAGGGTTCAAAAAAGGGCTTTTGTTTTTCTGATAGACTTTTTATGTAATTGGAAATAAATGCATGCCTGCTTTTATGTAGGACAAAAAAGACTGTGATGAGATTTTTGCTAATCCTAATAATAATCTGTGAAGAAAGGCGAGACGTATGCATACAGCAGTATCTCATTCTTTCATTCTGGCTTTGTCAGGAACACAAGAGTCTGCTTGTCCAATGCATGTTTACACCAGACTTCATATTACTGCAGAGGTGAGGATAACGTTCCAGCCTTTCAGACCAGTCTCAAATTTTGCATGTTTTGTCATATCAAATTATTCGGCAAAGAATGCCTGGGAAATGGCCAGCAATAACAGTATGGTGTTAGCCTGCTTCCTCTGTGTATATTTTCAGAAAAAAAAAATTAGGAATGTGCCTTATGAGCACAGCCTGGATTTGTACACATCCTTTGAGTAGAAACAGAGAAAGGTTCTTGAATGTCATCATGATGATGTTGGTCTAAACTACAAAGTCCTTCAGTTCTCGAGCTGACCCTTAGCTTTTTTATGTTAAGATTTCACTTTCACTTTCCTTTCGCTTAGCAGGGAGGAAAACAGACATCATTCGACTATGCTGTTCAACAGTTTCCACCAAAGAACAAAGTAAACAGATACCCTAAGATAAGGCTCTTTGGATTACCACATGTATAAGGTGTTTTATTACTGCGAGACATGGACCTGCTGTTTAAAATGACTCTTCTGAGGAGAGTGATGTGACCTTTAACAATTATGATACAATGCTTATTTGATTTCAGCACTGAAATATACCCGCCCCAGTGGACAACAATGTGCTAACAAATGAGTCTTTCCATCACAACAATATCTGTTTGTCTGAGAATGTTCTATGTCTGTGAGCCTTTGGCTGAAATCAGAATGTCTGAGCAGCTTGAGCAGGTCTGAGAAGACTAGAAAGACACTAAAAAATGTCCCTCAGCCTCCCTCATTAATTAACAGAGACATATGAGATTCTGGGGAAACCCACAGAATAGTTTTGTGGTGCCATATCTTGTCTATTGCCTACAGTAAGTCTCTGAATTCATTACCAAGCATGGCTGATTTTCAGGCCCAGCTTATTTTTCATTTCCAAGCAATGTCCACTCATAAGCATACTGAATATGTTTCCTTGGCAATACTTTAAAGCCTTTCATTATTTACATTTATCCTTCACCACTGGAATTATCGCTGTTTTCAAAGAAATACAGAACATTGCCATTTGATTTTTATTTATCTGTCCAAAATCGTGTTCATCATAGCTGTAGTGTTTGTAGAATACTGAAGACATATTTATTTTCTGTCATCATTCATATCTATTGCCTCAAACAGAATGAGATGTCACCCAGTATTTTTCCAGATGAACACTGTGATTACACCACTGGTGTCTCCACACTCAAGACCATCTAACAGAGTCATTGTTTGTGAGGCTGAGTTACAGCTAATGGCACTCTGGATTTCCCAGAAAGGGTGAGTCAGGTAGAGCTAGAAAGCGTGTGCCAGCTTAATAATCGGTAAAGCCAGTGTCCTCCTGTGTTGACCTTACCCTCTGCATAACAGAATGTGGTTATTGCCGACTTTGACATTGTCCATTAAATTCCCTTGGGCATTCCAGATATTGTGGATGCAATCTCCTGGGCGATTACTCCTCAATTTACGTAAGGCCTTTTTTATTGCACCATCTGGGTAACACTGCCACTCGCTTGTTGTGTTAATGGGAATAAAAGTACTCACTCAGTCAATGAAAAAAGTTGTGGTCTTGGAATGATCCAGAGATGGCTTTCAGTAGGTTAGGCAAGGATATCCAGCTGTGAAGTGAGGAGGCTGATGGGATGGATGATGTGTGAGAAGCTTCTTGTCAGGGCTGATTCACAGACAGCACCATACCGACAGAGACATCATGCCAAAGGTTATTTCATAACTTGTTAAAATGACAAACAACAACGTAGGCAAAAGTACTTTATGTTATTCAAAGGCATGGACAAACAACAGAGCACAAACTGGTAGAGTAAGGAAATCATAGAAATGATTCTGGTGGTTCTGATGTTGACCCAGACAAGGTGATGCAACTGAAATCCGAAGGGAGAAAAAATTTGAGCTACATGCAGAGTTAATCTTTACATTAAACTAAACACAATATGTAGATTTGTTGCATTCTTTGGCATTCAATGGAAATCCAATGCTAATGAAACAACGGAAGGTTTGCATTTGCGTGAGTGTGGGCCAACAAACAGAGTAGTCTTACACTGTAAAATCCAATAAGTAAACCTTACTTAAAAAAACCATGGAAACCGATTGCCTTGAAAAATCAGACTAAAGTGGACTGGGATTCTAAAACTGAGCTTACAAGCAATTCCTTAGTGTAGTGTATTAACACTACAGCAAATTCCTCTTTAACCTACCTAGGTATTGCAAGTGAAGTGTACTTTAGTTTTCATTCATAAAACTCATGTTCTGAAGTTGAGGTTACTAATCAACCAATTCCTCATATCTGGAATATGTAGTAACAGTTACTTGAACAGCAAGTTAATCTTACTTGGTGAAACCATGGAAACCGATTGCCTTCAATTTAGCAAGTAAATATTACTCATATACACAAGTTTGAATAAAAATAGGCTCTATTCTAAAATAATGACATTTACAACTGCATCAGGTACAAATACGGCTTTGAATTATTTATTATTCTTGTAAAAACAACAAAATTGTGTTGTTTTAATAAAAAAAAAAACATCTTAAAATGTCTTAAATGGCACAATTTAGCTGTAGCAACAACCTACATCTTCCTTTTTTCTCCTTGAACATTTTATAAAAATCTTTAAGTATCTCAGTAGCCTGTACCATATAAAAATCAACAAAGTAGTCTAACGTAAATTAACACAATACATGAAAAATACTGTCTTCTTAAAGGGATATTCCACCATTTGGAGAATTACACTCATTTTCCACCTCTCCTTGAGTTAAACAATTGATTTTTACCTTTCTCCAGTTCATCCAGCCGTTCTCTGAGACTGGCGATACCACTTTTAGCTCCAGCCTAGCATAGATCATTGAATCGAATTAGTCCATTAGCATCTCGCCTGCTAGCATCACGTTTAAAAGTGACTAAGATTCCCGGTAATTTTCCTATTTAAAACTTGTCTCCTTTCAAGTAAGAAAGTGTAATAAGACCAATGGAAAATCAAATGTAGAGATTTTCTAGGCTGATTTGACATGGAACTATACTCTCATTCAGGCGTAATAATCCAGTCACTAACCGATTCGTCTGCTGCAGCTCAACTTTGTTGCTGGAAGTTAGCCTACAGTGACTATTTTCAGGTGCTGCATGATATCATTGTGCTGCTGTGCCCATGGTGTTCCTTGATTATTACGCTGGAATGAGAGTATAGTTCCATGTCAAATCAGCCTAGAAAATCGGCACGTTTAATTTTCCGTTGGTCTTATTACACTTTCTAACTTGAAAGGAGACAAGTTTTAAATAGGAAAATTCCTGGAAATCTTAGTCACTTTTAAACGTGATAAGCTAATGGTCTAGTCAGATTCAATGATCTATGCTAGGATGGAGCTAAAACTAGTATCTCCAGACTCGGAGAACGGCTGGATGAACTGGAGAAAGGTAAAAATCAATCGTTTAACTCAAGGGGAAATGGAAAAAATGAGTGTAATTCCTAAAATGGTGGAATATCCCTTTAAACATCTCTTAAAACTTAATCGGGCCACCAATTTATAGGGCCAAATTGTAAATGACTTACCACCACAGACTTAAAGGGGAATTCCGGTATGATATTGACCTAAAGTGTGTTGAAACATGATGCAGAATATGAACGTATGTCTCATAGCTCATCTCGGCTTGTCCCCTGCACTCCGAAATCTGGCACTAGTTAGCCGATGCTACCAACAGCTTTTTCAATGGGGTTGCCTCGGCATCGGCCTAGCCATGCAAATAAATCACTGTTTCACAGCATTTACGAGGCTCAAAATATCTCCACACTTCATTGGTAGACTTCCGAGGGCCCTGACATTTAAAACGAGACATTGAGAACTTGGAAAAAGCACTGGTAGTTTATTTACAAGACGATTTATACAGACAGTACCTTAAGGAAGTTTACCGTTCGCAGCCATCTTGAATTTAGTCACGATAAGTCGAGCGACGAGTACGAATGAACAGGTATGATAAGGGATCAGATTCCAAAAATAATTCCGTGGAAATGCATGTATTCCAGTTGCTTCCAGTAGCAGCAACTGGAATCCATGCATTTCCACAGAATTAAGTTTACCAATTAAGTGTGGAGATACTTTGAGCATCGTAAATGGTGTAAAACAGTGATTTATTTGCTTGGCTAGACCGATGCTGAGGCACCCCCATTGAAAAAGCTGTTGGTAGCATCGGTTAGCTAGCGCCAGATTTCGGAGTGCAGGGGACAAGCCGAAATGAGCTATGAGACACACTTTGAGACACACTTTAGGTCAATATCACACCAGAATTCTCCTTTCAGTTTAGAACCATATAAGCTCAAAAAATAGAAAACATCTCAGCAGAAGATTTTTAAGACTTTGCCATTTTGGTGGTAGCTTGTTCTGACCCAAACCAAGCATCACCTTTTGAATGAAATTCAATGTATTTTTCATTGACTTGGGGTAATCAAGGTGTAAGGCATATGATAACCCAAACAAGATGCAGAGGGCCTCAGGCAAACTTTTGAGTCCATCCATTACCAGCCTCCCCTCAATGATGATGGCTGTAGACACTGGCTCCAGGTGGATAAGAGTTGGATCAACCAGTGTGTCATCATCAATGACCGTCAACAGCCCAAAGGAGACTTGTGCCCACACATCCTCACCATCAGTAACCTGTAAAACAAATAGAAACACAAAGACAACAGTTAAATATATGACTAATTAGTTATTAGCGTCCAAACTGTACCTTGCTGAAATATAAAATAAATTAACGGTAATGCTGCTGCAAGTAATCCAAGCTTTGTGTTGATCTCTTGAGGATGTCATCAGCATGAAATGATACAAAAGATTTAGAAACATACAAGCAATTTTCAGCATTGTATTACATCCATGGAAACTTACCACTTACCGTAAATGGTGTAAACCAGTGATTTATTTGCATGGCTAGGCCGATGCCCGAGGCACCCCCATCGGAAACCTGTTGGTAGCATCGGCTAATAGCGCCAGATTTCGGAGTGCAGGGGACAAGCCGAGATGAGCTATGAGACAAAAGTTCAAGGTATCATGTTTCAACACACTTTAGATCAATATCATACCGAACTTCTCCTTTAAATGTTGAATACACACTAGTATGAAAATCACAGCCTTCATATGGGCATGGAATGTTCATTTCAAATGACTACGCACATGTGTGAAAAAATCTGCTTCAGTGCAGGGCTCCCCATATGACTGAAAAGTGCATAAACAATCCATATGAAGACAAGGTATTGGTTGTTGCCGAATACCCGCCATGTCTTAGACGATAATGCTTAAATAACTGACCTCTTTTGTCTGCCGAAAAAATGCAATGCTTACATTTCCACTGCATGCTTACACTACCATCTTCTAACCTGCTAACCTTAACTTTGATTCTGTATTCACTACCTCCTGCTTTAAAATTCTAAATTAGCTGCCAACTTTGAATTGGACAGTAATTTACTAGTAGTTAAAGTTACACATTCATTTATCCAACTGTTAATGCAAAACATCTGTGGTGTGGTGGGGGGAAGGGGGGCCATCGATCTAATGTTAGCTCCTTCGAACCAAAAACATGCCTGGGCAAAATAAAAACAGTTCACCAACATGTATATCCTTACAGCTTACCACAAAGTCTTCCGAAAGGAAAAGGTCTGATGTTTATTTTTTATCTTCTGAATGCTTTCAACAACGACTCTTCGGAAGAGCAAACTGAGAGGGCGAAAATTCAAATCACTCCAGCACAGTAACGTTAACGTCTTCCTTGCATGCTCCCACTTCTTCTTCTTCTTCTTCCCTGCAGAAATACGCGCAAGTTCGCCTCCTAATGGTAGAAATGTGTCACTGTTGAGGTTACTTGTCTCAGACAAGTTGACCTCAGTCTTATTATGAAGTAACATGCTTTTTTCAACATGGAAGTAACTGTTACTTTACTCAAATCATTAAGATGCACACATTTGTTGCTGAAAGTAAAGGAAACAAGGTTAATGCAAGTTTACACAAGTGTTAGATTTTACAGTGTATACAAGATTTTTCACTTAAATAGTCTCTGTTTGATTTAATTATTTTGGTTTTGGAAAAATAATGCTTGTACATGATCTATATGCATACCCCAATGTGGTGGATTAAGATAAGAATTCAGAAGACATTGTAAAGGGCAAATAAGCATGGGATATGCTTACATGCATGGAGCTTGGCAGCAGAAAGCCCACTGTAGCTGAAATTTAAGACGAGGGTTGTTGTTCCTTGTGACCTGGTGCTTATCCATCTCTCACAGCCCAGCAGTCCCTGAATAAAACAAAAGGGAGAAAAAACAGGCAAAAACTCAGCAGACCTACACACTCACACAAACTCTTTTCAGATGCACGTTTTAAATCAGGAAAACAATGTGAGCCATAGAAGCCCCTGAAAAGCAGGTAAGCCATCTGCAGTGGTGTATAGCAGCATCCCCATGCCTATGTGATCACGTCAGATCCTGACGGATCTGCCAGACTAAGTTGCCCTTCCTGTCTCAGGCCTAATTTCATAATGAGGCAAAGCTTATGTAACTGAGCTGGGACAGCGTCTCAGTGCTGCTAAAATATGCTATTTGAAGCGTTTCTGGAACTAGTATCATTTCTGAACCCCCCCCCCCCTCCCCCCAAAATCCTCCTTTGTGCATTTCTTTTGTGTCCTTCATAGAGCATGGATGTCCCGGAAATTACCCTGCATTTATCCATTTGAAATCGAGCTGATTATAGACTTGCTGGAGTTACTGATATTCATTTATGCCATCTGCACACATTACAGCATTACCTTTACACATTATAGTCCGGGTAATGACATAGAAAAAGCCATATATGCTTGCTCTCTCATATCCACTTGCACAATTTAAGTAAATGACAATTTAAGGGTTTCTCTAGGTGCACATATGGAGAGATATCTTTCTATGTCCGATGAGAGCAGGTTCTATTCATCCTTCATCCACTAGGAATATTGGGGACCATTATCTTTTTATTACTTCTTTATTATAAGGACTATAATGTTATTTGTTTACCTATTCACTCATTGTGCAAATTACAGATTTAGATACAATGGTATCGTCCAAATTCCTATAGGAGAGGGAGAGAGAGAGAGAGAGAATTTCCAGATACAATGTCTGGAGCTTTTATTTTACTCTAATTGATGGTGTGGAATCTGTCAAAATGTGAGTTATATGAAGAGGGAAAAAAGATATGTATCTCCTCCAAAATGTAAAACAGATTGACTCTTACCTATCAGAGTACCATACCCGTCTTTCAGGCAATTTCACATCACATTTTTTTTACATACCACGTGCAATGAACACATTGCCCTATCTTGTATTTCACCTTGTCCTCCTGGCTATGACAAATCATACTCACTCCAGTAGCTTGTTACTGATTAGGGGAGAAACTGGTGCACTTCTCATTCCTGTCTATCCCCGCTTCCCTGCTTTTTACCTCTCAGATATGTCAAAATGCGTAGCATCCTGAGCTGAGATCCATCCAACATTTGAATTAAATTACAAAAGGGTCCCTGGGCAGACTGTCTGTTTTTTTACCACAGGAAATTAACTGACCGAAGCATGAGCCACCTTTTTCCTCTTTGGAGGAAAAAGGTGATTTAATAACCAGCGTATTGCATCAGACCTCTGTCATGCCAGCATGTCAATAGGGAATCGTTTTCAGATCTGCAAAATTCTGTTGTCTTTTTAAAGCCATTGCTCAGCTGCACTCAAATGAATATCAACATTGCACAGAGTCCAACCGTCATAGCTTTGGAGAAAATTAAGACACCACTCCGTTTTTTCTTCTATCAGCATAGACATAGTTATGGCAGCCAGTATTCAAACATAAGTACACCTTTGTAGTCAACTGAATGAGGCAGTGATACAGTGATCACCTTGAAACCAATCTTACAAGAAGGAATAGAAGAATCATTGCATTGACATCACTATCCTCTTGCATTAGGACCTGCTGGCAAAATAGCCCCTACATAATTGAAGTAGAAACATAACTATTGATCATGGTGAGAAAAAACATACCCTTTGGATAGGACCGTAGCAGACTAAAATAAGGTAATCTTATATCTAATGAGTCAAATTTTCTGCTTTGCCCAAGTTAACACTTGCCTGGTCATCTAATGGTTAGATGGAGACATGAAGAGGCCTACAACAGTCTCTTGCATCCACTGAGCATTTGATGGAGGGTCTGTGAGGATCTGAGTGCTTCAGCAAGGCTTGATGGAATCAGGCAGATTTGTCAGCAAAATTAAACAGTCATAATACTCAGGTCTACATATTTGTCAGATTTAAGCATCTTCACTCCCTCTTGTCTGAGAAAAAAGATACTGCAAATGCTGCGTTTCTGCTGCTAAAGGGGGCCTACAGTATATGCAATTGTTTGTAGACAATGACAACTGGTGAAATTAAAAACATATTGCCGTGTTTTCAAACCTTGAATAAAGCAAATACATTTGTGTCAATAGTTAATCATTATTAATAATATTAATGAATTTGAAGAGTTTCTGGATGTGTTAATAATACATATTCATATTTATGATGTTTTAACTTACAAAGATGTGAGAGAAATCAATATTTGGTGGAACAGATTTTCAATTAACTTCATGCATCTTGGCATGCTCTCCACCAGTTTTTGGGTGATTCTTGACATAAAACTTGTTCATGGCTCATATGTCCATTCAGGCCTGCAACATAAAGAATTTCTATACAGTTAACTTAGTTTCCTTTTCTATAATTGCCTATAACTGTTAATACCTGCAAATATATACAAAACCACTGGGACACCTGCCATTATACCCACAGGAAATTTAATCACATTAAATTCTAAATCCATATTAATATGGAATTGCACCACAGCTTCCACTCTTTTTGGAAGATTTTAGAGTGCAAGTATATTTGCCCAGAAGAGGAGTATTTCTGCATAGAGACTCATTCTTTATGGGTCAGTGAAGTCCTTCCATACCAATCTCGCCCAACAAACTCTTTATGGATCTTGCTTTGTGTACATGCTGGAACCAGAAAGGGCTTCCCTGAACTGTTCCCGAAATGTTGTAGTCTAAGCATAGAACTGTCCAAAATGTCGGTACTGAAGCATTAGAAATTCCCTTCACTAACCCAGCCCAGAAAAAAAACATACTTTCATCATTATCCCTCAACCAGCGTGCTCCACAGTGCACAAAGCAAGGTCCTAAAAGATGTGTTAAAGTAATTTTGGAATGGAAGACTGGACTGGCTCACAGATTAGGTTTTACATCATTAAACACCTTTGGGATGGTCAAGAGCAGACATTGTGAGCCAGTTCTTCTCATCCAACAGTGCCTGGCCTCAAAAATGCATTTTCTGGATTGATGGGCAAAAATTCCCACAGACCCTCAACAATCTTGTGGAAAGACTTCCCATGAGTGAAGGCTGTTATGGGTTGCAGAATGGGATGTTGCTGTCTAAGTGGGGTATACACTTATCATGCATGCACTTCCTTTATTCCCTCCTCTCCTTATTCTGCCAATTTCTCTTTCGACTACACCTTGATTAGTATATCTAAAACTTATGTAGGCTACTCTCATCTTGATGTTAGGACGCTGGCCAGCCCGAAATTAACCCCGCCTACACACATTTAAGTTGGGAGAGATTTGAGAGGCTACTTCGGGTTAATTGGGTCTAGTATTAATTGCTACGGGTTAATTGGGTCTAGTATTAATTGCTACCTAAGGTCTCCTCATAAAGGGCTCTAGAAATAAATTTCCACCAATATAATTCCCATCATGGCCCTTCGGGGCCTCCGTAGCCGACCTCTGCATTGTAGCTTGAATGTTATTCCTTATTTTTTTTAAGTGGATTTAGATAAACGCGTCTGCTAAATGAACAAATGTAAATGTAATGTTATGTCTATATTTCCTCAGTTTCCATTTAACATGACGCATAACATCAGATAACCCCTGACGTCAGTATCCATTGGCTCGTGAACTGGGATAGGATATGCGATGTTCCCGGAAGTCCTATATTTGGCGTTCGCCGAGCTGGAGTCATGGCTGCTTACATTGTTTTAGGCTAGTTAGCCTTTCGTTGTATATTAATTTGAATAATACTGGAACCAATACCTCGAACATTCTGCACTTAGTTATTATATCGTTAACCATTTTCCGACCCACAACAACCAGCTCGTTATGTCAAAGGGTTTTTGTACCTCATTATTTTGCTATTAGCTATACAGAACTGTTGGCTAGCCTAGCCAGCAAACGATAGCCGATTCAGGTAACGTTCGCTGGCTGATTTGCCGGCCGAAGATTGCGCATTATTGTATTGCTATTCCTTTTATCAGCACATTATTGCAAAGTCAGGGGCTTCTATTAATAATTTTGAGTCTCAATGCCCGAGCAAGGCCCTAGGATGAATGGTTTCTCCCTCGGCGAACTATGCTGGCTGTTCTGCTGCCCGCCCTGTCCAAGTCGTATTGCAGCTAAGTTAGCATTTCTCCCACCGGAGCCCACATACTCCGTGCACACTGATGCAAATGGGACGACAAGCCTTCATTTAACCGAACGTGCTGATTGGCAATATTCCCAACGTGAATTGGATGCAGTCGAGGTATTCAACACCCGGACGAGTAGAGGAAACCGGGTTGGATGCATGTTCGTCCGATGTGCTCCAAACAGTCGGTATACTTTACTGTTTTCCCACGGCAACGCGGTTGACCTGGGTCAGATGTGCAGCTTCTACATTGGCCTCGGCTCGAGAATCAACTGCAATGTATTCTCCTACGATTACTCTGGTTATGGCGTGAGCAGTGGGAAACCATCAGAGAAGAATCTTTATGCCGATATCGAAGCGGCCTGGCAAGTTCTCAGGAACAAGTGAGTACCTACTCCGAATTTATGCTAATAACAGCTTAGCTGCTATGTAAAGCTAACGGTGTCTCCCACAGAGCTGAACTCAACGACCCTGGGCCTTGGAATTGGGCCCACTGACACTGCATATCTGCAAGATAGGGATACAGGGCAGGTTTACATTTCTATGCAGCATCCATTTGTCGGAGATCACCATTAGCTATTCTTTGTCTCCATAGCTACATCATCTACGTCACGTAAACCACTTACAAAAGGGTCATCTAAAAATACTGCTCATTCTACTGTCTGTGCTACCAGTCGTTTTGATCGTCGCTGATCATACATGATGGCTGTCCGCAGTATTACTGTTGGCTATAGCATTTGTCAATTGTGACGATGACTATTCAGTTCAGACATAATGCTGATTGAGTCGTTTCATAGGGAGGATGCATTTCACGAAGACTAAATTGTATACCTATTCACGAGTAGGCCTGTCCCCTAATTCAGGCTGGGGTACTGTAGGAAAGCAGTTTCTTTTAATACACCTGGTCCATTGTATTGTATATCTATTCACTATATTCTGGAAGGCACACATGATGGGTGATTTGAATAGCTACCATGTCCAAGCTGTGCTGCTACTCACACGGTTGAAAGCTACTTCCTGAAAGAAGACTCAGCGGTAGTTTAGAGGGATGAAGTCATGATGGGATGACTTCCTGCTTGTAGACAACAATAGAGCTCAACGGGAAGAAGTACCAAGATGGCCAGTATTGACCAGTGCTGGAAGGAAATCGCTCCTTTGTTCATTGTGTGGGAAGCAAGAAGCACTTACTGCTGCTACAGTGGGGAAGAATGAGGAGACATTATACAGTCAGCCACAAATGTGTTTTTCTATTAGATATTCTATTTTAGCCCTCATCCTGACTGAATTGCCTTGTTATGCCTTTGTCATGAAAACCTGTAGTTCCTAGACTGGAGAATTGTTTAGTTGAAGGAAAAAACTGGGTCATCAGGCATACAATCTTGAACAGACCATAGAGTTTAGATGTATTTTACGTAAGTCTCACTGATCTGAAGATATAGAGTAATGTCATACATGTTGATTTGAGTGAGCATATCTTTCTCTCTGTTGTTCATAGTGCTTCTTGCTCCTAGGAGAATGTAGGCCATCTCAAACCATCTCCATTGGTTCCTCATCCAAATAGTTGGTCTATCAGAGACCATCTAGACAGAGTTGTCGCGGCACACTTCCGGCTATATTATGGGCTGGTGTCTTTATGGTAATGCAGCTTGATTCAAAAGACCAAATGATAAGGAAACCCATTTTTATGACAATATAAAAATATGGGACTATTTTTATTTCTTTATCACAGCCTCTCTTAACATTATTTTTGACAAGGTTAACTGATGCATCATTTTTTTATGTAAATCTCTAGGGAAAATAACGTGTCCTTAATGCGTCCTTCAAGCAATTAAGCTAAATTAAACATTTTGTATATTCAGTGCACCCTTGATTGGTGTTCAGATTGGTTGTGTCATGCCCTTTGGGTTGGATGGTGATGACCTGTAAAACAAAAGCAAGCAACAACATCTTGCATTCTCTGAGCCATTCCATTATTATCCTGGTCCTGGAATGTTTGGTTTTCATAGATATCATAATGATGTGATTACTGTAAAATCTTCTGTGAAAACGGTTAGTTCCCCAAAAATATTGATAAATGACCGTGCTTGACATTTGTTCAGAACAGTTTGTCTGTTTTCACATATTACTCTGAGCTGAAATGCAAGTTTATTTTTTTTTAAAAGCCCTAGGTATGATTAACATAACATTTTGTGTAGAACTTACTACACTCTGGGAAAACCACTCGGTTTCAGTCAAATTCTTCACATACCAGTGAAACATTAACAAAAGCGGAATTATCAGCCCTTATCATACCTGGGTAAAAATAGTTCAAGGGGAACATACCTTTTAAGTAAAGCAAGACATATAAAGTGGTTATTGCCTATATGTTAATTCCTTCAAAACAGATGAAGGCTTCAAAAGGTGTTGCTTGGAAAAAATTGTTAGCACCCTTTATCAACACCCGACACGTTTGCAGTTCCTCTCTTGAAGAGTTTGCCAGCTGTTGGCAAGGTATTAGCTATTGGAAATAAGAACTTGTGAATTTTGCCATCAGTCTGTATTAACACTCAGGTTTTCACTCAACAAATTACTTTAATTGTCATATTACTGGCCAGAATGTAAACATATATATTTTGTCCAGGAGCAGGTAACAGTCATGAACTTGCAAGACCAGTTTTGTCATTTATGGCTTAATGTGAACATCTACTTATGAAGATCGGGGTTGTAGTCTGATCCGACCAACCAAGTTTTCTAAGTCGACTTAATGCATTGCCATGTACTGTGGATAGTTAAAGGCACCCTTAAGAGTTTTTTTTTACCTTAACATAATGTTTCCAAAATAATTTTAATGGCACATAACTAGGGATGTAACGACTACCGGTATAATGGTAAACCGCGATAAAAATGTTGACGATAACAATTACCATTTTTATTTCATATATCATGATTATCACGGATAATTACTACGGTGTGGAAACCGTGTGTTTAATCCTTCCCAGCTTCATCCAAACCTGCTTTTGACATACAGTAGGCCCTACTGATTCTGTTATCTACTTGATGGATTTAACTGTGGCACAAAGCCAATTAAACATGACCTAGGAAAAAGTGAATGGGACAACACACAATGCCACGGTAATGCTATGCTATGAATTAAGAATGCTCAGCTCAGCCAGGTTTGTTTGTGCAGTCAGGATGTAGGCCTATGAATGTGAATGAAAATATGCCCTTCTCCAGTAGCAATAGGCCACCTTAAAATGCACCAGAATAAAAGAATCTCCTCAGTAACAATTTTTTACCCTCCCTCAGCACTCCCTCTATGAGCACCCCCAGGTGAAAATGAGCTCCAGCGTCCCTGGTTAAATGTTGCACTTTTGATAAGGTTTTGCCTATATTTTGTAAGATAGTTTCCAAAAGTGTGAAAGCATTTACTATTTCAGCTTATGTAGGCCTATTAGTGCTTTCTGAACATATTGAACACACTTAAAAATACCGCGATCATACCGAAAACCGTGATAATTTTGGTCACTATAACCGTGAGGTTAAATTTTTATACCGTTACATCCCTACACATAACCATGACGAATGCCATTGTCTGAGCGGCCCTCTATAGGCGATTACCGACCTAGCAACTTTCTGTGTTTGGGTAGGAACAACTATGTTTTCACTTTGGTTACATTGTCTGCTCAGGTCAAAGCTAGCTTGATTCACCTTGTGTCAAGACAATTTTCTGTGTGCATTTTTAATCATATTCTGTAGTGATTTGTCCGTTAAGGGTCTCAGAGTAAAAAGTAACTGAAGTGGCAGGAACAAACTACTCTTAATAGATAAGCACACTGCTCACCTGCTCCCTAAGTGTTTTATAGTGCCTTTTTCCACAAGGACCACTCACTTTAAAACCTCAATGTTCACCCGTCATTGAAGGCCGTGTTTGCCTTCCTCTCCAAGTCACCGCTAGCACTTCCCTCTAATTAGAGTGCTGGACGCCATGGTTTCCTCCCTGACCATGCTGAGCTCCCGGTGCTGCCTGCCAGGCTGTGGATAGCCTTTGACTTGCATGGTTGGTTTGCAGCTCAATGATTCGATCTTTGACAAGACGGTGAACTCGGTGGCATTTGTGTTGGCGGTTTTTAAGAGTTTAGGTGACTGAGAAAGAGTCCATTGCACTCTGGGTAGTTGAGCTATGAATTACAATCAGCTTTCCATTGGGATTGATAATCTGATTGTGCCAAATAGTATTGTTGGGCGAGGCGTAATGAAGTCCAGCATTAAGCAATTTATTACCCATTCAACCCTTAGGGAGTATCGCACCTCCGAAGCATGATAATGCGATTCCATCGAAATTCAAGGACGGTCCGCTCCCTATGATAAGGCAGTGCCAGGTAAAACTCGCCGTGAAAGTGAGCATGCTATTTTTGTTGGCACTCAAAATAGATTTGCGAGAAATCTCCTTTTTTATAACACAAAACCCCCTCTGCTTGTGTGCTTTCGTCAGAGTGTAGGAGGGAGATTTTTTTTTTTCTTCCCGTGGCTGTTGAATCCAGCCCATCTCATCCCACCCCTGTCCAACCCTGCCTCTCATGGGCTCCAATCTGTTCCCAGCCTCTGGCGTGGGTGTGTGAGTGACTATTTGTGCAGTGAGAGGGAATACAGCCTAATAAGGGGGCGGTTCACAGGTGCAGGGCAGAGGTTGGCACCCGGTGGCTGGCTGGGCACAGTCTGTGAGCGCCACGCTCTCCAGCTCCGCTCTGCAGCCCATCAGAGGATAAGCTACTGACGATGGGACACCAGGTCTCTGAATCCTGGTGAGGATGACGATTGTGAAAATCCAGACTGCGGAGCGAGGAAGGGGTGATTAAATTGCAAACATTGTATGAATTGTGGGTTGCACTTAAAGGCTTTTGAATGGTTCAAATAACATCTTTATAGCACCTGCTATTGTAGAGTCACTGAAGGACAAGTATAGGAAACACCCTTTTCTTTTCCCCAATGCAATTGCTTTTAAATCTGTGTCGGGAAGAATGTGCTCAGAGAAGTGTCTTTGGATTCAATTACTTGCTCCTCTCCAGCCCGATGGCTCTCGGAGGTCGGACTCAGGTAACAGTGTTGCAGCCAATTGTAGCCCAATTTCCAGCTGCTGAAGAGACAAGACATCACCACGCTCCAGTGTGCTGTGCCGGGGCGGTGAGCACACCTGGCTGGGTGCTCATGGGGGTCGCCGTCTTGTTTTTCTCTGTGTCTGGTGCGCTGCGGAGAAAGGTTTGCGGGCCGGGATTGGGTCGGCCTGTCATATGCCACCCAAGTGTGCTGGGAGCAGCTCGCAGAGAGGAAGCAAGCCAGCGTCAGAGTGAGCCTTAATCTGAAGACAGAGCTGCTGGTAATAAGGGCGGTCGTGGAGTCTGCCTGTGGTACTCCCTAATGATTCAGTCAGGCCCTCATAATGATGGAGTGGAAGGAAAGGATGTCCAGGCATTCACTGGTTCAACAGTGGGGGAAATAAAATAAACCATCTAAGTCTTAGCATGGGTAAAGCCTAGTTAGTGTTGACTGATAGATTACAGTGAAGCACTGCAATAATTGGTTTGCAACCACTGTAATTGAGGTCATGATTGAAATCATATCTGCTCTGTTAAGGCTAAGGCTACAACTTGCTGTGTACATAGGAATACAGTACATATCCATGCCATCCGCATCAAAATGTCCCTTATTTCCCACTGAATCTTGCACATTTTGACATTCTTTTTTTAGACTTTATTTTATTTTATTTCTGTGAACACCTTGGGTCAATTGCATTTAATGCATTGCTATATAAATAAATGTGACTTGAATTGACTAAAGAATACCACGATGCTGTTAACTTACACCCTTTTCTTCTGTGAGTCAGTGAGGGTACATTCGATATTTTACAT
Organism: Alosa pseudoharengus; assembly: GCF_046254945.1. Classification (NCBI taxonomy): domain Eukaryota; kingdom Metazoa; phylum Chordata; class Actinopteri; order Clupeiformes; family Clupeidae; genus Alosa; species Alosa pseudoharengus. The sequence goes on along the minus strand of NW_027468630.1, from coordinate 19,730,626 downwards.
CATGCCGTTACGACACTGTCGCACTTTAAATTAAAGGGGTCATCCTCAGCCACTGGCTCAGTAAGCTGTTTGTTTATGGCCTGAGGTGGGACCTCAGTAAATTATCCTCTCACAGGCAGGAGAGGAGGGGTCCGTATCATCTGTCTTAGGCCAGGCATGCCTGTCACGGATGTGTTAACAAGGGCATGTTCAGCGGCCCAGACCCCTGCTGATTTGCTTTCTCACAGTCTTGACAGGCTGCAAAAGACTTGGCAAGACGACTGTGGGTGGGATACGACTGAGTTCTCTCGACTGATCGTATGGAATTTGCAAATTTGTCAGACAGACCTAATTCAGTGCTGTATGGAAGAGATTTTCTCTTTTTTTGCTCCAGATTGTATATAAAATTGCTCAGACTGGACCTTATGTGTTGTGTGTTTTATTAGCTGTTGTGCTTTTATTTTATTGCTCATAAAACAAACCAAAAAAAAGCACGCAGCCTCAGTCGAGCCAGGAATCGAGTCCAGTTCATTTAGCAACGTAAAAGCCATAGCTGCAGCTGCTGCTGTATATTTATGCCTGAAAACTGCAAGCAAACTTTAACTAACTTGTGCTTATCCTGCAGTGGTGGTCAGCCGCTGATAACGTGTCTAATAAATGGTTCCTAAATTGGTAACGGAGAGGGAAGCCCCAGCTCTAGAGACTTAATTAGCATGCCTGCTTGTACCCTTTAAGCAGTGTACACTGAACCATGTCGCCAGAGGATTCATTTGCACTTCCAAGAAAGTATTAAAGGATGCTGCTGGATATGTTTGTATGTGGCACCTATGCTTGCTAATCCTGTTTAGCTGTCTTGACATGTTAAGGGTGTTAAGGATGCAGCTTAAAGATAATTCATCTCTAATTTGCCACCATTTTGGACGACCTCTTTATTGTTTGCTGTTTAGTGACTCATCAGGTCTCACCGTGTGCTGTGTAAGTTATCAAGCGCAGAGTTTCCTCTTCGCATTCACGTGTATGGTGGCACCCAGATATTACGATCAATTTACGGTCGATTATGAGGCGTGCATAGAGTGTTTATTTTTCGGTTTAGTGTTGGTTGCATCACCTTGCCAAACCAGAGCTTTTGTTATTTAATATTCTGTTCTCTGCGTGGTGTGACATGATCTGAAGCAATTTGACATGTTCATTCACTCCATTCCATAATTCCAGCGTTCCCACATACCACCCTATAAAAAAAGGCATTGAATGAAAGCACCAGTCAGATGGCGTTTTAATATTTAATCCGAGTGACCAAAGGTGAGCTGCGTGTGGTGTGGTCTGCGCTGAGGTGATTGTGAGCCTGTTTGCCAGCGGGGGTCATCATTGCTAATGAATGCAGGGAGGAGGGATGGTCAGTCCTGTGGCTCTGTCGCTGTTTGTTCTCTCTCTGCCGGGTGTTTTCTTGTGCTGAATTGAGAGTAGGTGTTTGGAGAAGAGGATAGTGTTTCCACATCATCCCTGCTTGAGATTGGCTTGAGCTTCTATACAACTCTGACCACACACAGGCACACACACATTGGCTATCCTGATTTTACCCCTGTGCAATATCCTTAGTGCACCGAGTTTCCAGATGCAGCAGCCATTACAATACAGCAGGGGGTCTTCAGGAAAATCAATTACAAGTCAGCACAGACTTGATTAATTGTTAATCTCTCATCATTTCAGTATGGCTGTAGAGATGAGTCCTTCCCGAGCTAAAGGAGCGACCGTGATCTACTCAGTAATGAGTATATCACTTCACTGTTTGCCATTTCAAATGCTAGAATGTCATAGGTTCTCTCTGAGAAATGCCAGCCGGAGTTCAAATAAAATTCCAAGAGAATGTCATGTTGAATTTCCCCTCTGCCACCGCTTACCTCGCCAGCCAGCGAGGACGAGACGTGAATCATTGAGTTCAGAGTCGCTCGGGGCAAAGTATTTCTTCTCGGAGACCTTAAACACTTCTTCGTCATGTTTTGGGAAAAATGAGGACTGCATTGTCGTCTAAGCCACTCTCCCATTCTGTGTGTGCTGAATTTGCGTACATGTGCAAATTTAATCTGGTTATTAACATGATGATGCCTGTGCAGAAACGAGGCAGACTTAGCTAATGTTTGAATTCAGGAAAGACGCCACATAGTTTTCATGCAAAGAGAGTGGCCTTGCTTTCTTAAACCAAAACATTGCAGGAACGGGTGTTGTTTCTTCTCTTTAGTGGGAAAGGAAATACATCCGCTTTGTTTATTTTGGCCAAGTGTTTGTTTTCGACATACAGTGACTGCCGTGTGTGGAGTGTTGAACCTTCCAGTATGAGGACATATGTGTCATTATTCTCGATTGAAAACACTTGGGCCCTGGGATTTTCCTTCTTTACAGTGAGCTATTCCCTGAGCCATCCCAACCGTGCGTGTGTGTGTGTGTGCGCGCACACACTCCAAGAGTGGCGGTAGGCCCAGCTCAGCGCTTGGCTGTCAGCTCGCTGTAGCGTGCTTCAGTGCCGTGCCGATCCTGGGTAGGTTGTTCCACACAGCCATAGCCATGCTTGTTTGTACAGGCCATTGCTCACTGCCCTCATTTTTGTGCACGGAAACATGGCATCTGCTGAGCCTGTGTGCTTTCAATAGCTTTCCGTCTGGGGCAGCCTCTATTTGGACAAGCTTCTTCATCTAAACATCCGCAAGTTTGTCGCTCACGCCCCCCCCCCCCACATAATGACACCCGCACAAAAGGGAGGTTTTAACGATCAATTCCTCATTTGAGGGAAATGTGAAAATAGCTTTGTTTTGCTGACCTGGAAAAGGGTGCTGATTTCTGCCAGCCAGTCCCTCTCATCCATTACCAAATTACCTCCAGATCAGCTCTCCACCCTCTGATCTTGATCTTCGCACACTGTTAGCAACATATTATTTGACCCTAAATGTGTTTTTCCTTCTCCATCTCTGCAGCCACAGCCCCGGGTACCACAACGGCATCAGTGTAATCAAAGCAATCCACCTTTGGCACCCAAACAGACATTAAGATCAGTGTGATTGCATGGCTCGTGGCAAAGCCAGATCATTGGATGAATGTGGTTTGGCCGAGCACAGTGTTTTCAAAGCACTTGCGGTTCACGTGGCTTGCCTTGTGAAGAAACTACTCTCTCTTTATTTCCATTACACTGTGATGTAAATTATGCTCTTTGCATAGCTCTCAGCACAGTAGCAATAGGCCTTTTAGGCCTATATCCCTGCTGTTATAGTTATGTGATGCTGAAACAGAGATGCACAGTGAAATGCCCCAATCCACTATAGTCAGGCTAGTTTTGTTGCGTTGCTTAAATCCATCTCTTGGTTTTTGGTTTCTGATGAGTAGCAATTTCAAATGTCATTTGGCTCATGTTGCATATATGAGGTTTGGTTTCTAATGGTGGTTAGGTTCCCAGACATTCGGCTTTTGATTGTAATTAACCTGACATAGAAGTCATGGAAGCGTTGTCATTCTTTTCCAAGTGTTAAAAATTAAAGGAAGAGTGGTTCCACTCATCAGAGGCTACTGTATGTCTTCGGTTACAGAAGTGGCATCTATCATCATCCCAGAGATAACATTGTTCAGTTGGTTAGCATAGTAGTCCTGTTTCACGGTCATGTAACGATAAGGAGGGTTATTGAAGCTAATTTGCAAATTATGGAGCACAATCATTTCATCTCATTAGCTTACACGCCCTCTCATTTTAGACAATGAGAAGAGGGCCAAGAATGAAGTCATTGTTTGTCCATTTTATTTATGCAAAGTTAGTCCTCACGTCTCCACTTACCACTGTAGGAGTTGGGTTTGAAATGCAGTCAAGAAATGAAGATGACCTGCATTATCTGCCTGCTACTAGTACTTTGTATTTTTGAATTTATTTCCACAAAGTGTCCTTTTACAGCAGAAGGAATACTTTTCCCTCCTGTATGTACTGTATATTACAGGGCAAAGTAGATGCGGTCGATAACATGACCAGTCGTTAGTTCCCTCTAATAAGGTGACTTCCTTTTGGTAGAGTTACTTTAGTAACAAATATAGCTCATCTCCAGCTGTTTCAGTTTTGTCGTTGAACATCCTCACCTGGGCCCGCAGGGACCGTCGGGTCCTTCTCGGCTTGTAGGGCCTGCCCTGCTGAGGCGACCGCCAGCCCCCAGGGCGGTCAGATATCAAAAGTGGCACCGTTTAGCCTGAAACGCCACGCATACCTGACATGCTGTGCGTTGCCAACTGTGATTGAGTTGCAGCTCGCTCCTCCAGGACAGAGTCCGGCTCTCGCTCTCGCTCTCAACACGAGCGTGCCAGGAACGTCAGGGCGAGCGACACGAGAGGAATGGAGCCATTCCGCGAGTGCCTCTCTGAGGGGCCTGCGCTTTATTAAGACGCACAGAGTCCTTGCCCGAGATCGGCGGGACGGCATTAAGTCCTGACAGCTGTCAGGGAGGCCGCTCTGAGCACATCTTAAAAATGTCCAATAAAAACAACCACCGCTGACAGCTACCTGCTCCAGGACATACACAAGCCCTTCTTCTTTCCCCACCTTATGTTTAGCAGTTAAAGTCTCTGTTTTGACAGTTAACTTGGTATTTTATTGAAGCGTGCCATGCAGCCCTGTGTTCAGACAGAGCGGTGCAATTTAAGCTCATGTTGGGTAACACTGTCTGGTGTGACAAGATTTACTGCTGTTTTTAAAGGGTGGTTCACTTTAGCTAGCATCTGGATCCTTAATGCTAATCATGTTATTTGATCTCTGTTTGATCTGCTTTTATTTAAACTCTTGTTCAGATGGAGACTTGTTATTTTTTTTTTAACTGAAAATCTATGACTGAGCAGAGTTGCCTCACAACCCCCCCCCCACCCCCCTTCTCCCACCCCTGTGCCCTCAGGTATGGAGTGACGCCAGAGAACATCATCCTTTACGGCCAGAGCATTGGCACGGTGCCCACGGTGGACCTGGCGTCCCGTTATGAATGTGCTGCCGTCATCCTGCACTCCCCGCTCATGTCCGGCCTGCGCGTTGCCTTCCCTGACACCCGCAAGACTTACTGCTTTGATGCCTTCCCCAGGTGAGTGGTGCTGGCTGATTGGTGTGGTTTTGGAGGCTGGCTGCCGCGGTCCGCAGCGCAGGTGCTCGGACTCTCGCAGTGCGCTGACCCCAGCCAGTGCACAGCCTCAGCAGAAACACCGTCTGCTGCTCTCATGTTTTTCCCCTGTCAGCTCAGCCAGGTTCTCCGCCCTCTTCCTGCCACAAAGCTAATTTACTCCTTTCAGTGAAAAATACACACACCCAACTTTTGACTTGTGTAAGCACACACAGACACACACACGTTTAGTTTGGATGTCCATTATCATCAGGATATCTCTGGCTTTCCATCCGTGTCATTATGTGTGATTTGGAATGCATTTACACGACACGTAGCCCTATGGGTTTTTTTTCGCCGAGCCATGCTCTTACAAAAGTGCTCTAGTGCCTCTCTCACACAGGCTTCAACACGCCAATGAGCTTCCGCGCACACAGCCTCGCTCCAGCATTCTCTCCCCATCACATCGGCTGCCCTCAGCATGTTTCAGCTGCCCCTTCGCTCTTTGTTGTGCCACTGAAAATAGACGTTTGCTTTGAAAGTCGGGCGGCGACGTCACCGAGGTCCTGCTTTAACTTAGCACCTCGTAATGTGCGCCAGGCCTTTTTATGAAGCCGAGCTCAGCTTGTGCCCAAGTAATCAAGCGTTTATGGAACCACACAGCAGTCCAGGAGTTCTTTTGATCCAGATTTCTTGTCTAGGCTATTTCATTTTGTGGGTGCTTGGCTGGCTATGCGCAGGTGGAACTGTGCATGAGTGTACCATTTTCATATCCTCGTTAGTTCTTTACACACCACTGTTTTTGCCTCACCTTCACCTCAGCTTACAGTCATGATCGCCGTGCAAACACAACAAACAAAACATATATCATTATCGCCATAAATAGCATGAAATATTGTGATATTAGTTTCGAGCCTAGTTTGAGGGAGGGGCCCAGTGTGGAGGGATGAATGGCTAGGGGATTGCCTGCTCACATTGCTATCCTACACTAATCGGAGGAATCATCGCTCTCTGAAAAATCTTTAGAGGGATTATTTTGGCATGGCGGCCTGGAGACGATGAGTTGGCAATTAACACCATGACATCTGTCGCATCAGTTCCTCGGCCTTCTCGATGACAGCCAGAGAGATTTAGTTCTGCCTATCGTTCGCTGGCAGCAGGTGGAAGAGGCACCACTAGTGCTCTATCCTTAGCAGACCTGACTCTGAGCTCTCCAGACTTATAAGCACAAGGAGAATGTAGTCAGGATATATTGCGTGCTTTGCTACATTATGCATTTCCACAGACGAAGAGAAGGCAATTTGAGGAGATCTATTCAAAAAATAATCATACAGAAATAATGAATATTAAACTGACGTGTTGGTGCTGCGGATCACAGCAAACTAGTGTGCTTTTAACACCATCTCCTCATCTCTTCGGAAAGAGACTGCCTCCTGAGAGTCTAAAAGTTTTTTTTTCTTTTTTTTTTTCTCTTGGTGGGAGAGGTGAGTGGCAGCTAGAGAAGTGTAGCACACACCTTACCAGGATCTTTGATGTATTGTGCCACAGCTTTTGAAGTGTGTGTGTGTGTGTGAGCACGTTTTGTGTTTTGTGTGTGCGTCTGAAGATGCTCGTTGCGTCTAGCTGCCACGTCTGGCGCTAGAGATAAAGTGTAAACATGACGTGAGGCCTCAGCTGCGTGAGCGCGCAGAGCCGCAATCAGAGAGCCGTCTCCATTGAGTGGACAGGATGTGATGGAGCACTTTTGTATGGGCTCCACTTCAGACTTGGCCACTGTGTTTTCATATCGCGTTACAGCACGCCATTTATCACTTAATGTGTTTTTCGGCATTTTTCAGGTGGGAGGACCTGTTTTTCCCTCTTTATAAAAGCCATTTCTCAGCTAAGAGGACAGCTCTGTTTTTCAATGGTCTGGTCAGTGCTGGGTTGTGGAAACTGTAGCGGTCCTTTGAGATGAAGATTACATTTTTGTTTTGAAGTCTTAAGGAGGATGACACGTGCTGGTGCCCTGTTCTGTCTGAATACCTTCCTCAAACAGGCGTAGCGTGGCTAGCGCTTTCACACGCTGTTGATTTAAGTGCGGTTCAAGTTTGTTGCGCGCTAAGCGTTTTAGAGACGCCTCCAAAGATCAAAGCAAGTGCACGTGTGTGATTTCAGACACGCGTGTGAATTTAATTCACAATACTGGTCCCCCGCCGTGCCGAGAGCATGGCACACTGTACACTCGACTGGGCTTTAATGAGACCCGCCACTAGAGCGCCTGTGCGGAGATTTGAAGGAGCCCTGGCCACCCGCCTCTAAGCCATTTTTTAATATTAGCAGGTGAATGAGCTTTTGATCCCAGACCTGTGTGGCACACTTGCAGAATAACAAGCACAAGCAAATGAGCTGTAGAGGCTGGGCTAGCCTGAGCAGGACTCAGTCAGGGCTCACAACATGTTGTTTGTGTGTTTGTTTGTTTGTTTTTTTGGGGGGTGGGTGGGTGGGGGGGGGGGGAGGGTGTAAATGGCAAAAGAGAACCATGGAATTTGTCTTTGCTCTGTAGCCTGTTCAATTGATTTCTTGCTAATTGTAGTAATCGCACACTGTAGTGCAGAAGCTGTCAGAAGTATGCCCCTAGTGACATGAACAACAACAACATGTACATTGGTCATGATCGGCATGCATGTTTATCCAAATGAAAGGATTCCTCAGAATTACAGGCCTTGAATGATCTTTGTATGTTGGCAGTTAAAAGCCTACATGTACTTGCATGTTTGTTACACATAATCAACACAAAAGCTATTTGCATGTAAGGAACAGACATTTATTGTAAAAACTACAAACAAAGTTTCTGAGCCAGCAGCCAACAGTTGATTATGTGACTTTCATTGTCCATCATATAAACCCTATGAAAATGTAAAAAAAAAAGACCTTCATATCATCATTTGTGAAACTGAAAGTAAGTGAGCAATTACTGATATTTCTTATGCAAGTTCACTTTTCACAACAGAATACATTGTTATGCAACACCTGAAACTTTCGCCTTCTATTTGCATGATAACTATTTTGTTTTTCCTCAGCGGAACCCACAAAAAGGGGTAACAAAATCATTTAAAAACAAAACTCTGTGAATTATCCTCTCTTGTTTTGGCAAGTAGCTGTATAATAAGCAATGCATTGGCAATACATTATCCAATACTTATTTGTTTAAAATGGTTAGAATGGCTAGAGTTTGTTTTAAATCAGTTACAGCTTTGAACAGAAGAAGTGATGCCATGTAAACATTACAGCCTCAAACAAATTACCGTACTGGCATTTCAACACTACCTCATTAGATTTGTACAATTGGACCACATTTTTTGGATGAAGGTGTTTGTGTGGAGTTCATTATAATCAAGCTATTAGTGTAATCATCCGCTGTTTTATTTGGCTCCTGATAATCCGTCACTTTGATAGTGATCCTTCATATCATCACATGCTTTTGTGCTCTTAACATAAAAGTGAATTGTTGGTTGACAATATTCCTGGAAGATTCTGAAGCCTTTCCATTTGAGGGATCTTGGTAAAGGGTTTGCCGAGGGTAGGTTTAGAAGCTCTCCTGCGATTCGATTCTTTTGTTATGTCCTATAGCCACTCACACATGAGGCTGGCATTTTCCAAGCAGAAATGATTTAAGTGGTCTGAGTCTGGGGTCTTATTGTGGCAGTAATTGCGACGAACTTCGGTTGTAATCTCCGAGCAAAAGATACTGTCTGCCCCTGGCTTTATCCTTTCAGAATTTTTTTTTAGTCAA